>NC_137984.1:17141920-17352896 GCF_963924665.1 Micromys minutus
AGTAAGATGTTAATGCATACTATCAAACCTTTAATAAAATTGAGTACTGACAAAAATGTATTTGCATACTTTTATGAATAATTGTTTAAAATCTGTACATTTATCTTTGTTTTTTAAAATAAAGTTGTAAAAAAGAATTAAACACATAAAAAAGACAGAAAATTAAAAGAGTATTCATCAATAAAAAGAGAATAGTAAAATAATGGTAATAAAATCCACATTACTCATATGATATATGTATATAGGCTCACCCAGAGAGATAGGGAATTATTCTTTGTAAAATTACCCCTCATTTTTATTTCTCGTAGGGTTTTCATTATTTAAGGAAGCATATTTGTAAAATAAAACACCTGTGAATTATTTCAGAATTTTAAAATAAGATATGTAACATTTACTAATACAAAAAGTCATAGTCAAAACTGATGATCCATAGATGTTTGTAACAAAACAGGTATACAGATAAAAGCAAATGAAAATCCAATAATGCAATGTTTTCAAAATATATCATTGGGTAATAACTAAAGTAATAATCCATAAATTTACATTAAAGCAGACAGAGGAAGAGAACACAGTTTGATTAATTAAAATATTCCATGACATACAAAAAAGAACATTTTCAGTAAACAGAAAAAACACATATTCACATGCAGGTAAACAATAGCATCAAGAGATATACTATTGGATTAGAGAAAACTTATAATGAGCTATTGTTACAAAAATACACAATGCATTTAAAAAATAATAATGACTAAAAAAGAAATCTGATGGGTCCTTAAAAGTCTGGATAGATATTTTCAGGAGAAAAACACATGTCCACATATATTTGATCTTATTAATTGGCACATTAAAACAAATGTTATCAGAATGGAAAAGAAATATATATTAATAAACAGGTTAAAAATAGTATTTTTCTTTGACATTAGTGTATTGGAATATCCATTATAGAAAGATCATGAGTATGCCTCAAACTTTAAAAACAGCTTTCATGCAAACTAATAAGCTGCAATCCCACAATTGGGTATAAAGCACAAAAATGAAGTCAATATGTCAGGGTGATTTTATCATGTTTTAGTTCAGTCTGAATTAGTAGAAAAGATAATATTTTATTGTTTTGTGTCTATCATATAAGAAAATATTATATAATGTCTGTGTGCAATGAAGAGTGAGTTAACATTTAAAAATAAATAAATTCTATTATTTTTAACAATAAGGATGAAACCAGACATTGTAATACAAAGGAAAATAATCTAGGAACACAAAAGATGAACTCTGTATGTTACCTGTGTAGAGCCTCTAAAGGTATTGACCTCATAAAAGCAGAGTAGGATGGAGAGGCAGGAGTGGGTGGGTGAAGGAGCATCCTCATGGAAGTGGAGGGAGGGGATGGGATGGGGAAGTGCCAGAGGGGGAACCAAGAAAGGGGATAACATTTTAAATGTAAATATATAAAATATCCAATAAAAAGAAGAATGATGGTTTCCAGCAGTTGAGAGATATGGAGAGTGGGGAAATCTCGGAGAGAGGTTTTGAAGCCCCAGTCAGGTATGATGAATAAACACAAAGATGTAGTGGGTTCTCTAGCAATTGTGATCATCAATAAGTACTTAATAATCCCCAATAACTGACTATTATACATTCCCAATATGTTAAAATGCATTTTATGTGTACTTACTATATATAAAAGTTCATGTGTATGGAAATGACGATTTTGACTGTAAAACCATTTCACGGTATATAATTTTATGAAAACAACAGACTGGATCCACACATATTCAAATTTTATTTGCATATTTCTTTAGTAGCATGAGGAAAATGAAAACAAGTTATGAAAAGCTTTTGACCAAAACAATAGTCATTTTTTTAAAAGATTATTTGTTTTCTCATACACAAATAAGAAAAACAAAAATCTATCTTTAAGTTTAATAATCAAAACTTAAGTAATTAGAACTAACTCAGAAAACATATTAGGAGAATGCAAATGAAGGTTTTAAGTCTGGCTCTTGGAAACCCAGATTTGGAAGACAGTATCTGCTACTTCATATATTTATGTATGTAAATTTTTCACGGAAACAAAGTCAGAAATATATGAATGTACAGAGAAAATAAATAAAATGGCTTTAAAATGATACGATTGATAATCTTTCTTATCTGTGTTAGAGTGAATTTTGAAGTCAAAAGAAAAGATAATCAGATTTTGTCAGCATTCTATAGTTACAGCATTTTGCAGGGGAGTCATAGCACTGCTTGGAGAATTTCCACATGAATGGTACTTATTACACTTACAGTTAAAATTGCTTTCTTCGCTCTTATAAGAGTACAAATATTTTGTAGTGTTTGTCAGGATAGCTTTATAAGAAATCACAAAATGATGAATGGCCATGTGATGAACGGCTACTCTAGGAAATCTAAAAGGATTCTGTTTTTTGCCATGTACAAATTATGACGTTCAGGGTTGCAAGGAGTATTATCTTTCTCCTCACAACTCTCTTGAGGTGGATGTGGGATCCTTTCACTACCCAAGGCTTGTTGGAACCCTGCATATATTTCAACTTTCTAACATAGCTACAACATAATGAAACAGTGCCTTACAATAACAATAGTTTGTTTCCCTCATTAAATAGCTGAAATGGTAATGAATTGAAAAAGCATATAATTAAATTCAAGAATAAATTTTCATATAACTAGTCGTTATTTGATTATATTTTCCATTACTTAATATTTGTGTTTATTTTGCATATCAACCACTTCTCCTGCCTGTTCTGTGAGGAACATAGAATAGTCCTTTTATATTTAAGAAATATCACTGCGTTCCCACGAAGCTACAATATCTGTGCTTCCTTTCACTATGGAGAAAGTGAAACCCATAGGAGAGGGATATTTCTAGAGCTTGTAAACACAGAAGAGATCATTCATACCCTTACTGGAGCCAAGACAAAGAAGTAATACCCCAAGCATAGTTAAAGAAGATACAAAATACATGATAAAAATTACTCAGTGAGAAAATATAGTTCAAGTTTTCTTCTGTGAGTAAACCCAAGAATGCTCACCAAGAGCAAAATATTAGCAAATCAAATGCAATTACCCATGAAAAGAATACAACATCAGAATTACATGGGTATTTATTCTAGAAAACCAGCTCTGATGAAGCATTTTTAAATGAACCTAAATATATCACAATAAATGAGGGGAAAAATCAACAGAAATATATCTGACCAAATTTAATATCCAACTGGGACTAAAGCATGCAAGCAAGCAAATAAAATTTCTCTTGGAAAACTAGAATCAAAGGCTTTAATCTGAAAATAAATATGCATATTAACAAAATTATACTTAGTAAAAAGCTATTGCAATATTTGTCCTGAAAATAACGTTGAGAACAAGTTGGTCATTCTCATTGCTCTGATAGTAAGTGCTACACAGGTCAGAGGTCACTACAGTAAGAACAAAAATAGCCTAGATTATAGATTACTTGATTGGACATTCAGAAAATTTGAATCAATGTAGCCTGTTGTAACTGAATCAATTACAAGTAGTTTAGTTAATACATAAAATCATCTTTCAACATGCCTGTGATAGAAACAAAAATATAGAAAAATGCACTTGAAAGAAAAAAATTTAAAATGGCATTTCTAACATCTCATATTTAATGAAGATGTGAAAGATATCCTGAAAATTCAAAACCTTTGCAAAGATTTGAAGACCTTGGATTTCATTTATCTACAAACCAATTTATAAAGTTAACCCAACCCTAAAATTTACAAGGATTTTTAAAGGATTATTGTATTCTACAATTTAATAAGGAAGTACAAAGACTAAAAGTATTAAAAATTACAATAAAAAAGGTAAAAGCACGTTAGAGACCTAAAAATTGTGCCCTATTTAAAGCAAAAACTTTAAGGTGGTATAGGGTAAAGATAAATCACTGAAAGTAAATACAGAAATAAACGCATCATATATCTATTTGGGTCTTATGTAACACTGCACCATAGTAGGGAGAGGGTAAACTTTTCTTTTTAAACTCAGTGTAACCCCTTTCACAAAGCAACCATCTTAGGTCACTTTCCAAATGCCATATCATCAAAATAAATTACAATAAGATTGGATATCAAAGAGTAAATATTATTTAGCTTCTAGAAGTAGTCATGAAAACATATTTTTATGTTCTTTTTTATTGGATATATTTTATTTACATTTCAAAGGTTATGCCCTTTTCCAGATTCCCCTCCATCCTTCCATCCCAACACACCTCACCCTGCTTCTATGAGAATGCTCACTCACCCTCCCCCTCCAGCTTCCCTGCCCCTACATTCCCCCACACTGGGGCATTCAAGTCTTGGCATGAGCAAGGGCTTTTCCTCCCACTGATTCCCAACAAGGTCATCCTCTGCTACATGTGCAGCTGGATCCATGGTTCTGTCCATGTTTAATTTTTGGATAGTAGTTTAGAACTTGGGAACTCTAGTTGGTTGGTAATGTTTTTCAACTCCTTCAATTATTTCACTTACTCCTCCATAAGGACCCAGGTCTGAGATCAAAGGTGGGCTATGATTGTCTGCCTCTGGTTTTGTTATCCTCTCGAAAAGCCTATCAGGAGACAGCTATATCAGGCTCCTTTCAGCTTGCATTTCTTGGCATCAGTAATATTGTTTGGGTTTGTTTGGATCCCCAGGTGGGGCAGTTCTCGATGTCCTTTTCTTCAGTCTTTCCTCCAAACTTTGTCTTCACATTTTCTCCTGAGAACGTTTTTGTTCACCCTTCTAAGAAGAACTGAAGCATCCACACTTTGGTCATCCTTCTTTTTGTGATTTATGTGGTCTGTAATGTGTATCTTGGGTATTCTGAGCTTTGGGGCTAATATTCACTTATCAATGAGTGCCTACCATGGCTGTTTTTGTGCGATTGGGTTATCTGACTCAGGATGATATTTTCTAGATTCACCCATATGCCTAAGAATTTCATGTAATCTTTGGTTTTAACAGCTCAATAGTACTTTATTATGTAAATTGCCATATTTTTTGTATCCATTCCTTTTGTTGAAGGACTTCTGGGTTCTTTACAGCTTCTGGATATTATACATAAGGCTGCTATAAACATAGTAGACCTGTGTCCTTGTTTTATGTTAGAGCATATTTTAGGTATAGGCCCAAAAGTGGTATAGGTGGGTCCTCAGGTAGTACTATATTCAAATTTCTGGGGAACCTCGAGTCTGATTTCCAGAGAAGTTGTACCAGCTTGCAATCCCACTAACAATAAAGAAGTGTTCCTCTTTCTTCATATTCTAATCAGTATCTTCTCTCACCTGAGTTTTTGATCACCATTCTGATTGGTATAGTGTGGAATCTCAGGGTTGTTTTGATTTGCATTTCCTTAATTACTAAAGATGCTGAACATTTCTTTAGGTGTTTCTCAACCATTCTATATCCCTCATTTGAGAATCCTTTGTGTAGCTCTGTACTTCATTTTAATAGGATTTATTTGATTCTTTGGAGTCTAACTTCTTGAGGTCTTTGTACATATTGAACATTACCTCTTTATCCGATGTAGAATTGGCAAAGATCTTTGCACATTCTGCTGGATGCCATTTTATTCTAGTGATAGTGGCATTTGCCTTACATTTGCCTTATGATGTACCATTTGTCAATTGTTGATATTAGAGTATAAACCATTGTTGTTCTGTTCAGAAAAATATTCCCTGTGCCTATATGTTTTAAGTGCGTCCCCAATTTCTCTTCTATTACTTTCAGTACCTGGTTTTATGTGGAGGTCTTTGGTTCACTTGAACTTGAGCTCTGTGAAAGGAGATAAAAATGGATTGATTTGCATTTTTCTACATGCTAACTACCAGTTGAATTAGCATCATTATTTTGAAAATGTAGTTGTTTTTTTCTATTGGATGGTTTCAGCTCCTTTGTCAAAGATCAAGTGACCACAGGTGTGTGGGTTTATTTCTAGTTCTTTCATTCTAGTCCATTGATTGACCTGCCTGTCTCTGTAAAAATAACAAACAATTTTTTATCACTATTACTCTGAAATACAGCTTGAGGTCAGGGATGGTGATTCCACTAGTTGGTTTTGTACTGTTGAGAATAGTTTTTGCTGTCCTGGGTTTTTTGTTTGTCCAAATGAATTTACAAATTGATCTTCCTAAATCTATGAGGAATTTAGTTGGAAACTTGATGGGAATTGCATAAAATCTATAGATTGTTTTTGGCAAGATGGCCATTTTGACTATATTAACCCTGCCAGTTCATGAGCATGGGAGGTTTTTCTATATTCTGAGATCTTCTCCAATTTCTTTTGACAGAGACTTGAAGTTCTTGTCATACTGATCATTCACTTTCTTGTTTAGAGTGTATTATATTGTTTGTGACTATTGTGAAGCTTATATATTCCCTTATTTATCTCAAACTGTTTATCCTTTGATTAGAGGAAAGCTACTGATTTTTTTTAGTTAATTTTGTATACAGCAAATTTGCTGCAGTTGTTTATCAGCTATAGGAGCTCTTTGCTGGAAATTTTAAGGTTACTTAAGTATATTATATTATGTACAAATAGTGATATTTTGACTTTTTTCATTTCAATTTGTATACCTTTAATATCTTTTTTGTTGTTGTTGTCTATTTGCTCTGGCCAGGACTTCCAGTACTATATTAAATAGGTCGGAAGAGAATGAGCACCCATTTCTAGTCCCTGAGTTTAGTGGGATGGCTTCATATTTCTCTCCATTTAGTTTGATGTTGGCTACTGGTTTGCTGTATATTGCTTTTACTATGTTTAAATATGGACATTGAATTTCTTATTTTTCCTAGACTTTTAACATGAAGGGGAGTTGAATTTTGTCAAATGCTTTCTCAGCATCTAGTGAGATGATTATGTGTTTTTTCTCTTTGAGATTTTTATATACTGGATTAGGTTGATGGATTTCCCTATAGAGAACCATCTTTGCATCCCTGAGACGAAGCCTACTTGATCCTGATGAATGATCATTTTGATGTGTTCTAGGATTCAGTTTGGGAAAATTTTATTGAGTATATTTTCATTAATATTTATAAGGAAAATTAGTTTTAAGTTTTCTTTCTTTCCTGGGTTTTTGGGTGGTTCAGGTATAAGAGTAATTGTGACTTCATAGAAGAAATTGGGTAGTGTTTCTTCTGTTTCTATTTTGTAAAATAGTTTGGAGAGTATTGGTATTAGGTCTTACATGAAAGTTTGATAGAATTCTGCACTAAACCCATCTGGACCTGAAATTTTTTTAGTTGGGATGTTTTTGATGATTGCTTCTATTTCTTTAGGGATTATAGTACTGTTAAAATCATTTCTTTTTGATCCTGACTTAAATTTGGTACCTGGTATTTGTCTAGAAAATTATCCATTTCATCTAGATTTTCTAGTTTTGTTAAGTATAGGCTTTTGTAGTAGGACCTGATGATTTTCTTTAATTTCTCAGTTTGTCTTGTTATATCTTCCTTTTCATTTCTGATTTTGTTAACTTGATTAGAGCATCATTGCCTTCTGTGTAGTCTAGCTAAGGGTTTATCTATCTTGTTGATTTTCTCAAAGAACCAGCTCTTCTTTTTTTTTTTTTTTTTTGATTCTTTGTATAGTTCTTTTTGATTTTAACCTTGAATATAAATATTTCCTGCCATCTATTCCTTTCCAGTGTACATGTTTCTTCTTGTTCTAGAGCTTTTAGTTGTGCTGTTAAGCGGCTAGTGTATGCTATCTCCAGATTCATTTTGGAAAGACTCAGAACTATCAGTTTTTCTCTTAGCACTGCTTTCACTATATCCCCTAAGTATGGGTATGTTGTGCCTTCTTTTTCATTAAATTATAAAAAAGTCTTTCCATTTTTAAAATTTCTTCTTGACCAAGTTATCATTGAATAGAGCATTATTCAGCTCCCATGTATTTATGGCCTTCCTGTTTTTGTTTTTATTGAAGGCCAGACTTAGTTCATAATGATCTGATAGGATGCATTGGAATATTTCAATTGTTTTGCAACCCCCAATGTCTTCTTAAAACTGATTTTATGGTCAGTTTTGGAGAAGGTATCATGAGGTGCAGAGAAGAAGTCATATTGTTTTGTTTTAGGATGAAATGTTCTATAGGTATTTGTTAAATCTATTCATAACTTCTCTTAGCTACACTGTGTGTCTGTTTATTTCTAATTTCCATGATTTTTCCATTGATGTGAGTGGTGTATTTAAGTATCCCACTAGAAATTCTGTGAGGTACAATGTATGCATTGAGCTTTAGTAAGGTTTCTGTTATGAATGTAGTTGCCCTTGAATTTGGAGCATAGATATTCAGGATTTAGATTTTTACCTTGATGAATTTTTCCTTTGAAGAATGTGAGGTGTCCTTCCTTATCTTTTTTTGATAACTTTTGGTTGAAAGTCATTTTTATTAAATATTAGAATGTTTAATCCAGTTTGTTTCTGGGACCATTTGCTTCGAAAATTGTTTTCCAGCATTTTACTCTGAGGTAAATGTCTGTCTTTGTTAGTAATGTATGTTTCCTTTATATAGCAAACTTTTGGGACCTCTTTATGTTGCCAGTCTGTTAGTCTATGTCTTTTTATTGATGAATTGAGTTCATTGTTGTTGAGAGATATTAGGGACCAATGATTGTTGTTTCCTGTTTTTGTTGTTGTTCTTGTTGTTTGTTTTGTTTATGGTTGTTTGTTATTTAGAGGTGGAATTAATTTTTTGGCTGTCTTCTTTTGGGTTAGTTGATAGAAGATTATTCTTTTGCTTTTTCTCTAGTGTACTTTCCTTCCTGCATTGGGGTTTTACATTTATGATCCTTTGTAGGGCTGGATTTGTGGAAAGATATTGTGTAAAATTTGTTTTGTCATGGAATATCTTGGTTTACCCATTCAGAATTTTGATGGATATAGTAGCCTGGACATTTGTGTGCTCTTAGGGTCTGTATGACAACTGCCCAGGATCTTCTAGCTTTCATACTCTCTGTTGATAAGTCTGGTATGATTCTGATAAGTCTGCCTTTATAGGTTACTTGACTTATTTCCCTTACTGCTTTCAATACTCTTTCTTTGTTTTGTGTATTTAGTTGCTTGACTATTATGTGATGGGAGGAATTTCTTTTCTGGCCTAATACATTTGGAGTTCTCAAGCCTTCTTGTATGCTTATGGGCATCTCTTATATTAAATTATGAAAGTTTTCTTCTATCATTTTGTTAAAGATATTTACTGGCCCTTTAAGTTGGGAAGTTCCCCTACATCTGATACCTCCTGCTCCTTTCCTGTTCCCTTCCACACCCCCTCTCCCAACTAGTCCCCTCTGTTTATCCACATACAATATCTATTTTCTCCTCTGAGCAAGATTCAACCATCTTCCCTTGGGTCCTCTTTGTTATTTGGTTTATTTGGTTCTGTAGAGTGTAGCTTGGTTATACTCTATGACTAATACCCTCTTATAAGTGTGTATATATCATACCTGTCCTTTGGGGTCTGTGTTAAATACTCAAGACAAAATTTTCAAGTAATATACATTTACTGACAATATTCATGATGTCTTTGTTTTTAATAGCTAAGTAGAATTCTTTTATGTAAATGAACCACATTTTTAAAAAGTCTATTCTTTAGTTGAGGGACAACTAGATTTTTTTCAGTTTCTGGCTATTATAAACAAAGCTGGTATGAACATAGTTGAACAAATGTCCTTGTGGCATGTTGGACCACCTTTTGTGTATATGCCTAGGAGTGGTTTACCTGAGTCTTTAGGTAGAATTGTTCTCAATATTCTGAGAAACCACTAGATTGATTTCCAAAGTGGTTATACAAGATTGCATTAAAGTTTATCATATTACATTGTAAACTAATAATTACACACACACACACACACACACACACACACATATATATACATATGTACATATACTTGACAAATGATTATATATATGACAAATATACAAGTATATTTATGATAATACTATTTCTAATAGTTCCAAACTATAAAACCAAAATTACATCCACAATAAAATGGGGAAATGTGTTTTGATTTACTGATACAATCAGGTTTCAAATAAGTCTGAAAATGAATAGAATATTGTTAAACCCAGCAGTATATCTAACTCTCACAAAAGCTTATAGAATGTAGGTGTGATTCTATATTGATGTGAATTAAAAAGAGTAACATAACTATTCTACTTGCTCTTTCCAATTTAGATGTTCTGACCTTGAAAAAAGAAAGAGATTTTTTTTGATGTTTGTCCTTATTAAATACTATGTTCATGTTTGTGTGTCAAACTCCATAGGTGTCATCATTGTGTGTCTCTTTGTTAGACTTCAAAATAAATAATAATCCGTATGCGTCTTTCTGGACTTTGGGCTCTGGATCTGTGTCCTGTCTTCATCTTCATATGTAATGTTATAAATTCTATGTGTGTGTTTTTCTCTGTTTCTGTCTGTCTGTCTGTTTCCTCCTCCTCCTCTGTGTGTGTGTGTGTGTGTGTGTGTGTGTGTGTGTGTGTGTGTGTGTGTAAATATTTTACCAGGTTTTATGGTGATCTTTTTGATACATTTGGAACTGAAAAGAAGGATTTAAATAAACTTGATAAAATAATATTTTTTCTAATCTATCAAGACTGTATTAGTGTCTGAATATCCCAGAGACCTAGGATAGAACCAAACACAACTGTCAGTAATAATAATGATAATTTTACTAACAACAACAACACCAATAATAATATTAAGAAGAAGAAGTCAATGAATCTAGTTATATTCTGCTATACTCATAAACTGGAGCCTCATCTGGCTTCCTCTGGCAGATGATGGGAACCAAACATTAAGAAGTATTCAGAGAACTACACAGAAGAAGGAAAGGAAGTGTTATGGGAGACATAGATTTGTAGGACACCCAAGAATTTGTCTCATAGTATTAGCTAATCAGGGTTCATAGGAGCTTGCAGAGGCTGAAGCAACAATCAGCAAGTCTATACTGTTCCAAGCTAGCTCTTTTTTATATATGTTATGGGTGGGTAGATTCAAGTTCCTGTAGGAGTCCTAAGAGTGGCAGACAAGTTGTCCCTGGTTCTTTTGCCTGCTATTGTGACCCTTTCCTTCCTACTAAGTTGTCTTGTCCAGGTTTGATATGAGGGTATGTGCCTATTCTTACAGTAATGTGTCTTAATGCTGATATCCCTGGAAACCTGCCTTTTTCTCTGAAGGGAAACAGATGAGGTAAGGTTGGTGTTGGGGAACTGGGAGGAGTGGAGGGATAGGAAGCTGCATTGGGGATCTAATAATATATGAGAGAGTCATATTATAAGATAAGGTCACTGCTAACATTATACTCAGTGATGGAATGAAAAAGATTGTACTTTGGAGCAAGATAAAGAAATATATTGTTATCACCAGTATCTAATATTGGAGGTATTAGAACTTTTATATCTGGAATACTTACCCAACATAAATAAGAAAAAAAGAAACATTATGAACTAAAATACAAAGGAATAATTTTTTTCTGATGACAATTTTGTGTGTTTGGGTATGCATGCATGTATGAAACTTTTAAAGGTGTACCTAAAATTAGTTAGAACTCGTTAACACATGATCTTTCTACTGATGTGTTCTAATCCTTCCAGCAATTACAAAATAAATTTGTAGTTTTGAAATACTTGATTTTCTATAGATTAAGGATTTGATCTGTTTGGACTGTTCTAGTGGCAGCAGAGAACACTTATGCTTCCTACTGCTCTCATAGCTCTATACATTATTTAAATTGACACTCAAACCATCTAGGAATATATAATAGGAGAAAATCATTGCCACTGAGGCAAACTGGTGTGAACCCATGAGGCAGACGGTTCCAGGCCACAGAAGAGCAGAACTTGATTCGAAAAATGGAACATCTTTCCTATAGAGCCTGAGATATAAGTCAGCCCAACTCTAACAATGGTCTAATTCGACTCTGGAATTTTACACAAATATTTGATGTATGAATATAGATTTTAGAAGTAAACAATGAGTTGGCAGAGAAGAAGAATGAAGCTAGAAGAATGTGGAATGGAAAAAAACTAATTTCATCATGTTGTGACAACAAGTAGAATAGTCTTGTAGATTCTTTGTAAATCTTATTTTACAAAGTTATTAGTGTGTCTGGACTTTCTCCATTTTAGCTGTTGATTTTGTTCAACTTTTCCACCTTATAAGAAAGCTGTCATTATTTCTTTCAGAGCATGGCCACCAGCTAGTGTATTCCCTTTTGACTCACATTTCTATAATACACTCTAAGAGAGAAATAGTTTAGACAGCTGCCTGTAAAGTTTACCAAATGCTGTGTCAGTGGTCTGCCTGGGAACAACTCCTATGGTGTATTCATTGTTCGATTATCAGGTCTTCTTTCATTACCAACCGAGATTTCTGTAGAACTAGAATCACCATTTGGAGTGTTGAGGTACTGAATAAGCCAAACTCTTCCCTATCTACCTGTTTGTCTGCCTGTCTGTCTGTCTCATAGTTTCATAAATATTCTCTATAGACATGTAGTAATTCATTTTAACATCCATTATAAATTGTCAGCTTAGCCTGTCCAGGATTTGAATTTTGTCCTTTTGTATCTGATACCGTGTATATTGAGCTGCTATGTGGATAAATGGGGGGGGGGGGGCACTTACTAATTATTATTCTCTTGAAAAGTAATGAACAATTGTTAGGACAATGATAACAGAAATATCATCAGAAAAACATGTCATGATTAGTTATTAGATATGAAATAAGTCTTACTTTGCTGTTCTTTTGCCAACATCCTGCCTATGTCTGTGCCCTTCCCTTACAACTGTGGTCTCCTGCGGCTCCATTTTGACTTCTGTTACACGCTTCCATCTATCTTATAGATAGTCTTGTAGCAATTTTTGGTATTTAAAAATCATTGTGTTTAATCTATACACACCAAGAAAACTTTGACTATTTCCATGTTACGTTTGTTTACCTGTACTTTATGCTCATTGTAACTAGTAAGATTTCAATGCATACTATCAAACCTTTAAAAAAATCAAGTACTGACAAAAATATATTAATATAGTTTTATGCCAAAATACCTTTAAAAATCTGTACATGTATCTCAGATGTTCTTTAATAGATAAATGTTTTTTAAATAAAGTTGTAAGAAGAGAGAGAGAGAAAGAGAGAGAGAGAGAGAGAGAGAGAGAGAGAGAGAGAGAGAGAGAGAGAGAGAGAGATCAGAAAATCCCTTAATATCAATGACTGTAATTTTGGATTCTCTTAAGACCAAAACAAAAAAGTACTTCAGAAGAATTTACTTGTGATTGTAAAGAATACATTCATTTTTATGAGCATTGATTAGTATTTGTATTCTTTTTATTTTGTATTTAATATCTTTTAATACTTATTATTGGTTCTCAGTGAATTTCATATTGTATATCTCATGCACACCAATTGTACTAATCTCTCCCTCCCTCCTACCTGCCCTCCACCCACACGAGAGAAAAAAAATCTCATTGTAGTAGCTGTAGTGTGTCACAGTGTGGTCCACAGTGTGCTCTTTGGTCCACACTTTACTTGAAACTGCTCAGTGCAATGACTCGATCTGGTACAGGGCCTTGGGTTACTGCTACTCTGTCAATACTGGAGCCCCACTGGGATTCACCTGGACATCCTCTTGTTGCTCTGTGTCATGGAGACCCTGCATCTTTGAATCTATAGGATCATGTCCTTCATGGTCTCTAGCAGTTTATGGGTCAGATGTATTTTGGGGTGTGCCAATACGAAGCCCTGGATCTAGGCCTGAGAGGCATCTGGGGTGGTGAGCACGCTGTCTCTTCTGCTCTCATGGCTCAAAGACTAGTTCACCAGCAAGTCATGAAACAAGAGCCAGCTTTATCCAGCTTTCCACGGGAAGTACGAGGTCTGTCTCCTGAGTGTTGTAGCTGGTAAGGAACATGGCGAATTCTCCCACTCTCAAGAACCCAAGAGGTCAACTTTCCTGCCTGCCATATATGTAAAGGAATGAGGGAGGGGAGGAGGACACCTTTCCCTCTTCTGTACCACCGTATATCACACAAGAAGTAGGGATGGCTCTCCTGTACTTGCTCACCTGCAAACCTCACATCCAGCTCCTGCTCTACCGTTGTCCATTCCTGGTGCAGGGCCTGCTCTCCTCAGTACTGTAGCACGTGAGAGGCAGGGCCAGCACTCCCGCTCTCATGGTTCTAGACCCAGCAATCCAACATGCCACAGGGGCAAGCTCTTTGCTGGACTGGTGTTTGTAGACATGAAGAATCATCTCTGCTTTTGATCATGATTACAGTAGCCAGTTGACAATATTTATGTAAATACACTTGAATGCATGAAAATATTTCATGGCTTTATACATATGTAGAAGAGGAGAGCCTTATCTGATATCAGTGGGAAGGGAGACCCGTGGTCCTATGATGGCTTGATGTTCCAGTGTAGAGAGCTGGTAGTATGTAAAAGTGGGTGAGTGGGTGACAGAGCACCCTCATAAAGGCAAAGGGTAGGGAGAAGAAAAGGGATGGGAAGGGGTTGTGGAAGGGTACCCAGGAAGAGAGATAACATTTGAAATGTAAACAAATAAGATGATTAATAAAAAAGAAAATATTTCAAGTTAATTTAATTTTTAAGAAGACATTGTATACAAACTTCCAAATTTTATTTGAAAATATGAAATACACTAGGTTTAGATTAATATCACCCAGGTGGGAATGAGGTGTTTATAATACCAGAGTAGATGCGACATTAATTCAAAAACCTGTCAACACAAATACATTTTTATTCAGCAAGATCACATAGTTACAAGCTGAAATCCTGGTTTCCTGGTTGCTGCTATATTTGTTTCTTACAAAAAAAGTCACTTCAAATGATCTTGGAAATATAAAATAATTTTAATTGAATTATCACCTTTTCACATGTTTTATTTTTGTTCATCTTGTGGGAGTACTCTAGTGACTCATTTAATAATAACAGAGCACCCCCATGTTGTTTAAAGAAAACATTAAATTTAGTTTTCACTAAAGAATTGTTTTGAAAATAAAATTTCAATCTTTTTTTTCCTCTTATACTTCTTTTTCCTGTATACAGGGACATTTAAGTTAACATATTAACTGGTTTTATAATGGTAAGGGAATCTTAAATTGCATTTACATATTTACAGCTCACACACTGCTGTGCCTGTAATGGCAAATGCAGAGTTTATTCAAATAGTTGCCTTTGAAACACATGTGTGAGGTCAAAGAATTTCCAGGTTTATCTGAACCACTTAGTAACTTCCCTAAAAAGAGTCCACACAAAATGAAATTTTGAGATGGATTCCTAAAATAATCTTGGACTGTGTAGTGCCAAATTATACCTGGACAGTCATTCTATTCAACTCAGCGGGCTAGAGTAGCTCATCATGTGATAATTATAACTGAATTTGAATAGAAAAGAAACTTGTAAGACAGAGCTACAATGCAGACTGCTTTTGCAAGCAGACAAAATGCAAAATGAGTTATATTAATACACAATTTACACCGAAAATGTTTGGATTTTGTGAGTAAATTACACATTGCAACTGGAAACTATGCTATATTTAATGCAACCTATACCTTGAAATTAATATTTAGATGGCATTATTAAGCTCCTTCCTGAAGGATTTCTTACAATTTATGTTTGTTGAAGGAGGGTGCTGATGTCTTCAGTTCTATTGCCACTAGTAACTTGCCTAAATTTCTCTGCAGTTCTTGGCCAGTGAACTCTAGTTAGATGCAGCGGCCACACAGGAAAACAAGACATAAAGTGGTAGGAAGGCATGTTAAGAAGAAGAGTTCCATTTACTTCAGAAATGTGTAAAACTGACAACGGCTTTAAAATATGTAGAGAATAGCATACTTTGTAATTGATCTTGACATTTAAAATATTTTGATATCGTAATTACATCCTGCTCTCTTTTCCTACTTACAAACCCTTCTGTATACTCTTCTTTGATATCTTTCAAATTCATGGTCTCTTTCTTATCAGTTGTTGCTTAACATATCTACAAATGTATATGCATATCCATGCACACACACACATATATATGTATATATGTATATTAAACCTATCTCTATCTATCTCTATATACATTCATCCATATCTTATCTAACTATACCTCTATCTATATCTCTATCTAACCTATCTCTATCTCTATCTCTATCTCTATCTCTATCTATATCTATACCTGTATTATCTATATCTATATCATCTATATCTCTGTCTGTATCTGTATCTGTATCTCTATCTCTATCTATATCTATACCTATACCTATATCATCTATATCTATATGTATATCATCTATATCTATATCTATCTGTATCTGTATCTATACCTATATCTATATCATCTATCTCTATCTCTATCTCTATCTCTATCTCTCTCTCTCTCTATCTCTATCTACATCTACCTATACCTATACCTATATCATCTATATCTATATCATCTATGTCTATATCTATATCTATATCTATATCTATATCTATATCTATCTATCTATCTCTATCTCTATCTCTATCTCTATCTCTATCTATATCTATATCTATATATCTATGCTGTACGTAGGAATATATATTCTTAATTAACTTCAAAGTCTATTTAATCTTAAATGTATGTATGTGTTCAGGGCTGAGGAATTTTTGTTAGATAACCAATTGGTGTGCTCTTTTCTGGAGACTATTTTTTTCCATTCTCAGCATTTCTTAGTTATCTTTAGCTTTTTGTGTAGGGCTAAGACCTGTTGGTATTTCCTCTGTCAACTTTAGCATGTCTATTTTTGTTCTTCTTTTTCAGTTCATGCTTACACAAACTTTATGGATGTATCTGATGACAGTACTAGGAAACACAATCTCATAATCTCATCACAACTCCCATGTCCTCTGGCTCTTACAGTCCTTCTGCCTCTTCTCCTGCAATGTTCCCTGAACCTTAGATGCAGGGTAATTTTCTAAATATATCCTCCTGACTGGGTTCCACGACTCTATTTTGCCTGATTATAGTTGTATGTATGGATCTCCCCTTGCTGCAAATAGAAGTTTTCTTTATGAGGAGTCAGAGCTATGTTATCTGTGAGCAGACACAGCAATGTCGAATAGAGTTAGGAACTGTGCTGCTTTAGCAAGTGGTGGTTGTATTCTTGTATTATTCAAGAACCATGACTTTAGTCATTACTTGGATGGGCTGATCAGGTCTTAGGTCCAACAAGAGAGATGGCAGTTATGCCAAAATATCTGTGCCAGTACTGAATCATTAGTTACTTGACCATGCTGGTCTCTGTTATATTTCTAAAGCTTCACTGGGTAAGGTGTTGAGCCATAAGAGAGCTCTCTTAGTACCCCAACCAATGTTTTCAAAATGATGTATTCCCATGCATGTTTATATATTTATAAAATATTCAGACTTTATTTCCTTTGAATAGGGATTTTTCTCAATATTATCCTAACTTTTATGGTACCTATTCCTAAAGAACATTATTCATTTTAGTGTAAATATATAATGTTAATAACATATCTGTGTTGGTTGACACTAGTTTCTGTCATTAATTTTATCTTTAAACTACAACATGGGCACCTTTAAGATAATTTATCTTTAAGATCATTATCTTTATACGGAAGAGGTGATTCACAGAATATGTTCCATATCAACGACTAACAGATCAAATTGATTTCTCATTTTCTTTTCTAAATTATTTTATTGGATATTCTTTGTATTTACATTTCAAATGGTATCTACCCCCCATACCTTATCCCTCCACTTGTTTCCATGAAGGTGCTCCCTTTCCCCATCACCCTTTTCACCTCAGTGCCTTGACATTCCCCTATATTGGGAAAACAAGCCCTCACTGGACCATAGGCCTCTTCTCCCATTGATGCCCGACACTGCTATCTTCTGCTACATATGCAACTGAAGCCATGGGTCTTTCCATGTGTGCTCACTGTTTGGTGGTTTAGTCCATAAAAGTTGTGGAGGGTTTGTTTGGTTGTTCTTCCCATGAGGTTGCAGACCCTTTCAGCTCCTTAGTTCTTTCTCTAGCTCCTTCAATGGGGTCCCAGTGTTCAGTCCAATGGTTGACTGCAAGCATTTTCAACTGTATGTGTATGACTCTGGCAGAGCCTCTAAGGCAGCATGCATATCTGGTTCCCACCAGTAAACACTTCTTTGCATCAGTAGTAGTGCTTGGGTTTGGTGACTGCATATGGGATTTTCTTAATCAGTGAAATAAAATATATTAGCCTGCTGTAATTTGTCCTTAAGTAAAATATTTGTAGGTTTTTTTCATCTTCTCTGAATTTGGCTTCATCAACTTTAGTTATTCAGTTCATAGGGAAATGATTTTGTGGATAAGAATAGCTTCTGTGGTTTAAAAACTTACCTAGCTCTGCTTCTTGCCATCTTTGTGATCTTGACACTTGATTGTCAATCCTATTATCTATAAATGGGTTGATGAGGTCTACCCACATAAATGTTTATGATTATTATAATAAAATTTAAATCTTTCAAAAATATAAATACTGCTCAATTGTGATTCCATTACAATTCTGTAAGTAACCAATGAACCATTTAAAATTAAAATATTTCATGTGCACTTAATCAGTGCTTACATTATAAAGTTTATATTGGTAAACTTTAAAGATAATAGTAGCAAATTATAAATTGTGATCTGAACAACAGTCAAGTTGTAGCTTATCCATTTTTAGCACCACCATTGTTCTTTCACAGACAATAGTACAAATTTCAATGCACTTGTCTCTGGGATTCTGGAAGTGATTGGATCTAAATCAACCTGTGGATATCAATGTCTGCTGATGCATTCCTCATGCAAAATAGCATAATACTTACACATGTGTACAAGTTTTCTGAGAATTTTTAACTCTCTTCTATATAACATAGATTATCTATTATAATATACATTTTATTTAAAGATTTGGAATGTTATATATTTCAAAATTAAAGGGAAGAATAATGTATAAGACTAGTAAGGAAAAATACCTTTCATCAAACCTAAAAATTAATTTGATCTTTGGAACCCATATGATAGAAAGATAGAACCAACTCTTTCAATTTGTCTTCTGACCTCCACATGTGCACAATAGTACACACCCCACAAATGAGTAAATAAAAACACTATATTTTAGAAGAATATGCTTTTTCACTTTCATTACAAATATAATTTATCGACAGTGTGTTCCATTAGTTGGCATTGAACCTAGAGATGGAGAAGATAGACAGTAGATAAAACACAGGAAAGAGCAAAACCTAACAAATAATTAGGAAATTAGATGATGATCTTGTTCAAGCCTAGAAGAAAAAAGTTCAGACAAAGCTTGAAGTTAGAAAAAAAAAACAAAATAAAATAAACAATAACAGCAACAATAAAAATCAAGACATGAAAGGAAATAATATCTTTGGAAATGGAAAATCTGTATAAAACTAAACTTAGCATTTATATCTTTATGTAAATTGGATTCCTTTGTCTTCCTGCTCTTTAGGTGCTTTTTACTGTGCAACACCCTGGCTCTGAATCTGTATTGCATTATTCAGAACTTCTCCTGCATGTACCCTGCAAGCACACCAGCACAAGGCTCCCTTTATGTAGCTCATAGCACTTGATAATTCTGTCTTTTAAGATAAGGTAATGGATGGACATACAGATAATGGGTGGGTGGATAGATGGAAAAGATATTCTGAAAGACTGTTATTAGTAGAAGGATAAAAAGCATACACATCCCATCTTACAAATAATATGATATCAAAACATAGCCTAAAATTTTTATAGTCATAGAAACTAATACGAAAACAGATTCAGTTTTTATTTTGTAAATGCAGCACAGTACATTCATCTCAACACACAGAAGCAAAAGCTGAGATGCAGAGATTGTAATACAGATTCCTCAACTCACCTTTCTAGGCTTACCTAGACTGCTCAATCAAAATGCAATAAACTGCTCAAGGTAGTCCACCAGAAATATATTAACCAGAATTCTGGAGTCCTTTATATCCTGGACAGACAATTGAGCACCTTGTTGAATGGCTTTTTTTTCTAGTTCAAGGAAAACAGTACCTTGGTATGCACTTACCTGACCAAAGGGAAGCAGTTTTTCTAAATAATTGTAAGAAGGGTACAGACACCATTTACAAAGTCTCCTTCAGAAACCAATCACCTCCAATGAATTACCATCCCAAATATCATCTCTATGAGTACTGCATTTTCAAATATGAGCTTGGGTGAAAAGTCATAAAATCAGAAAAAAATTAATAATGTACATCAAAAGCATAAGATATGATTGTATTCATATGTTTGTGAGTTAACAAATTACACGTAATAGCTCTTTAATGTTTTTATCACCTTAAAAGGACTTGTGCTTCTTTTGAATCTAAGATTATTTAATACCTTCATTGTGTGGCAGAACTATCACATTTTAAAAGTACACCTTATCTGGCATCGATGGAAGAGGAGTCCCTTGGTCTTGTGGATTTCTCATGATCCAGCATTGGGGAATGCAGAATGCTGAAATGAGAGGAGGTGAGGGAGCACCCTCCTAGAAGCAGGGGGATGGTGGGGGCATGGGAGTGTAACAGGGAAGGGGCATAACATTTCAAGTGTAAATAAATAAAAATAACCAATAAAATACATTTTAAGGAAATAAGTATCTATGCAAAGAAAACTAATTTCTTTCATATTTTAATAACACTTTAATAAACCCAAGATTAATTATATATGTCCCTCCATAATTTTCCTTAAACTATTTTTATATTATTAAATATGCAGTTAAATAGAAAGGACTCAGTTAAGAGAGAGAATTTTGCTGCTCTTCAAAAGCTGTAAATTAATTCAAACGCAAATGGAACATGATACATCTGAAAACAATGAAAATGATACATCTGATTCTGGATGATTAAACGCAAGTGAACAAAGAGAGATGGGGCTTAAATAAAATTGCACAGAAAGTAGAGCATGTAAGCAGAAGTAAGAGAAAGGCTTAGAAAACATTGTCTTTAATGAGATTAACTGAAAATAAGATCGATTGTATGATAAAGGAGGCACAACTTAGCTTTGTTTAATATTTGTAAGCATTAAATACTTCAAAACCTTAATGATTTCACAGAGCTCTTTGATGTTAGAGCACAAGGAGCTGGAGTCTTCATAATCAAATCCAATTATGTTCTTCTAAAAACAAAAGAATTCTTTTTCTAGCTGCACTTAAAAGTTTTAATGGAAAAAAGAAAACAAGGAATACAGGCATGATTTATTTTCTTATTTCAATTCAACCAGTCAGGAATAACAGAAAGCATTATTCTGAATATTAGTGCTATCTGAGCCAATATTACAAATGCAAACTTGGAATGGAGTTGAGGTAGATTCATATTCCCTGCCTTTCAAATAGAAAATAAAATGAGGTTCTAGAACCTCATCTTAAAGGGATAGCTTTTGGATACGTAGTATATCTTTTAGATTAGCAAGGATCGGAACAATTGACTCCTAGTGAATATATGTGGGTATAATACCAAGGTACTTTGACAAGAAGTCAAGTAAGTTGATATAAATATGTGGAAGGCTACAGGTGTTTCCATGTATTTCAGTTCTTGAACCTGATCCAGCAGTTGAATGTCATTTGATTATCACCTTGTACAGATATGAAGCTGGTGTCCATAGCTCTTGGAAAGACATGTTTTAGTAAAGAAAGAAGCCTTTATGTCAGACATACAAGCAGATAGTGGTACTATGGGTACAGCTGGCAGATGATGAGAGAAAGCAAGAGAATTTACTCTTGGCATCCCTGTCTTTTCATGGTAAGAAGGTCATAACCTAAAAGGTGAGCTGTGGGTAGCTGTTCAAACCTGAGAACTGTGGGGAGCAGAGTTAAGACAAGAATAACTCATGGCAATAAGGAAAATAGTTTTCAAAGATGTGTTTTCAAGCGGAAATGTTTTGTGCTAACTTAAAAAAAAGTCTCCCAAACTTAAATTCCTACTGAGAGTCTATCATCCAAGTGGCTTGGAATAATCAACATGTCTGTCACTGAATCCTTCCTTCAGTAGTTTCCAAGTGGCACCAGTTGCAGTCCAGCTATGGGCTCAGAAGTCTTTGTGGCATAACACTGTATCATTTCAACTTTAATTTTATTTTCGGAAATCTCTGAAATTTTAGTATAACTCACTTTAACTTATGCCATGATTAAATTCTTAGAACTGCTTGGGTCTTGAATTTCATTGGAAATTGTGGAAAATCTCTTTTTTTATGAATGTTTAAAAACATATAAGGATTTTGCATGTTTAGAGTTTTACTTGTGGTATGCAAAAAAGCTAGAGGAGAGGATTTAGAAGAGGGAAATATTCATTCCATCAGAGCTGGCAAGACTTGCTGTCCCAACCAAATTGCTGTGAAGCTTAACTTGAAAACCCTGTCCCCATCCCTCTTGCAACATACGTGTCTGCAATTGTTATATTTATTTATCCTAACCTTTACTAACTTCACTGAGCATGATTTTTTTGTTTTATTGTTTGTGGGTTGTTTGTTTCTCATGGAGTTGTACTTATTTCCCTTCATAGCTTCTGAAAATACCCCTTCTGATTTATAAGTCATGCTGTATTTTACTGAACAACATTCCATCAAACTTGATCAGGACACCAAATACCTTGCTGTCAGTGAGACTTAACCTCTGAGTCTCACTTTACTGAAACACTGAGAAGGAGGGTGATGATAAAAATAGTAAAGGCAGGAATGGAAATAGTACATCAGAGGATGGTTTTAGTATTTGATGGAATTGTGCATATGGGATGCAGGGAAATCCAGAACCTTGCATGTACTTCCTTAGGGTCAGCCCTTACTAAACCGCACAGCCCTCACTCTCAGTGCTTATATCAGGAAAATGCTATGCTCTTGATTTATGTGCCTTTCCAGTACCTAGAGGATGCTTCAATAACCATCCCCCAAAAGTTACTCACAGCACAGTCACTATTCAGACTCAATACTTTTTGGGATAGTTTCCAATAAAATTCTCACAGTACATATTTGTATGATGTACAGTATTACTACACTTATTCCTTGCTTTGAAAGTTTCTTTGTTTCCAAACTCGGGATATTAATACCTAAGCAAACAAACTACTGTAAAATTTGAAACATACAAGGATATCTCTGCCTGTTGATTTTGATGTCCTCTCTCCCAACCTCTCTCTTTCTCCCTCTCTCCCTCCCTCCTTTCCTTCCTCCCTCCCTCCCCTCTTCTCTCTCTCCATCTCTCCCTCCCTCCCTGCCCTCTTCTCTCTCTCTCTCTCTCTCTCTCTCTCTCTCTCTCTCTCTCTCTCTCTCTCTCTCTCTCTCTCTCACACACACACACACACACACACACACAAACACACAAACACACACACAGAATACATGTTTATTACTTGTTTACTCTTAGAAGACCAGAAACATTCAGTCCCATCTAGCCTTCTGTCTCCTACCCCTTAAAAACTGTGCCAAGGAGGATGATTATTTGTCTTTCCTTCCAAGGTATTTCTGAGGTGCCCAGTGACTGTAGCCTAAAGCATGCCAGCATTTAAGCTACTAGGCTCAACCATAAAATTCAGGAGTGCATGGATAGTATCCTACAATGTGAGCAAAGTAACATTGGAAAAGTGTGAGAAGATGGATTCCTTCTATGCAGCTGAAAAGTCAATGATGGTATAAATTCTGCCTGATAAGAGCTGTCAGTAGTAGGTGAATACATGAGAGGTAATTGCTTCAACAGCTATGATTATGGTGGAACAAATTGCTTTTGATATGTGAAGACACCTACATGAATTATGTAGACTGCATAAAGACTGCTCAAGTTGAAATTAATGATAGAAAATGGAGAAGTAAACAAAGGAAATTGTCACTTTGGTACCTGATAATCACTAGCTCTTTTCTTCTCTAAATCATGCATATATACTATATATTGGGAAATATTTTCTTTATTTGTTATATTAAAACGGTTTTCTATGGACAGCTCTCTTTATGGTATTACTTCTAGCAATGGAGTTAATGACATTTGTAACAAAGTTGTCTATTTAATATGACTTTGATTCCATAATGATAAACTACACTTTTAAAACTCTTAAGTATATATAACCTAATATAAATCAGAGAACATTAGAGTTATCCATGGAAACAAAAGATAGATATGAGGAAAGCATTTGATGTAATAAGGTCACTACAGCATTTGCATATTGTCTGACTTCATTGAAAATTTATAGTTACATAGACTTTATAATTCATTAAAATTGATATATTATGCAAATATTTTTCGAGGTTCTGCTCTGTGCCATTTGCCAGTTTGATCGCTGTATACTCCTTGCTAAATTAAACAAAGATTTGTGTTAGGGAAAAGATGTCCCCATAAAAAGATAGTGAAAAGCAAGTTAATAGGGAACATCGCAGGTGATTCCTAGATATTATTGAGAAAACTATACAGGAAAAAATGTTATGGGACACATACAAATCTATATAAAACTGCACAGGTTGGGTATAGAAACTGTTCTTTAAGAGGACTTAGAACAATGTGGTCTCTAACACCCTTGCTGAGGAGTGAGTAGAGTTAATCCAAAGTGGACAATGATGCACAAAATATTGAAAACTTATTTGGACAGCATTCTTGACATCTCCAGTTATGGAATGGAATGATTACTAGAATATAAATTGATTTTTACACTCAAATAATCCTTCTATTAATGCTCAAAAATCCTTCTATTAATGTCCAATTCTCACTAAAGAAGAACTTTGACAGCTGAACATGGCCACTTATGCTGCTCTAATGGAAGGGAAAAGTAACACAAAAATCTAGGTGACCTACGACCAAGAAATACTACACTGTTGTATGTGGGTCTTCCTGAATGTTGAAACAAACAATTCCCCACAAAAACAATCAAACAATCAGTCCTATTTGTTATTTCATAGCCACAAACACTCAAGACTCTCTGGGCCAGGCATCTCATTGAGCTGGATGCCCACGATTGTTCTCATCTGGATAGAGTATACTGCAGGTGAAGTCACAGCTGCCATACTTTCCATCTTGGGAGACAGTGAAACATGCTTAGGTTACATTTCACCTCCGTATCGTCAGAGTAGAGGACTGAGCACTGAAATGGTGCTAGAGGTAGATGGAAGTTTCTAGGAAAACTTTCTGCAAGGAGCAGCACAGTTCCTAGCATGTGTGAAGTACTTTCTGAGCCGGAGCTCCAGCAGTGTACTCCTCCATTTATTGATGCTAATGATAGATTTCAGCTTTGTGGTTAAAGTACACACTGTTTGAAGAGATAGACAACATGGCAACTGATAACTACTTCAGTAAATAAATATACAAAATGCACGAGGGCAAGTAAGGAAGGAATAACCAAATGCAAATCTCAGTGTTTTCAATTGGCCAAAGAATATGAGAACTCACAGGATACTTTTTAATATTTGAAAACACTATCCAAGGGTCTTCACGTTTCACACTGTAATTTTCAGCACTGCTGTTCCTGCTAACTGTGTGAATCTGTTCTTAATTCAACATTGCTTCCAGCACAAACACTTTAGTAATCTTGATCTTATTAAGGAACTTAACTAACATTGGTTGGGGTGTTAGAAAATTCCAATCTTCTCTGGAAGATTTGCATTGGACAGAGTAGTTACAGGCAATAGCACATCCCTGTAATTTTACGAGAATGGTACTGCCCTGGCTTTCACTGTGTGATTGCTCGTTACCTTCTGTCAGCGAGCAACAGCCTCACTGCAAAGCAGGAGCAGAACCCGTCTCTTTGTCTCCGTGGTCAAACCAATTACTTCTTAGAAAGTCGGCAGTTCCTTTTCTCAGAATGACCATGTACAGGAGCAAACGCAGACATCAGAGATGTAAGTAGATGCTGACCCAACTTTCTCATTTGACTGTGGTGAGAAAAACATACTTGATTTCTTAAAAGGCTAATCATGACTCCTTCCGATATAATGCTGGTAGTAGGAGAGATTTTGTAGTTCTTTTAACCCTAACCTTTATCTTTATCCCTCTTACATGCTTGAAAGATGTTAGGGGAGAGGGGATAATTTGCCTGTTACTATGGTAACCCTTGAAAAGGTTTACAAAATCAACAGAGAAACAGATCCAGTGCAGTTTCAGCCTAGCTCAGCAGCCTTCATTAAGGCAGGAGCTGGACAGTTCTCTTCTTTATGAGTGATAGATTTTTTTCTTCTTCTTTGGAGTCTATTGAAATGCTCGGAATCCAGTGTAAAAAACTTCTATTTATGCCCCCAGCTTCAATTATGAAATCTCAAGGGAAATAAAGCAGTTCAGAGCGGAGGACGGATGCTTAATTGTGAATGACAAGGTGAATATTTAACAGGCTATGTAGTGCCAAACTTCTTGGTCCAGAGCATTTTGCAACATAATTCCTTGTGGACACTATTTCAAAGGGTTAAAAGGAGTCATTTGGAATCCTCCCTAAGGAGCCTATTCTCAGTTAAAAGGAATGATTATGAAGCCAAACCCTCAGGATTTAGCTGAAAATCAAAGACTGGCAAAAAAAAAAAAAAATCTGTCTGTGGTGAGGCACTATACCTCCACTGAAACCTTCTCAATTGCAGATTTCTCTAGTAAGTCAAACTTTCTCGCTCTATCTTTTCTGTTGTGGAAAGTAAATATAACCAATGAGCTCCAAATGGCTATTACTGTATTTACCATTTCAGTCTGATATTGGCATCTTATTCTTTACCCAAATCTGTGTTTTCTTACTCTTTGTTACAGTGTGTTTAGATGTTATAGAATTATTTAGAAGCAGAAAGATTACCAGCAGCAATTCCTCTGTCCATAACCTGATAGAAATGCAATGTTGTGTCTCATCAATTACTATTAGGTCTATATTCACTTCAGATTTGAGAACTAATATTGTTCCTGTTCAAAGAAGTTTCATGTTCCATTCAAACACCTAAGCACTAAGTACATCACCTTGATAGTATCATTTTTTTTTTATAATCAAGGTATAACATTGTAGCATGTTATACATTTTTATATATAAACATGATTGGTTTGGTCTACAAATATATTGATAATTAATTTCCTTGTGACTTTCTCATACAAGAATTGATATAAATTATGCCTTTGAAACCCATCTCCTACCCCTGTGTCTTTCATACACCCCCTCATTTTCCCCTTGAGAGTAATCAGTGCCTTAATACATACAGCAAATAAAGGATTCAGCAAAAAAAAAAAAAATCATGCTCAGTTTTTCTACTACTAAAATGTGCTTGCTAAAATCTGTGATTAAGCAGCAGGAGGAAATTGTGAATTACAGGAGACAAGCCAGGAGATGTATAATTATGAAGCCATGAACACAGTAGGGTGAACTAAAATGCCGTGGCTTAAAAATATCCAAGGTGTTACTTATGTTCAATTGTATCAGTTAACTGTGTTATGTTCTATTAACTGCTTCTATTTTCTGATAATGTACAATATCAGACACCACAGATACAATAAAATTAAAATGTATAAAAAGACTAGCAATAAAAGCTAATGAATTCCTAGATGAATTTCTATCTTGCACAAATAGTATTTTTAAAAAAAGAATGTGATATGATTGCTTCTCATCCAATGAGTATAAAAGGTGTCTGAATCACTATATAAGCAACTTTCCGACCATTTTTCTTTCTCATATTTTTATATATGTGCTTGATCATGTAAAGAGCATTATATTCTCCTAAGGCAGTTCTACTACAATTAAGGCAATAATTGCGCACTTAACAAAATTTCCCAATTGGTGGGAAACAGTGTATTCTTGTGATCCCCCTTTAAATAAAACTAATTCATACATCAGCCCTCTCATTTTCTCCTTTTAAAAAAATTGAAAATATTTCTCAGTAAAATAACACAGCCATCTTTTAATTAACTACAAAAAGGAAAGGAACAGTGCCCATGGCTGTGTCAAATCTTTAAAAAACAGAGAGAAAAGCATTTTGCAAAGAGAATTGGAAATATAATTTTCATTAAACCTTTGACAATCCATGTGGGACTTTAATTCAATTCTCAGTTACAATTTTTTCATAAGAGAAAAGGTGACTAGTGCATTTCTTCCCTTATTTCTGGAGAGCAGTTATATTGGAAAATGCCCACCATTAGTGTTCCTACCATGAACTTTTTACTGCATAAATGCAAACCAGCTCTCAGATACATGATTTGCTGAATGTTTTTTTAAGTGTTTGCATGTCGTAGAAGCCAAAGAGGCCACTTTAACAAAGTCTAATACTCAATATGTATTTTTAAAACACTCCCAGGAAACTGCCATTAGTATGTATAAATTTTTACCTCTGTGTTTCATAATGCTTCTCAAAGGTTATTTATTAAGATACACAATTAAAATTTTGAAAGACTCTTGTTATGTATAAACACAAACTACCTGTAGCTTCAAACACTGAAACTCTAGAAGACCTTTAGACAATATGGTGGGAGACTTTTAAAAGACATAGAGAGGTCCTGTGATAAGGTGCTCTAGAAATACAGAGTGGAGTAAGTGTAGAACCCACTTGCATTACAGAGAATGTCCCTATCAGGATAACCTTGTATTCAAATATGGGTGAACTTCATATTTTACTTATTTGGGACAGACATTGATTTGGCCCATCTACCTTATTCTCTTTACCATGTATCTAGACAGTCTAATGTCAACGTGACACAGTGAGAGTTATCTGAAAGGAGGGAACCTCAACTGAGAAAATGCCTACATAAGATCTACCTGTAAGGAAATTTTTGAGTTAGAAATTGATGGAGGAGGGTCCAGCCCATTGTGGATAGTGTCAGACCTGGGCTGCTGCACCTGCGTGCTGTGAGAAAACAGGCATAGCAAGCCATGAAGAGTAAGCTGGTAATCACTACCCTCCATGGCCTTTGCATCAGTGTTTTTTTAGCATACTTTTTATCAAATACTCTATTTACATTTGAAATGTTATCCCTTTCCCTGACCATGTTCTCCTCCCACTTGCCCCTCCACTTGTCTTCATGAAGATGCACTCGCTTCTAATCACCCTCTCCATTCCACTGCGTTGGCATTCCCCTACATTGGGAAAATGTACTCTTCCTGGACTAAAGGCCTCTCCTCACATTGATGCCAGACACTGCTATCTTCAGCTACATATGCAATTAGAGCCATAAGTCTCTCAATGTGTGCTATTAGAGAATGGGGTACAGAGCTAAACAAAGAATTCTCAACTTAGGAATACCAAATAGCCAACAAGCACCTAAAGAAATACTTAACATCATGAGTCATCAAGGAAATGCAAATCAAAACACTCCTGAGATTTCACCTCACACAGTCAGAATGGCTAAATCAAAAACCCTGCATCAGTTTATGCCTCGAGATTCCTGCCCTGTTTGAGTTCCTGTCCTGACTTTCTTTGATGATGAATGCTGAGGGATATGGAAGTGTAAGCCAAATAAAGTCCTTTCTCCCCAATTTGTTTTTTGGTCATGGCATTTTGTCACTACAGTAGAAACCCAAACTAAGACACATTGGGGTGAATTAATGTGGCTGCTTTGGAAGCTGATTAGCAGTCTCTAGAGTTCTTGATAATGTGGTGGCCCTATACCTCACTTTTTCAGTTTGCAGATACTTCTGAAACTTGTGCAGAAAGGTATTTTCCAAGGTGTCTTATTCTTTATCCCTCAGTCCCTCTACCACGTAGGCCTTGCAATTTCAATCTGACCTCATTCACTGGATGTTTTTTATTATCTAGCATGTTGGTCCTCATAAGCATGAAGGCTTTAGATTAATGACTGGCCATAGAAAGACTAGAAAAGATCCTTGAATTAATATATATGTCGCCTACTTTCTGACAGATACACACACAGATATATATATATATATATACCTAGGAACCTGAAGGTGCATGCGCATATGCAGGTATTTAACTACTTGAATCTTAAAATAAAATTAATAATAAATAATGTATTTAGAGATAACATTGCTGCATTTAGAGATAACTGTATTGGAGACAATAGAGATAAAGATATGAATTGAGCACTATACTTTCTTAAAGTGATCTGTTGGCTCCTGCAAATATAAAAATAATATTTAGAAATTATATATATCAAAATATTCATTAAAACATTACCCAGTCATTCCTAAATACAAGTAGATACTTTGATGATAAAAATAAATTGCTGATGCCAAATTTGTAATTGCTATGTGTACCTTAAATTTTATGCAAAAATACAATTATATTAAAGGCATATCTTATATATTCAGTGCTAGAAAAGTTTATATTCAAAAGGATGGGAAATTTACTGAGCTAGAAAGTGAATATAGACATACACATTTACACAATAGTTATATTCTTACTATTTGCCTTCTGAAACTACCTGTCTGTTGACTAGTCTTTTTCACACCAGTGGGTCATACTTAAGCCTGAGTTAAACCTGTATCTCCTATCTTAGCCATTCACTTCCTGATTGGCACTCGCTCCCTTAATCCATCCCTTGACCAGTCTTCTTTCCACTGATATATTTGAATGTGCAGATAGATATCTTTTCTATTTATTGTTTCATTATGTTTCAGACAGGAGATTATCAAAATTATTTATGAAACTATGTATTATACATTAGCAAGATAAAATGATTATTCAAACAAATATTACCAGTGAAATTACTCTATGATGATTATGTAATTCTTACCTATTAATCCTCAAAGCATTTTATGTCTTAAATACTGATGTTTCTGTTACACACTCAGATAAGGATATCACCTATATACTAAAAAATAAGTTTACACTACAGCATTGATTAATTTGAGGCTTTGTTGGTGAAAGCTCTCCAAAACACACTGTAAAATTCAGTTTTCAATTTCTCCAGTATTGATCTTTTGGGGAATTCTGGTCTGACATCTGAAATTTCTCTAGAAAACAAGAAACAGTCCCTGTTTTTCTGTTAATATGCGTTCTATACCTGGTGTTGTTAGAGAACGTGTAGCTTTATACATTCCTACATGAATTGCATCATAACATCTACATAGATAGAGTTGAGATGGGCTTGTGTGTATGCACAGTGAGAATACAGATGCCCACCATAAGGTAGAGATATACAAAGGCTGACTGACAATTCCCCCTAACCTTAAGTAGAAATACATATAGTCAGCCTTGTTGACCACAGGCTAGCTGTAATAGGCTTTAGCCAGTGATTAATTATGCCTGCAGTAACACAGATTCTTTGTCTCCCCTCTCCCCTCTCCCCTCTCCTTTCTCTCTCCTTTTTTTTACCATCTCTCTCCCTCCCTTCTTCTTTCTCTTCTCCTCTCCCTTTCTATCACTCTCACCTTTCTTCCTTTCCCTTTCTATATTTATTTAACTATGCCTCACAAAATATCCCTTTTGTAGAAGAAAGCATTTTCGCATTTGTAATTTTTTTCCTCCCTCTTACCCAAGAGCCAACTCAATTTCACACAACACTTTCTTTAAATTTCCCATGCCCCAAAACTTTGTTCTGCACTTATTCATAAATTTGCACGAAAATCATGACATTGACTCTTTCCACACTTGTTCAGGGATAAAGTCTCCACAGAATGTAATTTATCTATTCAAGGAATATTATAGTTAAACACATTATGCATGTGTATTTACCAAGAACAAATTTCATACATGAAAAAAATTTCAGCACATGGCAAAATGAGATTGCTGGCAAATTGAGAAATTAACTCAACTTTTTAGTAAGCTATAATCTATCATTCAGAAACATTTCCTTCCAACTCATGTTTATCTCTTTCTCTGTCGATTTATTTCCTTTTCTGCTTCTTAACTCAGGGAAATCTCATTTGTCTTCTTTGCTTTTATTGTCTGTCCTTTTGTGGTCATGCTAATAATCCACAACTGAACAGTGTTAAGAAATATTTTTTTCTTTTCTGCTTTCTTCTGGTTTTAGCAACTCAGATCTTACACTAGACTTTTTAATTCATTTGGCATGACCATTTGCATGTTAAATAATAAGTCTCAACACATAAATAATATTGTTTCATTCTTGGTATGAATTAAGTTTTCCTAATATTATTTATTAAACAAATTGTCCTCTATCCTTGTGTATTCTTAGTACCCTTGTCAAAGTCTGTTAATCATAAATATGGTGTATTATTTTTGTGGTAAATATTCTTGTACACTGATATATACTTGTTTTCTATTCTATACATGTAATGACTACTTTATGTCAGAAATATGTATGGAAATCAAGCAGCTCATAGTAAGAGAACAAATAACCTAATTGAAAAAAGTGAGTGAGAGTAATTTCTGAAAAAAGTCATACCAATAGGTAGTAGATATATACATAAATTTGATCAACAATAATAATAGAAGTGCAAATGAAAACCACCATAAGATACTGACTTACAGCTGTTAATTATGGAAATATAAACAGTAACAATGTGGAGAAAAATGCATGTGGTTACAGCAACCAAAGAAAACAGGTTGCAGAGCCACAGATAGTTCACCAGTTTCAAATACACACACACACACACACACACACACACACACACACACACACACACACACACAAAATGAGTGTACATATATTCAAGATATAAAATAGAACCAGTCATCACAGAATGAATGTTCTTTGCATCCCTTTATTTCAAACTCTTCATAATAGCAGAGATATGCTTATGTTTTCATCAACACAAAATTACACAGAAAAAGACTATGAGATAGACATAAAACAGAATATTATACTCCTTCAAAAAGTGACAAGTTTTATTATTTGTGACAATATAGAAAAACCTGGAGGCCATTGTGCTATGTGATGTAAATGGTGCATAGGACAGGTATTGCACATTCTCAATTATTCATGGGTTCAAAAATATTAAACTTAGAGAAGCTAAGGTTATTATGATGGTTACATGAGCATTGTAAGAGACAATGAACAGATGTTTTAGAGTTTCTAGTGCTATGCTAAAACACCATGAACTGAGGAGGAGGGTGTTTAATTTGGGTTACAATTCTCAGCTCATAATCCATATCTAAGAGAAGTCAGATCAATAACTCAAGGCAGGAATCTGGACGTAGGAAATTGAATCTTAAACATGCAGGGATGCTGATTACTGGCCCACTCCTAATATATATTTTTGGCACACACACACACACATACACACACACACACATACACACACACACACATACACACACACACACACACACATAATATTCAAGACCACCTGCCAAAGAGTGGCACAATTCACAGTGGCCTAGAAACAGTGTTATCAATTTTTAAGAGAATTCCCCAACTACTTGCCTATAGGCCAATCTTATAAAGTGATTTTTTAAAAAAATTCCTTTACTCAGGGTATGACTAGGGTTGTACCATGTAGATAAAAAATCAGTCAGGACAGATGTGTTATTAAAATGTCATACCATTTCACAAAGAAAGAACAAATTAAGGTCTACTACAAAATATTATGACAACAGTTATCACAATATTGCTTAAAAATCTTGAGTAGATTGCAAATCTTCTTACCACATGACAAATATGTGTGAATAGTCATATCAGTTGCTCCAGTTAGTCAATTCGCAGTGTGTACACATGTCAAACCTTTGCATGATGAAGTGGTGCATCCTATCAATCTCATCTATCAAAAAACACATAAATCAGAATTCAAAGATAACGTTCCAATGAGCAAAGGTACTCCAGTATGTTTCTAAGATGACTATTCATAACAGTGATGAGAATGAACAAGAAGTAAAATTTATGCTTACATATATGTTGCCTTGGTGAAGAGATGCCATGACTATGGCAACTCTTTAAAAAAGAAAGCTTTATAGTATATTATGCTTATGTCAAGAAGAATGGTGGCATGCCTGCAGATGTAGCAGTTGAGAATTCTACATCCTGATACCCAGGCAGCAAAAAGAGAGAACCACTGGGCCTGACATCAGTTTCTGAAATGTCAACACCACCCTCGGTGGTGATGCACTTTCTCTCATAAGGCTACACCCACTCCAACAGGGTAACCCCTCCTAATATATGTCAGGTATCACCTCTCTAAATGATCGTGTATTGAAACCTATGAGACTATGGGGGACATTCCTACTCAAACAGCCACATTCCAATTTCTGGCACCCATAGACTCATAGATATATGTGGTAGTCTGAATGAAATTTGCCCTTATAGACAAATATGGAAGGGCACTATTAGGAGGTATGACCTGATTAGAGAAGTTTTGGTGTTACTCTCCTTGAGCTCTGTATTTGGTTCCATTACAATTGCTAGCCCTTCTTTTGTTCATTGTGTAGTTTTTTTTTTCTTTCTCAGTCTGATACTTTTCATAATAGAGCTTCATGAGAGAAGCAGTAGCTACAGAACATAGTTACTATTAGGCTGTCTTAATTTCTTCTCTGTCAATGCTAAAAATCCAAAACTTCTATTTATTCAATTTATCCTCAGGCAGATACTTTTGGAGAGGGGAGAAAAGGAGAAGGGTAGAAACTAGCCGCTTTCTTTGCCAAAATATCAGAATATCAATCTTTATACCATTTGATGATATTCCTCTGTTCTGAAACTTCTTGAGCCAGGATATTATAATTTACATTGCTCTTAACAGCAGTGTCTTTCACACTCCTACTATAATGGTCCAGTAACCCCTGCTTTCTAATACAAAATTCCAAAGTCCATATTCTAAAAAAAAAAAGCAAAGTAGTTAGGATTGCCATAGCAATAATATGTTCCCTGGTACCAGCTTCTGTTACAGAGAGAAAATGAATCAAGCCTGGGATACATGAAATCCCTTCCCAAAGCAAACAAACCAAACAGCATGAATTCATATAATTATGATTTGAAGAACAAGTATTTATTTGAGCTATATAAAGTTTTGTACTAATATGTCAAAGTGGTTATAACTGAGTGCCCACTAGCTCTCATAAAAGTGAGCAATTCAAGGAAAGAGAGGGAGAAAGTAAGAGAGAAACCAAGAGACAGACAGACCAAGAGACAGACAGACCAAGAGACAGAGCGGGAAACAGAGAGACAGAGACAAAAAAATAGACTAAAGGTCAAAAACATAAAATTGGTCTGAAAATTACAATGTAGCATAAATATATGTATTTGTGTAAGTTGTTTTTTCTAAGGTTAAGATTTTATGAGCAAATTCAAAGTGTATTGTTTAACATAGATTAAACAGCTTTTATTTGCATATGGTTAAAGTTTTGAAGATAATCAGAAAATTACAAACTCTTTACCTGCTAAACTTAAAAAGTCCTTGTAAAATTCAAGTTTCAACATTATATGATTAACATTTTAACATCCAAATAGAAAACAAGATAGTTTCAAGTAAATTAGTTTCAAGAAGATAAAAAGTAAATTCATCATATACCAGATTTTCCTTTATACAAAGCATTCTTTTAAAACTTCATGAATGATGTAATTTCTGTAACAGAATTAAGCATATAACAAAAGCATAATTTAAGAATCTATTACCTATAATTTTCATTGAAATTTACAATTTTTATTATTTTTTATTTTTAGGAAGTAAAATGTCTAAAAATAACCTGGGTTTATTAGTAAAACTTTACATGTGCTTCAAAGAAACTGAGAGATTCACTTCATGTAAAGCAACATGAATCTGATGTTTGATAAAATCTTTAATCTGTAAAGCATATGGAAGAAAATAGATCCTGCTCAATGTCACCCTCCCTCTGTCTGTCTGTCAGTCTGTCTGTCTGTCTGTCTGTCTGTCTGTCTCTCTCTCTCTCTCTCTCTCTCTCTCTCTCTCTCTCTCTCTCTCTCACACACACACACACACACACACACACTCCCTCCTCACTCACACACGCATATACACTTTCACAAACATACAGACAGTCACACACACATATTCACACACACTCAGACTCACATTTCCTTACACAATACACATACTAACTCTTATACACACCCACACCACATTCTCTCACAAACAGATACATAGACACACAAATATATAAACACACTCACACACATACTCTCATATATGTATTCCTCAGTACACATTCACACACTCACACACATACACACATGCTAAGTCACAGTCACAAATACACATAGAAATACAAGTGCACAGATTAGCACAGTTGCTTCTGATGTTTTCTCTGCTAACAATGAAAGGTTCTAAGGCTGAGAGAAAAGAAAGGTGACATATTCTGCAGCAGACAAGGTAGTGTTTCAATACACACTGTGACTTTCTTCTTGCTGCAGAACCATTGAATTGTTTGACATAAACTGCAGATTTAGTCTTGCGTTCTCATTTCTATTACAGGAACTACAGAATTTATAGTATCTATAGAATTTTACTTTCAGCATGACTTCAGAGTTTCTAACACCTTTAGGTCACATAGTGCTGCATTGTGTCTCCTGTTTCTTATCATCAGCCTTCTGTTACATACAGACATTTGTCTGGACTGCAGATAAAGATAGTATCTCCATGCATTCCTTTAAAATTTATATAGTGTGCAGAATATATTTTGATAATGTTACATGCTTTAGGCTACTTATCGTTGGGTAATGTTATATTTTACATTAGATGACTTTTTTTGACATACTAGTGAACTTGAAACTGCCGTAGAGGAACAGCTGGGTGCATTTCCTTAAATAAACACACATTCTTTTCTAAATTGTCAGTATCTGTCTTATTAATAGACTGTAAGGACTATGGGAATTTTGACTTTGAAGTCACCTCTCTGGCTGCTTCTGACTCATTTATGCCATTTTTCTTCTCACACTTGAATAGTGTCTTTCATATCATTTGCTAGTCAATTTAAAAAAATCCTAACTTCTCTTACTTGTACTATCTGATTAAGCTATTTTTGATAGTTTGTGCAATAATCAAATGTAAATTAAAATTGTCAAAATATATTTATAAATGCATGAAGCTACATTGTAATATTTTGTAAAATTAATTATCTCTGTAATTAATAAAATGTTGTCTCACAATTAAATCAATGATAAAAAACATTTTAGAGAATATATTTAGGACATATATTTTAAAGAAACATTCAGAAAAATCTGAAAATATTTAATTATATCTTAGTAACTTTACAATAATATCCCCAAATTTAAAGCATATTTTTGAATTTGATGGGTTTTCTCAGGAACTTTTTTTTACTGCAATCTTTAGGCAACTTGCAAGTTTCTGGTTAAATTAAAATATCTATGTTATTGTAACATTGTGGCTCCAAAACTAAAGGCTTAATAGTTTAGTTATAATTTAATTTGATTTTCTACATTTAGTTTTCTTCAGCCCCATCTAAGGTTGGCTCTGTGGCTAAGCATCATTATTCCCTTAATCAATTTTGCACTGGTTAGAAAAACACATTTGTTTATTTCTTCACAGATTTGTACCTATTAATCTTTGCAGTAACTCAGTGATTGATTTTTCTTCAAGCCTCAACGTCAGAAAGACATAGATGGGAATTAATAAATTGAACCAAGTCCAGGATATACTGCCTGAACTTTGAATGTTAAGACATTATTCCATATATAATAAATCATTGTCACGAACTTGTTCCGCAGAGCTTAAGTCTGGAACAATAACTAGAACGGAAATAAAATTTCACTGCCATCTTACTTTTATCATCATCCTTCCTATATTCCTACAGCTTTGCACTATTATCAACAGAAAGTTCTTGAATTATAACTAAAAGTGACCTTATTTTCAAAACATTTAAAGTCATTGCAGGTAGAAGCTTTTCAAGAGCTTTCAGTACTTCAAATATGAAGCTTTAGAGTCTATTTCAATAACTAACTCTGGACACTAAATAGACCTGAAATATTAGAGTTTGTACTTTGTGCTCAGCATTAGCAAATTCTCAAGCTAAAAGCTTAAAAAGTGAAAAAAAGCAATTGGAATAAAGCAAAGAAAGGCTCAATAATGTTTTGAGATTATGATACATTTTAGTTAATTAATTGGTTAATTCATTGTTTCACTTGGTATCCTGACTGGAGCAGCACCCCCCCCCCTTTCCTTCCCCATCCACTCCTCCTTTCATTCTCTTCCGAAAAGTGAAGTCTTTCTGTGGCTATTAACCCATCTTGGAATATTAATTTGTAGTAAGACTAGGCACATCTTCTGCTGAGGCTAGAAGAGGCTGCCCGGTTGGGGGAAAGGGCCCCAAAGATGGGAAACAGAGACAGCCATTGCTCCTGCTGTTGAGTCCCACATGAAGACCAGTTTCACAACTGTCAAAGACATTTGGAGGGCGATTAGTCTTATGTATGCTTTTAAGGGTAACAATTCAGGCTCTGTGAGCCCCTATGGGCTTAGGTTAATTGATTCTGTAGATTTTCTTGTGGTGACCTTTACCCTTTGACTCCTATAATCTATCCCCTTTTCTGCAGGATTCCCCAATATTTGCCTAATATTTGTATCTGCTGCCATCAATTGCTGAGAGAAGCCTCACAGATAACAGTCGTGATAGGCTCTAGTCTGCATGTATGGCACAATATCTTTAGCAAGCTATGTTCCTTCATGGGAGTTTCTGCAAAGAAAATTGCAAAGAAAAGCTTGCTGTTGAGTGATTATACCTAAAGTTTCCATTATATTATTAGCAGTCTCTAGTAGTTGAGGTGGCTATAGAGGGTTAAACATAAATGCTTAATGATAAAAACTTAATGAGAATTTGAATTCATACATTAAAAATGTCACATTTATTGTCTCTGAGGAGACACAGAGACAGACTTCATCTTCTTATTATCTACAATATTATCCATCATTTTATAATTACTAAGTGGATTAAAACATGCAAATATTTAATAATAGAATACTTGTTATTTTGACCACTTTTTGTTAAGGAAAGATTTCCAAGATTCTTGATCTAGTTATCAATTCCTTGCACACTTAAATTTTCATCTTTGACATTTCATCAGAACTCATCTCTCTTGTTTCCTTCTGCCCCAGAGCCATGGACCTTGATTGAGGGAATCAAAGGACTGATTCAGACCTGTTCTGTTATTTGCCAAACCATTAAAACTATGTCAATGAATAGACAGTATGACTTGAGGTCATAGATCTGAGAATTGTCAGACGTTCTATATTTTTCTAACTTCACACTAAGTGCTTTGACTTACCTTTGTTCTGTTCCTCCCAAATAAATCAATATGAGTACCCATCAATGTGGACACATTGAGTTATTTATGCAATATATTGAGACAGTTAAGAGAGTTACAGCCATAATTGTTACCTAATGCCCAGGTAGCATTAGGGAAGAAGGGTAGAATGATTGCAAGAGCCAGATGTGTGCTGCAGTATTGTGACTTTCAACCAGGGAAGCTTTAACCACCATACCTCAACAATACAGTTGTTCAAACAAACCATGTTCTCTAATAGATGTGTTACCATGGAGGGGAAATCTTGAATCTCACCCTAGGCGAAGAACTATGAGCAACTAATACATGCTGAGAATGAGAGAAATGGCTTCCATGGGAGGAGGCCTGCAGATTCTTATCCAATACTAAATGGTTAGCCATAGAAAAATGCAAGCAGTCACTTTGAAAAGATTTGGGAAATCACATTTATACATTTATTTATTCATGAGTGAGTTGTGGTTTCTAGTGCTGCATAATGAGAAAGTCAGGAAGGAAAGGGTTTACATTTCCACATCATAGTCTGTCATTGGAGGAAGTCAATACTGGATCTCAAACAAGGAAGACAGAAGGATTGAGAAGCTGATGCAGAGGCCAGAATAAGGTGCTGTTTACTGGATTGCTTCTCCTTGTTTGCATGTAGAACTCAAGTCCTTCAACCCAGGGATAGCATCATCTACAGTGACCTGGGCCCTTCCTGTCAGTCACTAATTAGAAAAATGCCTGACATCTAATTCATATGGTGGCATTTTTGAAATTAAGTTTCCACCTTTTCAAACTGCATCTTTAATTTGAGTCAAGTTTCCATAAATAAAGCAGGACAATTAAACTCTTGTCAATTTGACATATAAACATACCACTATTAAGCCACAAGTCTCTTTTCCTTGTTCAGTCCTAAGATCACTTTAAAAATATAAACAACTTTAGAAATCTCAGTCTTTATAAATTCAAACACATTAAAAGTTCCGTTTCTTTAAATAGCCAGTTTCTTTAAAATTCAAGTCTTTTAAAATTCAAATCCATGGGCTCCTATAAAATCAAAATAAATTAAATAGTTGCTTAATTCAAGAGGGAAGAGCTAGAGTACAGTCACAATCAAATCCAATCAAATCAAGTCACAACCAAACTCCAAAAGCGGAAAGAACTGAATGTCCAATGTCTGGGATTAATTCATAATCTTCTGGGCTCCTCCAAGGGTATTTCTCTGGCTCTGGTGTCTGTAACATACACAGCTCATCTTCTAAGCTCGGATGTGCTTCATTTTTGCTGTGGTACTTGGTGGTCAACCGATGGTAGTAGCACTCTAAAATTCTGGATTCTTCTGCAGAAACTGTCCTGCAATTTCACCAATAGACTATCCTAGGTTCTCTTTTTGGTGCTAGGGATCAATTTGTTTGTATCATCCCTAAAATACTGAACCTTCAGGTACCACTGAGGCTGCACCTACAACCCACGGACTCCCCTAGTCTCTCACAGTGCCAAGCCTCAACTGCTCTCAACGACCCTCTGTTCATGCCTTCAAAACAAGTACCACCTGGGTGACTCTTATGCTGCCAAGTTTGTCTGCCAGCAAGATGTAATATTTTGGTCACATGAGGAGCACACTTTCTATGTGCTGACTCCCAGGAAACACTTCCCAGAAGATTTCACCTCACAAATGCTAGATTCTTATTTTATTTTTTACTGGATATTTTCTTTACTTACATTTCAAATGTTTTCCCCTTCCCTCATTTCTCCTCCAGAATCCTCCTATCTCAGGCCCTCTCCTTGTGCCTTTATGAGAGTGTTCCCCCACCCACTTACCCACTCCTTCCCATTTCCCAGCTCTGTCAATCTCCTACAATGGGGCACTGAGCCTTCAGAGGAACAAGGTCCTCTCCTTCCCTTAATGCCTGATAAGGCCATCCTCTGCTATACATGCAGGTGGAGCCATGCATCACTCCATGTATACTTTTTGGTTGGTGATTTAGTCTCTGAGAGCTCTGGGGAAGATTGGTCTGGCTGGTTGATACTGTTGTTCTTCCTATGGGGTTGCAAACCCCTTTAGCTCCTTCAGTTCTTTCTCTTACTCCTCCATTAGAGATCCGATTTTCAATCCAATGCTTGGCTGACAGCATTCGCCTCTGTATTTGTCAGGCTCTGGCAGACCCTCTCAGGAAACAGCTATATTAGTCTCCTGTCAGTAAACACTACTTGGCATCTGCAATATTGTCTGGGTTTGGTGACTGTATATGTGATGGATCCCTGGGGTGGGGGCAGTCTTTGAATGGTCTTTCCTTCAGTCTCTGTTCCACACTTTATCTCTGTATTTCCTCTTTGTTCCCCCTTTAGCTTCATGTGGTCTATGGATTACATCTTGGGTATTCTGAATTTTTTGGCTAATATTCACTTATTAATGTGTGGCTACCATGTGCATTCTTTTGTGATTGGGTACCTCACTCAGGATAATGTTTTCTAGATCCATACATTTGACTTAGAATTTTCTGAAATCACTGTCTTTAATACCTAAGTAGTACTCCATTGTGAAATGTACCACATTTTCTGTATTCATTCCTCTGATGAAGGACATCTAGGTTCTTTCCATCTTATGGCTGTTATAAATAAGGCTGCTATGAACATGGTGGAGCATGTCATTTGAATTTTTAATCTTAGCCATTCAGACTGCTGTGAGTTGAATCTCAGGGTTGTTTTGATTTGTATTTCCCTAATTTTTAGCACTTCCTTAGATGCTTCTCAGCCATTTGGTATTCCTCAAATGAGAACTTTTTGTTTAGCTCGGTACCCCATTTTTTATTAGAACTGTTTGATTCTCTGGCCTCTAGCTTGAGTTCTTTGTATACCTTGGCCTCTATCTGATGTGGGGTTGGTAAAGATCTTTTCCCAATCTGTTGGCTGCTGTTTTGTTTTCCTGACAGTGTCCTAAGCCTTACAGAAACTTTGCAATCTCATTAAGTCCCATTTGTTGATATTTGACCTTAGAGCATGAGCCATTGGTGTTCTGTTCAGGAAATTTTCTCCTGTGCTTATGTGTTCTAAGATTTTTCTCTACTTTCTCTTCTAACAGTTTCAGTGTACCTGGTTTAATGTGGATATCTTTGATCCACTTGCACTTGAGCTTTGTGCAAGGAGATAAGAAAGGGTCTATTTTCATTCTTTTGCATGCTGAGTGCCAGTTGGACCAACACCATTTGGTGAAGAGGCTGTCCTTTTTCCATTGAATGTTTACAGCTCCTTTGTCAAAAATAAAATGACCATATATGTGAGGGCTCATTTCTGGATCATCTATTCTATTCCATTGATCCACATGCCTATTTCTGTACATGCAGTTTTTAGCACAATTGCCTTGTAATATAGCTTGAGGTCAGGGATAGTGATTCTTGTAGATGTTTTTTTGTTGTTGAGGATGATTTTTGCTATTCTAGGTCTTTTGTTATTCCAGATGAAATTGCACATTGCTTTTTCCAAACTATGAAGAGTTGAGTTGGAATTTTCATAGGGATTGCATTGAATCTGTAGATTGTTTTCGGTAAGGTGGTCATTTTTACAATTTTGATCCTTCCAATTCATGAGCATGGGAGATCTTTCCATTTTCTGAGATTTTCCTAGATTTTCTTCTTTAGAGATTTGAAGTTCTTGTCATACAGGTCCTTCTCTTCCTTAGTTAGAGTCAAACCAAGGCATTTAATATTGTTTATAACTATTGTGAAGGGTATCTTTTCCCTAATTCCTTTCTCTGCATGTTTTTAGTAGAGGAAGGCTACTGATTTGTTTGAGTTAAATTTATATCCAGACACTTTGCTGAACTTCTTTATCAGCTGTAGAAGTTCTCTTGTGGAATTTTTGGCATCACTTATGTACACTATTATGTCATCTGGAAACAGTGATGTTTTTACTTCTTCCTTTCCAATTTGTATCCTTTTGATTTCCTTTTGTTGTCTAAATGCCCCGGCCAGGTCTTCCAGTTCTATGTTGAATAGGTATGGGGTGAATGGGCATCGTTGTCTAGTCCCTGATTCTAGTGGGATTGCTTCAATTTTCTCACTGTTAAGTTTGATGTTGGCTGTTGGTTTGCTGCATATTGCTTTTATTATGTTTAGGTATGGGCCTTGGATTTCTTTTCTTTCCAAGATTTGTAACATGAAGCAGTGCTGAATTGTGTCAAATGCTTTCTCAGCACCTAGTGCGATGAACATGTGGTTCTTTTTTCTTTGAGTTTATTTATATGGTGGATTCCATTGAAGAATTTCCATATATTAAACCATCCCTGCACCCCAGGGTTGATCCTACTTGATCATGGTGAATGAACATTTTGAGGTGTTCTTGAATTCGGTTTGCAAGGATTTTGTTGAGTATTTTTGCATTAATGTTTATAAGTGAGAAATGATCTGAAGTTCTCTTTCCTTGTAGAGTCTTTTTGTGGATTAGGAATGAGGGTTTTTGTGGCCTCAAAAAATGAGTTAGGTAGTGTTCCATCTGACTCTATTTTGTGGAATAGTTTGAAGAGTATTCATATTAGGTTGTCAATACCTGTCTGATAAAATTTGGCACTGAACCCATCTAGACCTGGGCTTTTTTGTCTGTACCCCATTTTTAATAGAATTATTTGATTATCTGGAGTCTAACTTTTTGAGTTCTTTGCATGTATTGGATATTAGCCCTCTATTGGGTGTTGGATTGGTGAAGATCTTTTCCTAATCTCTTGGTTGTCATGTTTTCCTTTGGACCATGTTCTTTGCCTTACAGAAGCTTTGCAATTCCATGAGGTCCCCTTGTGGATCATTGATCCTAGAGCAGAAGCTATTGGTGTTCTGTTCAGGAAAATTTCCTCTCAGCCCATGTTTTCGAGGCTCTTCCCTGCTTTTTCTTCTATTAGTTTGAGTGTATCTGGTTTTATATGGAGGTCCTTCATCCACTTGGACTTGAGATTTATACAGGAAGATAAGAATGGATTGATTTAGACCTAAATTAGTCATGACAATTATGAGTAATTTCTCACCTTAAGAAGAACAGGATCTAGTATTCTATGAAAGCAAAGGTTTTTCTTTAGTGGCTCTGCTATCTTGTTTATCACTGCTGATTTTTCAGTTTCAGCTCAGGGGAACTACAAAACCATAATTCAAAATGACAGATGGTTCAAATAGAGTCTACAAACTTCCCTTTAAACCCTTGCAAGTCAAGCCTCTATCTTCTAGATTTCCCTTAACATTCCCATATTTCAAGCTCCTAAACAACAGTTCGTCAACTATTTGAGTGCTCAATGAAAACTCAATATAAATGAACACTCAATGAAAATCTCTCCCACATCATTCTAAATCCCTTCATAGTCCTCTCCAAAACAAAGTACTAAGAATTGTCATAGCAGTACTTCACAATCCTGTTTCCAACTTTTTCAGTTAGTTAATGTATTTCTTGTTGCAGTGAAACACCATGACCCAAAAACAAGTTGGGAAGCAATGTCTTCATTTGGGTTACACTTCCAGATAATCTGAGTGTATTCTATCACTGATAGAAGCCAGAACAGGAATTCAGTCAGGGAAGGTACTTGTAGACAAAAGGTCAGGATGCAGAGGCCATGACAGGGTGATGTTTACTCTCTGGCTCTTCATAGCTTGTTCAACCTTCACTATTATAGAAATCAGGATCATCAGCCCAGAGATCCAACCACTTACAGTAGGCCCTGCTCAATCAATCAACAATAAAGAAAATGCACTATAGCTTGATCTTATGATGTATTTTCTCAATTGATATCCTCTCCTGTCAGATGACTCTAGCTGTGTCAAGTTGGCATAAAACTATCCAGGACAATTTATGTGTAAGGTGACAAAAATTGGTTAAAAGAACAAAAGACTCATAAATCTGAGGAAGAATCAAAGGATACATATGAAAAGTTGTAAGAAGAAAATGATGTATTCATATCTTCTTTGGATACTAAAAACATAAGCCAAAGAAATGTATGACATTATTAGTACAATAATGAAAAGTCTGTCCACTTAATAATAGTTCATCAATTTTCACATAGTGTGTATGTTGAGTTGTTTAATGTCTTTTAGGCATGTTCTTTATTTTTTCTGCAGTTTGTGCTAGGTGTTCTTAAGAATCTTCAAATCAGTAATCCCTGTTTAAAGTTTAAACACAGGTACTCTGTGCAATGCTTAATTAGGCTTCCAGTAGAATCTTTAGTGCTTTGTTCATAATGGTAACAGTACTGTGAGCATTATAAAATGTTTATGTCACAATCATTCATTAATTATTAACTATTCATTTTCTTTGACATGCAATCATCTTGCTTTTTAAGATAGCATGCATTTTTATGGCAGGTAAGAAGGTTCTACATGCTATAATTATATGAAGTGCATGAATATTTTACAAATTATCTGTGGTTGAAGATCTACTTTTAATTATTTCAGTTCCAATTTTATTGAAGTTTTTTTCAGTTTTCATAAAATGGCTGAAGGAAGGTTTTTAATATATGAATATAACATAATTGCTGAGGTCATTAAATTGTAGATGAGGTTTTTGTTGTCATGACAAAGGATCTAACAAGAGTTGACACAGGTCACATTTTATTCTTTGCCCATTACTGGAGAAGTTGATTTGTGATAAAGATAGCTAATTACTTTGAACAATAAGTACCATTAATCTAGTCAGCTGTTCAAGCAACAAGCACAATAAACAGGTTCTCAGCTAAGATTGGGATCACTGTGAAAATAGATTACTTGGTCTGGTCCATGTTTTAATCAAAGAACCATGTTCTTGAACAGATAACACCTTTGTCACACATCGAAAGGTAATTTTGGTAACTTCATTTTTTTATTACCTTCCATTTCACATTTGTCATGTTCTGATTGAGTGTGAACATTTGTAATATATTGCAGTGAATCTCTTAGTAAAACTTTGAGTTACGATGAGAAATCATTCAGTACTTAGAACCTAAATAGATAAAACTCAAAATGAATGTTATGGATATCCACATACTCTTGTCATAACCAAAAGGTGATAAAAATATTTCAGAAATAACCTACACACATATCTTTTTCTGTATGCATATATAAGAAGAACAAATATATAACAAAAATAGTTAATAACATTTAGCATGCTTACTTAAAAATATCCATTTTTCTTATATGTAAAAACAATGCATAAAAATACATTTTCTAAGGATCTGAAGTTGCCTTGTTCAATATAAAGAAATAAAAATATTTCTATTTTCTTAAAAATTAAAATTACTAAATTATTTCATATTATACAAGTCAAATCAGGGCGTGCAAGATAGCTGAGTGGACAAAGTATTTGTCACAAAAACTGATGAGCTCTGTTCAAATCAGTGGATCAACTTGGGTGGAAAGACATAACTAACTTCCAGAAGGTATTTTCTAACTTTTGTTTTTGTTCTGTCACACACACACACACACACACACACACACACACACACACATAGACACACTGAGGCAAACAGAGAATGAGAGGGGGGATATAAATACACTCTTAAAAGGTAAACTCAGATATATGAAATTGGTTTAAATCAACTTAAATCTGTTGACAGAATTTTCAGATTATTTGCTATTAAGTTAAAATTACAATCATAACCTAGATGTGGATGGCTACTTTGTTGCTGTTATCCCTAAAATGTTCAAATAGTATAAAACTACATATAACTTTTATTGTATTAACGTTTTATATAGGTGATGTCAAATATCAACACTGAAAATACTGCACCATTTTATATAAGAGCATACGTGAATTTCTGTTAAGATCATGCACATTGATGGACAGTTTTATATAAAATCAAGAATCCTTTGACAATTCTCTTTTAAAATTGGAGACCCAAACAACATCATTGAATGTTAGTAATTAAAAAACTAATCTAGATTACAGTCACATAAATTTTTGGTAGATAAAACTCTGTGGAATGTCCTCTTTGCAGACAAGAATTGAAAACAGAGAGAAAACAGAAACTATGTGTACATTGTATACTACTGTGGCTATACTTACTGTTGGAAAAACCTAAAATACAAGCTATATCTTAACGCAGCTCAAATTCTGTCTGTGCTTATGAAGCATGGCTACCTGTAAAACCAAACGAGCATGGACTCACATTTGAAAACACAAATAACAGTACCATGTAATATATAAAATTATATTTGTATATGTGCATGCATATGGACAAAACTAAACCTGTACATAAACAAACACACAGAATGTATGATGATTTTGCATTACTCTTCCTAGTAGGAGAGCCAGTGTCTAATAGTGTCATGTATCAAACGGTGCTTCTTTTAGATTTACTAAATGTCTTCCATCGACCTATCCCATGTATTTTTAAACTTTAAATAACTAAAGCTTTAAATTCTGCAATACATTTAGCAAACATTTATTGAATGGAGGTTTGTGTATCTTACACTATTTAATTATGGCAAAAATAAATACAGTCTCTGACTGCACAAAGTTTACAGAAATACAGTAGAGCATAGTTAATAAAAACACCCTGGTATATCTCAGTAGTATCAGTATATTTCCTATATATTTTAAAAAATTACAGCTAATTAAACTGTCATTAAGCATAGTGGAGAAAGGCATATAGAAAAAATAGTCTCAAGAATGGAAAGATTCTCTTTGTGTTCAGATAATAAAAAGTGAAGTAGAATTATCTCAACTTAGCATTCCCCTTGAATGTGTGTGCTGGGAATGAAGTTATGAAATTTAAGTCAAAGAGACATCAGATTTAGATTTTAACTAGTTTATCTAAAATGGACACTCAATTGATATTGATATCAATTTTAGACATGTCCAATAAAACGATCTATCTTTAGAGGGTTCTGAATAAATTTCAAAATGATCTTCATAATCCAGGTGTAGGGGACTTTCACCTCATTTTATAGAGATAAACAGATATACAGTCAATTACATAAAGTTGATGGCAACCTGTGATAGTTAACCTTGACAGTCATCTTGTTTGAAATAAAAGACACTGCATATTTAATACAACACACCTGCATCTACCATGTATTCCTAGAGACAACTAGTCAATGATGAACCTGACCGAACCAATTATTTTAAGTCTGAGTAGACCAAGAGATGTTGGAACTGGAGGAGGCAAGGCCTATTTGAATGAAGTAGATTACTGGTATGTCTGAGGCTGACCCCTTCTTATTACGTTCTCTGAATTTAGGCTGTAGTAAGGTGAGCGACTTGGTTCCATCATTCTCTTCTGCCATGATCGTCTCCTTAGCTCACAAAATGTAATAACCAACTACCTAACTGTTGAAACTCCTTGAGCAATTAATCCAAACAATTTTTTTCTTTAATTGGTTTCCTCAAGTATTTGATACAGTGACAGAAAGTCTGACTGATATGGTGCCTAATTCTAAAACCAAAGCAAAAATCAATACCAGCAACAAAATAGTAAGTTTTTAACTCCAGGGTTTGGTATGTCTATAATTTATCCACTGTCTGTGGTGTTGCATTGGATGTTGGGACATTATAATGGTGCTGATTTAGGTACAGTAATATGCCATTAATATTTCCATTCATTGAAAAGTCATGAGCTTAAACAGAATGGCAGAGTTTATCTCGGTAGAGACATAAAAAAATTAAAAGCCAATAGCTCCTAGCAGACTAAAGTGAAAGGGGGGATTAATATAAAAAAAGTAATGAAAGCAATGTAATATCAAAAAGTAGTTAATTTTATAATAGTAAATATAATACACATTCATGAAAATGTACTTTTAATCCCAACAGCCAGAGGAAAACACTATTTTTTTTCCGCATTGATTATTTTTTAGTTGAACGTACATGTTTAAAAAATGGTGTCAAGTTTTAACTTTGTGCTGTTCCATCTGCATGAAAGATGATGTGGCTAAGACATTATTTGGAAGTACAGTGTTTAGTACCACTGGTCTAATGACTAAGAGGTTAATAAGCTTATGGGCCACAAAACTCCGTTTCTATGAGTGAATTCACATGACAACATTGAGCATGAGGAGAGAGAAAAAGGTTGTGTGCCTTTCAGGAGTGGTCCTCTAACAAGTACATGGTTTTATGCCTTGGTCCTATGAAAGAAAGGTCCATATGCAGAAATTTAAGATGCAATGCCCCAAGCTGGGTGTGGTGGCATGGGCCTTTATATCAGCACTCAGGAGGCAGTGGTAGGTGGGTCTCTGTGAGTTTGAGGTCAGCCTGAGTTGAACATGTTAGTAATAACAAAAATAGTGCATTAATACCAAGGATGAGGAGGATAAATGGGAGAAGGATGTTAGAAAAATGAGACGCTAGAGGAGACAGATTCAGACTATGGAAAGGAAATAAGTGCAGAAAAGGAAAGATGGACAGTAACATGAATAAGTGGAGGAGGATTTTTGCTGTTGTTGAAAATTTTGTTTGATAAACTAGAAACTAAACACCTAACTAGGCAACAAAGATGGCTTTTTATGACATCTGTAGGTGTTAGATGCTGTAATTTATTGGTAAATGAATGCTTATGAAGTCTAGTTGTCTGTGGCCTAGACCAGAGTACAGGAAGCTAAGATGAGTACTACACCAGACTTTTTTTTCCTGAGCCATTCCCAGCAACTGTGTAGCTGGAGCAGAGATAGCTGTGCTTATCTGGAGATAAGAGTCAGAAAATTCTATTACAAAAGAGCATGGAGTAAGACTACGTATCTCTATTTGAAACACCCAGAAATCATGTATATAGTGATTATGTGAGAGATACATTTAGCAATTCTCTCTGAACACTGCTCCTTTATCCTCCATCTTCAATTGATCACCAGACAGTATTGATTTTATCTCTTAGAGTATTTTGTAATTCACCTACTTCTCAGGAGCTCCTTTGCGGTGTAGCTCTCGGTGTTTTGTGGCTGTCTGTTCTGTTGCCCTCCTGAGTGTAGTCTCACAGCAGAGACTTTCTCCTTCTCACTTGTTTCTCATACTATAGCCTGGATTATTTCTTTATAGCTCATCAGAAGAAAACACAGAACAGAATCTAAAATACTTCACCATTCTCTGTGCCTTGATCAAAACCCAGTCCTCCAGTTACATAGAAGAGCTGATCCTGAGTCTGCTATGCCCATTCTCTGCTTTCTGCTTTTTTCTACTTGCATGTCTCACACTGACTTCAGTTCTAGCACTATGACATGATGGGACCCTTTTCAGCCCATAGTTTTCTTTAAACATCCTCTAGTTCTACCTGAAATACCACCCTTTTCGGGCCTTCATATCTACTTTGTGTCCCTGAGATCATAGGTGACATGTGATCATCTATGAGTTCTTCCATCATCTCCAGAACAAAAGTTCTGTTTTTAAGTTGTTCCTATTATTTCTGCAGTGACTGTTTAGCATCTTGCTGCCCTGTTATTTTAAGGGCAACATGAAAATGAACCACGCGTTTTCACTGTTATACCAGGGACCTGTATCTATCAGTATACTAGGTGACTACTTGTTTAATGAGCCACACATGATTACAAATCCTGGATGCATTTTGCATCTAGCACCTCATTCCTTTGTGCCCCCAAATTTGCTCTGACAAGGTTATATAATTTATGAGTTAATTGACAAGATCCAATTTATAAATATGATGACTATTAAATATGTACTTTGAAATATACATTGCACACTGGTTCCTCAGAGTCAGATTCTAGTTTGGGAGAAATTTAGAGTGATCCGTCAACATGGAATATTAAAGGATTATGTTAGTGTGCTAAAGTTTATTGCTTTCAGTTACATGACAAATATTACAATCACTCAAACAAACAATGCTTGAAGAGACTGCACCCAGAAATACATACCTGCTAACACACCATATATCACTACTGTTCTTCTTCCATCTTTAGCCCATATGTTCTCACAAACTAGGCCATACTGTAGAGTCTTTTATTATTAAGAAGTTAACACTATCTGTTTGCAGTGTCTATTTCTAGTCTTACAATCTGTGACTCCAGATCTCTCTATCCAGGCAGATTTTTCTACAAAATTCTTCGTTAAAGATAAATAATGGGACAACTGATACAGTGTAATATATAATGAGGGTAAAGGGATAAATTAAATCATATATATTGAGGATATGAGAAAGTAAATTAATAAGAAAAAATGAGTTGGAGATTTTAGGAGTTAGTTTCAGTATCAAGTGAGCTAAGAGTTGAATCTGTGACAGCATGTGGTAGTGGTGGGGTTTTAAGTAGGAAGAAATTTACAAACGTTTTTAGTGCTGCACATGGTACTCATGGAGCACTGGATGGATGACAGCCATTAGTATCATTAGCCAGGAAGTACCTTGCCCACCACCACTGGTCAATTCGGGGAATGCTTTTCTGGTACATAAGATGTCAGCAGCAGATGCACTATGTCTCCATAGAAGATTAACAAAAGCATTGAAGAGTTGAAAAATAAAAGACTGAGTTCATTCCGCATACTAAGTATAGTTTTTGAAAATACATGGGACATTTTTGGGGACACTATTGTTAATGAGTCTTTTGATCTTTATGCAAAAATGTGCACAATGGATGCACAGGGTCTGTAGGATGAACTTTGTACCATCTGTTTACATCAGCACATGGCAGGCAGATTTATCTCGGCTTGCACTGGGATACCATCCATTGTTAATTCCATTTTCTATCCCGACTGTGCATCTCACCCCTCAATTTAAAGTTTTTGACAAGCTAAACTACTAAATAGAATAGTTTTTCATAGTTAGAAAAATATTGTTATTCATCCTAGTCTCTGGAAGAGAAGACATGGTAGGTGGAAGGGGAAGATGACACTGCTTTGGCAAGAAGACATGGCTCACCTTCATCATTTCTTTATTTCTTTTTATACATAATCTTTTTTTTACAAAATTAAAATTATAAAACAGGTATTGGGAGATAATTCCCTGGTAAAATGTTTGTTTTCCTACCATGAGAGAGAATCTGAGTTTAATGGCTAGAACCCACATGAAAAGTACTGGGGTTTGTGGTGTACAACTGGAATTACAGAAGCAGACGAGAGAGAGGGGGTTGCTGGTTCTATAGGCCAGGCAGTCTAGGCTACTCAGCAAGATGTAGGCCACTGAAAGTTCTTGTCTCATAAACAAGGCATATGTGAGGCCTAAAGACCATTCACTAAGTTGATTTTTTGCCCTTAAATCAACACACACACACACACACACACACACACACACACACACACACACACACACAAACACACACATCACACGCACTTTGTAGTACTCAAGAATTACAATTTTGGTGCTGTAAATAGTGATGTCGAACTATAGGAACAGCTAGGTTTATGTCATTAATATTGTAAAAGCAGAATTTTGTAAAATAACATATTCAGTACAGAATGTCAAAAAGAAGTCTATTATGGGTGATATCTAATTGTGAACAGTAACTAAAGGTGTGGTGATTATGCTTACAAGAAAGTAGTGCTCTATGTCTTGGTTGTTTGAAATAAGTATAACATTCTTTATAAAATGGAAATAATAATGCATCCAGTTTTCATGAATATAAGTGCTGAAGGTCTTGATAAATGTAAGCACATTTATCAATGGTCACTCAATGGTGCATTGGAGTACCCAGTAATAATACGGAGAGGTGAACCATAAACCTTCCTCCAATGTTTCCAAGTTTTACACGCTCTATTCTATTCACAATTGGACCACAAGTTTGTTTCCTACTCTTTATATAATCATCAAATCCACTTTATGCAACCTATACATTTCTGGGTGTGCATCCTTGCACTAGAGCATAGTTAACTTTTCCAAAGGCTTATTAGAGAAAATTGACTCTCCCTTCTACACTTGTTAATGGTTTCTTAAGGCTCCCCAGATTGGGGTGGGAATTAATGCCCATTCCCCTTCTCCATGCTGGCATTTGGTCTGGCTCTTGCTTGCACAAATCTTGTGCAAGCTGCTATAACCAGTGTGCCTGTCCTGCTGTGTCTACAAAATAACCTTTGTTTGTAATCACTTCTGTAGGCTCTTACAGTCAGGAATATAACAGCTATTCTATTTTTAATTGAACAACTTTATTTTAAAAAACAATGATAAATGTACAGATTTAAAGCATTTTGCATAAAAGTATATGAATACATTTTTGTCAGTATTTGATTTTTTTAAAGGTTTGATAGTGTGCATTAAAATCTTACTAGTTACAATGAGCATAAAGTACATGTAAAACAAGATGTAACCTGAAATTAGTCAAAGTTTTCTTGGTGTGTAAAGATTAAGCATAATTGTTTTTTCTTTTCTTTTTTTTTTTTTTGGTCTTTGTTTTTTCTTGAACTTCATATAGTCTGTGAGTTTTTCTATGCCCTTCTGTAATGATCCTTCAACTTTGTGAGGATGGGAATGTTACTGATGTCCCACTTAGGGCTGAAAATTCCACAGTTCAATAATCCTTGAACTTAGACTACTGGATTTCTATTAACCATTTTCTGTAAATAGAAACATTTCCTATGAGGGTTGGTAAATGTATCTATCTGTGGAAGTAACAATAAAGCATTAGACTGTGGTTTAGATCTGTGTCCACTTATCAGAATAATAGTTGCAGTTTCTTCCCAAAGTTTCATAGCCTGTTAAGCCACAGGTTCTTTATCCATTTAGCAGTTCTAAATCTGGGATTTATCTTATGGACTGGGCTTTACAATCAGAAAATGAGTGTTTATACTCATGATATCCAGTAGGCATATCTTACCAAGCCAGATGTCCTTTCCACTCACAGGGTCTATATCTGACTAGTTCTTTTTTCCAGCACTCACTGTGAATACTGTAGCTTCTAACACAATGGGCACACTATCCTCAGGCATGAAGCTTCCATGTCAGTACCAGTTCCATCGGTTTGTGTTCTATGACTTAAGTGTGTGGTTATGTTTTATAGCAGAAACTTACCTTCACATTCTAGAAAGTAGCTAATGGTAACTGGGAATGATTAAGTGTCTATGGGATCTCACTGTCAAAATACCTCCAAAACAGACAACCCATGGCTGCTATTTGCTTTGTATCTGTTAGTGTGGTGTCTGGTAGAGCCCTGGCCACTCCTTTAGTGTAACTCAACTTACAAGATTTTTCTTTCTGTCTCTGTCCTTCTTCTTTCTCCGTGTGTGTGTGTGTGTGTGTGTGTGTGTGTGTGTGTGTATGTGTGTATCTATGTGTGCATGTGTTTATCTTATTGTATTGAGTTCCTCACAACTTTTTACAATATCTAACAAATTCTTATTTAATTAGGTGCTTATAGCAGCCATTATTGTTCAGTTCATGACAGATAACAGATCCTCTCTCAATCCTTTAGACTATAAACAACTTAATTGCATTTTGAATTGTTTTTGCAAACTGCCACTGACTCCTCTCTATGATTTGTAAGACACCAGGATTATAACAGCATTACTAAAATTGCAGTACATTTATACCATACACATATGCTTGGCTCCATACTACAAGGTTCCTACTTTCAGATAAGGACTCATCTTTTCAGTTAAAGATTTCAGAGCTCCGAGAGTGTTAGACAATGCTTAGACTGTGTGATTACTAATCCATGGCACTCAGCACCAACATTGTAAGAGAAAAACATTCTAAAACGTTGGAGCAGGAAGAAATTGTCAGTCTTAATTTTAGTACTTTTGTTTAACTTTTCATTACAGTAAAATTAAAATGTAAGAAGTGCTTAGTTTAATTTTCACTTGAAAAATATGTTGACAAATATGCACATGTTAACTTTTTAAGTAACAGTCTTACTTTTATATATTATCAGAAGTTAAAACGGAAAGAGATATTTTAGATTGCTTGTTTTCTTATTTTTATCATGAGCATATTTAGCAAATCATTTTAAACATTCCTATATTATGCATAGACTGCCATGAGAAGGAATATTTATCTAGTTAAGTGTATGCTAGGCAGAGCAATGGTCAGATTTAGCTTGATATCTTAATTTATAAAATTTTAGTTATATGTTGTATGTGTACTGTAGTCTGACTCATTGTATCTCTCCATCAAAAACCCTAACTCCATTGTGGGGTAATGGAATTGGGCCTTTAGAAAGTGATAGGCTTGAAGGGTGGCATGTGAGCAGAAACCCGTAAAGAGACTTCGGAAAGACTCCTGACCCTAAATAGTTTGAGGACAAGAAAAAAAGTCAGCCCCATATTAACTAGCACTGAAACCTTTATCTGTTCTCTTCCTGGTCTTAGGCTTCTGAACATCCAGGATATTGAGAAATAAATTTTCAGTAATTATAAGGTCAGGACAACACCAGACACTGTCAGGTAGTCAAATAAAGTAAAACCTTTTCTCCATCATCAACTTGTAGCTAATAAAAGATTTCAGGAAAGTAAAACTAGTTTTAATCCTTTAGCAGACTGTGAAAGATGAGAGTGTGCAGTCAAAATTAGAAAACATCATCAGAGAAGGTAGAAAATCTCTCAGTTGACGTTTAAAGAGTAGGACTGAAGAGGAAATGAGGTTGAAAATAACTGCATTTACAATCACAGGATCTCCAGGAAAAACACAGAATCCTTTCAGAAACCAGGCAGTTAAAACTTGGTACAGATAGGCTTTGACTCATTCCTGTGCTGAAGTGAGGTCTTCCAATGCAGATTTTTCGTCAGTAGGGATGGGGACAGTTCTTACCCACATTCCTCAGGTATCACCATTAGCAATACTTTCAAAGAGGTTTTTATAACAATTTTACTTTTTACTTTTATCTTCTTGCTAGATAGTAAAAGGAATTGGGAACATACATTACACTGTCTGCTAATTACCTCTTGGTTAATACCTCATATATTGTTACTATTGTGAGTTTCAAAGATACCAATAAACTATTAATTATAGAAGTTGGTAATCCTATAGGGTACTGTAAGTTGTAACCCTGAGTATTCTGAGGTTTATGTGATTATATTATCATAAATGTCTCAAATGCCATAAATCATAAACTGGTGCTCCAATTAACTGCCTAAGTTTGTCAATAAGTTAGTTAATAATTGTTTATAATTTTGTGGAGTTTTAAACTGAATTCTTCCTTAATTGATAAAATGCAATTCCAAAGTTATATTTAATTTTAAATTAATTATTCCTTACAGTGCTAATTAAAAGATTAAGTGACCATGAGAGAAATATTTAAAAATAAACATTTAAATTAAAAAACTTAAAGTAAGATAGTGAAAATATAAAGCTAATGAGTGTTTGATTGAGCTACATTTTAAATTTGCAAGTATATATTGCTAGCTCCTTATTTTAATTAAAAAAATGAAGCTCATTTCAATGATTATACCAGGAAGAAAATAGTCAAGTTTAATACTATTCTTTTGTGTTCAGGGAATTGCCAAGTTCTTCTATTTACCAAAAATAAAGAACACATACTGGATGGTGTATTATCCATGCAAAGAAAAAAATTATTTCCAAAGTTTGCTGTTAATAAATTTAACAGAGTATAGGTCACTATGAAAAAACAAGAAAAGGTAAGATGCAATAGAAACGCAAATTATATAATAGTGAAAATAAATAAAATGCAAATGAAACACACAAGTTACGTAAGAAAAGCTATGAAGTAAAGAGAATTGTTTCAAATGATATTTTTATGTCTTGAAATACATGAAGATTATGGAATAGTTAATAACGATATGTGTATTTCATATAAAATGTGAATATTTAAATATAGCTTCAACAAAAGCAGGGTGACTAATTAATTATGTTATTAGAACATCATTTTAGCCACTTTTCTTCAAAAGAAACAGCCCTAGTACTCAGATGAAATTCTCAAAAAAGTAGTAATATATTTGAAAGGGAGCACCTCAGTTATTTTTAATGATAACCTTTTTGAGGCAAAATTTACTAGAAAAATTTAAAAACCAATTTTAAGGTAATTTAATAAACTAGTATAACAATGTAAGTAGTAACTGAAATGTTGTCATTTGATTAAATAGGCAACCTCAGTAACATACTGTGTGTTATAAGTTTATTTGAAAGGGAAACTTGTAAAATTAGAAAGAAAATCATGTCTGTAGCTTCAGTTCCACTCTGAAGAATACAATAAGCAGAAAAGAAAGAATCCCAAGAGCCAAACCTAGTTCTGTGCAGAGAAAAAAGATGCTGCTGTGAAAACACAGCCATGGGTGTTGATGCTGGATCAGCTGGATAAGGGAGTCCAGAGAAGGGAAGACAGGCTGTGTTCTCTGTACCATACTGAGGTGGACATGATGTCCCCCTGCAAAGAGAATATACCAAAAGCTGTGGAAGATGAGTAACAAATGTTGAGAAAGAAAGTACCGAATGCTATTGTTGTAAATTAGAAGAGAGGTGTGCAGGGGTCAGAATAAATGCAGACCCTGAAGAGGATTCTACAACACCAAGCACAACCCCCTCCACAGCCAAAGGCTGTAATATCTAGAAAACTCTTTTATTATTATAATAGAAGTACAAACCTGAGGATGACAGCTACTCTCTGACATTTTTCATGCACAACAAAGTATGTTAAACTGAGCATAAAATTACAGAGTATTTTTCTAGAACTTGAGGCCTTTCCATTCTAAAGCTTTTCACCATTGGTAGCAGCACCCACAGTCTGGCAATGCATTAGGATATTGCTGAAACTGCATCATAACCCTAGGAGGTAAAAAATGAGCCAAAGTAAATAAATGTTGTAGTGTCTTAACTGCAGGTGGTCAAACTGCAGGTGGCAGGCAGCCTTTTGTGTTGCACTGGCCTGGACTTTAGGAATGTAAAAGTATCAGTCTTAGCTAGATGGTTTAGCAGTGAAGGGTGTCTGAGGAAGCTGGGGTAAAGCAAGGGTTAATTTCCTAGTGTGACTCAAATAGGTGATGTGTAGAGCACAGTGAAGTCCATAGAACTTGAGAGACAAAAGGCAAAGGAGGAAGAAAAGGAATGTGGAAAGAAAGAAACGTGATTTTATTGGGGAGCAAGAGGGTCAGCTCACCCTGCTCCAGTTACCAAATTGTGCTTGTGACTACTAGATAGGATCAGGTGCCCCCACTGAAAATAGCTTTGGAATTGTTCTCTTCGTGTGACTCAGAATAGGCATACAAAAGAAAAGATATTGTGTCTCATCCAGGTTGGGAAAAGGAAGGTTGGGAGCATGCCATTCACCTTTTGGGCACTTCTGGTGGCTCCCAAGTACCCATCGTTTATCATTTACTGAACATATAGTCATAAGTAACCACAGAGACAGAGTCACAGAAATTCCCTTTTTGCCATAGAAAGAAGTGCTTTATTTAATGAGATTTGATATGTACAGCATTTTGTCCTGAAGTAGTTCAGTAGCACCCAAGATTTGGATATTAGACAAATCTCTTATTGCTGGGTTCATATTTTAAGTTCTAATTTTGTTTAATCCTCTCTCATATCTTTGGGCTGAAGCTGAGGACAAATGGAGTATGAGGAAATACAGTCAGATAAGGATGAGGTCGAATTCTACAGAGTATAGGTTTGGGTAAAGTAAGAATTACTTTCTTAAAGCACTTAAATATCCTTGAAAAGCTTGCTTATTCTGTGTTTAACTTGAACAGCCCCAAAACACACCTCAGCTACTGCTGCATCCGTTTGCCTGCATGACATCAAATGCTCACAGTAAAGGCTTAACAGTTTATAGGGTAGCTGAAATGTCTGACAACTGAAGTCTCTAATCTCTAAAATTGGCAAAAGAACAAAACAAAAACAAAAACAAAACAAAAACAAAAATGCCCTGTTCAATCACAAAGTGTCATTAAAAACATTTGAGGCTATTTTCTTTTCTGGAGAAATAGCCATAACAAACAGTAAATAATTACAAATGTTTAGTAATAAGTAAGCAACAACTAAAATTATAGTAGGTGTTCCCACAGTCGGAGAAGGTAATATTTATTAAAATATTTATCAATGCTTATCACCAAGTAACACTTAAAAGGACCTTTACAAAGAAGTCAACAGTATGTAGTGTAAAAGAAGAGCAGTCCATGGAATGGACGCCTTATCTACGTTCTTTCTGCTCTCTGCTTTACTCACATGTGCCCTAACTCTCTCTGTCCCTAAGGAGCGGAGAAGAGCTAGGAGCTATTGGGAGGCCACTGCCACAAGTCAATGATCTCAACATGTCCCAAAAACTACATGTACAAAATTTGAGTACATCAGCATACTCCCCAAGGGAAATGAGATATTTCTGGGATCATGAATCACATGCTTGTTCAGTTCAGGGATACGGAAAGGCAGGCTGCCTTTCAGACCCTGTCAGTCTTTTGTCAGGGATGTGTGCATAGGCAGACAGAGTTCAAATTAAGAAGAATACGGAAGTAGGTAGGATGCTGTGGACCCTGAAATGGACAGTCACAGGAAGTATCATTGGTACTCCTCACTGTGCATGGGACATCACTAATATTAAGCTTGGCATTAACACATCTCTTCATTCTTTTCCTACTGCCTGATAAAGTTCTTTTCTTTGGCTATTTACTGGCTATCTCAAGGAATAAATTATTGCCATGGTATGCATTAGTTGAAGAAGGTATTAGTTTGTTTTCAAAGCATTTTTGATAGTTATTATATATGCTAACTTGGGCAGATAGGACTCAGGATGAATATAATTATTTTTTCAGAATGTATTTCAAAGCCTTCAGTTGACAGTGGTCTGGAATAAGATAGTGATTGCCTGACAAGGCAATAGAGAAATAGAGAAATAGAGAAGGGTTTTCAATTCCTATACTTTCTGCGGAACCCAAAGATCATTTTGCTATTGAATTCTTCCACGTTCATTTCAAACAGTGTTTGACTCTCAGAACTCCACAAAAATGAAAGATGCAACTAATGACTAAAGGTCGCTTACCATTCAGGCTGATTTTCTTCCTCTATCAAGCCAAAAGTGTCTCATAAGCAGACGTTGTCAATTTGAGATCAATATTTGAAGATATACTGGCCTATGAAATGTTTCCTGACAATTTAGTCTGCAGCAATTTTATTCATACATCGGACGTTTACAGAATAGGGCAGGTTACTCTGAAGAAAATCATGTGAAGAAGTCAGTATTTCATTTCTACTCGGGTATATAAAAACAGTGAAGAGTACTTGCTCATTTTTTATCCCAGACCGTACAACCCATAAGAGAACAAAGAATCTCAGTGGGTAAGTCAGTTTTGCCACAATGATAAAGTAACTGAAACAAGCAAGCTAAAAAGAAAACATGTTGGATTTGTCTCATGCACTTGGAGATTGCAGCCCAAGGCTATTTGTCTAGTCTTGGGTACTTTGAGGCCAGTAGTTATTATTGAATCAGGGTAAGCACAGAATGGAGAAAACTGCTAACTTTGTAGCATTCAGGAAGCCAAAATTGTGTGCGTTTCTCGATATGATCCTCTTGGCTACAGCTTAATGACATACCCTTCTAGTCTTCTCACTGCCTAGAGATTCTTTCATGTCCCACTTACATCAGCTGGCCACCAAGCTTTCAATGTATGACCTTTGGCACATGTTTCTGACCCGTATAATAACACTCAAGAAGTTTGACAGGTTTTGTTTTTTAGTCAGCAGTGAAAAGAAATCAGGCAAGAGGATATAAAGTTTTTTTTCCAAATGGAGAATTTTAAGCACATGCTAGTGACAGATGAACCTTGAAGACATTGCCCTCTGTTCAGGAATAGATAAATATTGAGTGAGTCCAATTACATTGCACAATCTATGTAGGGTAGCAAAGTCTATAGATGGAGATTGAAAACCCAGCAGGGCTTAGAAAATAAAAGCTTAGGACTTCATGAGCCTGAATTTACATTTAGGAAGGTGGAACAGCTCTGAAGAGGGAGGGATGCCGGTGATGATTCCAGGATGATATGAGTGTATTTTATTCCCTCTCAACTCTCCACTTAAGTTGATTATTAAAATTGTGAAATTTAGTTTATGCATATTTACCACAATCTAAAACATTTTCGAAAAGCAAATTAGAGCAAGGATAGGTGTGAGAGCTCTGTGAGAGGGATGGAGAGGGTAACAGGAAGATGACTCACTCCTTAGCTAACATTCATGCTGTACCACCCCTGATCTGTAGTTAAAGGCCCCTGGCATCCCTTAGCTTACATAATTAAACCCCTATATATTTGAGACAGGTACATAGATAAAGTGTGAGCCCACCATGCAATTCCTAGTCACTAATGATATGATGTTTGTTTGGGGTAAAACTGTTAGTAATAAACTTTGGTAGATAAAACTGCTATTATATCTTCTTTTTTTTGGCTCACTCAAGCAGAGCAAGAAGACATATTTTAAGGAGGTAGAGATTTGAGCTCACTCCCTCATACATAGAGAGTGTGGTCTTCATAAGAGAGTTTTTCAAAATGTATAACAGGGTTTCTGGCTGTGGACCTCCACACATGCATCAGTCAGACACATTTTGGAAACAGTGAATTTAACCACAGAAGACCACAGCGTCTCTTCTATAACACAGAAGTGTTTCCATTTGTGAGAAAATTAACCATACTTATGGTATCGTACAGCTTAAGCGTGGAGCTAGATGGTCCTCATTCTGAACCTTTGTCCTCTCAAAAAGCACAGGTGAGAACATGGTGTGAAAATCTTGAGCATCAGCAGTTCAGCTAGAGTACTTCTGTGACAGTGCCAATCTGTTCACAAGCAATCAATATCTTACAGAACAACTTTAGAAATTACGAATTTTCTGTTTTCTGACAAAAATTTATGTCAGCAAAACATTAGGCTAGCTACAAAAAGCACTCCTTTTTTAAAAAAAAATTTTTTTTGGATATTTTCTGCATTTACATGTCAAATGTTATTCCTTTCCCCCATCCCATCTCCCCCTCCACTTGCTTCAGTGAAGGTGCTCTCTCTCCCAACCACCCTTTTCACCTCAGTGCCTTGGCGCTCCCCTACACTGAAAACATGCTTTCAGTAGACCAAAGGCCTCTTCTCCCATTAATGCCAGATAATGCTGTCCTCTGCTACATATGCAAGGAGCCCTGGGTCCCTCCATGTGTGTTAATTGGTTGGTGTTTTACTCTCTGGGAGTTCTGGAGGGTCTGGTTGGTTGCTAATGTTCTTCTCTTGAGGTTGCAGACCCATCCAGCTCTTTCTGTCCTTTCTCCAGTTCTTCCATTAGATTCCCCGTGTTCATTCTGATGGTTAGCTGCAAGGATCCTCAACTGTATCTGTATGACTCTACCAGAGCCTCTGAGAGGCATCCATATCTGGGCTCCTGGCAGTAAGCACTTCTTGGCATCAGCAATAGTGCTTGGGTTTGATGTCTTCATAGCACTCTTGTTATAAATCCACATAAATAGGAACAAGTCACAGACATATGTACACACACACACACACACTAACCTCCACACACACTAACATATCTCTTAATTCTTGGACAAAAAAGGTGGTTCTTTTGTAATATTAGTTACATGTTGGTGTTGTTTCTACCTTTGATACCAGTGGTTCTCCACCTTCTAATGCTGTGTTCCCTTTAATACAACTCCTCATTCTGTAGTGTTTACAACCATAAAGTATGTCTTCACTGCTCCATAACTGTACATCTGGAACTATTACGATTCATAGCGTAAGTATATGATATATAGTATATCTGATGTGTAGCCTCAGAAGAGATTTTGACCCACAGGTGTAGAATTGCTGTTCTACAAAATCTCTGTCTTTCCTCTATGTCTCCCATTAATCCACAAGCATAGTTATTCTTCTAAAACCCATTTCCTGAGAAAATGATGGTTCTATTTTCAAGCTAAAGTGGGTTTTATTGTGGAATTTATATATTCAGTAATGTTTTCACATATGTAAATGTAGTGATTTTAATTGGTTCTAATGTTTTGCATTTATTGCTAGAATTCCCGAGTATTGTTTATCTGCTTTATTTTCCCATTTACCCTGAACTATTAAGTGTACCAGAGCTGCTCTTACTAATAAATACTGGAGAGGTGTCTTTTGTTGGGGTCGTATGTTCATGCTCTACTCATTACTCTAGTAGGGTAAAAAATGTATTTTGGTTATTTTGCAATCATTTAGTGCTTTTCTGTGAGATCTCCATTCTGCAGGCTCATCCCTATAGAATTTTACTCTCCCAAGACTTAATCTCATGCAAGAAAATATGCTTTGATTTCTCCTCCCACATCCCAGATAGGAATGGAAGTAATTGTCTCTTTTCTTTAATCCGTTTGTTGAGCCTAAGATGTTTGCCTCTTCCTGCTCATCCCCAACATATATCCCCCAATTCTTCCCACACCCTTTATAAAACCAAGCGCAACATTTCCACTCCTGCATCTTTTTTAGCTTGCACTTCTCTTGCATGTCTTTCCTTTTCCAGAGGCAAACAGACCAGCAGTTCAGCCAGCTTAGAGGAGCCTTATCCGCTCGGGATGCAGGAGCTCTGGTGATTGAGGCTGTGGGTTATCTCTTGACGTTCACCAGGGGTAATGGGATGGAGGAAATCTCCTTATCTCTTAAATGCCTGGATTTTGTGATTACTTTCTGCCTTCAGCTTCTAAAGTCCTACTCTGGATGTAAAATGTAAAACTTGTTTTATTTTCTCCTTGTATCTTCATGCGGTATATACATAATGCCCTCCAAAGCCTGTGGGTAACTTGCTTAGGATGGTAAAGTCACTAAAATTAAATGGAAATAACAATTATGATAATGTGTCCAATAAATATTAATTTTATCACTTACTCTTCAGGGATTAGCCTGTGTTCACATAAGAAAGAAAAGCTGAAAACTGAACAACATAAAAGAACCTAAGCATTTAGTGGTCTGTTCTGAGAAAGCTTTCTAAGATTCTGAAATTCAGGTCCAACAGATTTGCTACAGTAATTTGCTCCCTGGAAAGGGTACAATGGCTTCTTCATCAAATCAAGACTCAAGGAAAGTATTTGATGAAGAGGAAACAAGGGACCAATCATAACCCATAGAAAGTAGTGCTTAGCCTTTCAGTATATTAAACTACATCATCAAAATTGTATTTTTCAGAAGCTGGAGGAGACAAAATTTAATTTTAATTTCTTCCTGATTCAGAAACAAAACATGGAAATACCCATTGTTCACTGAAGATACCACACGTAGAACCTAACCCAATGCATCAACTTGAAAGACCATAGAAAATTCTGTTGTATTGATCTGATACTCTTTCCATCAACAACAGCACACCAACCATTTAATATATTTAACAACTATTGTATGATAATATTGAGTATATTTAAATTTTAACATTTAAGTTATTCAATTACATTTTACAATTTATTTATCTTAGGAACTCTGATTTGTCTCACAGTGTTTTAAAATAAGCTTATATATTTGGTGGTAATGTTATGATAAATTAATATAACATGTCCTTTTATTAAATCTCAGGATAATTCTCTTTGAAGACATTGATTCTCGCATAATGTTAATTCATTTCAAGAGTTACTTATATTTTATTATGTATAAAATTAGTGCCTGTTTCTTTCAAAATTTTTATTTTACTTTTTAAATTAAAATTTCATTTTATGAAGGAAGTGTAGGCATTATGAGTTAAGAGTTAAAAAAAAAAGTCATGAAGTAGCTAGCAGTACTGGGCCAGACAATGAGAAAATGCATCCAAGAGTAGTTCAAGGAATGGTGGTATAAGCTTAAAACCCCAGCAGTTAGGACCCTCAGATAGTGAAAAGATGCCTTCAAGGCCAGTCTAGGCCAGTCTAGACCAACAATAACACTTTACCTCAAATACAAAATGAATAAATAATTACAACTCACTGAATTACCAAATTGCTAGACAGACATCTATGAATATTTGTGTTTTAAATTATTTTTAGGCTTGAGACAGATGAATATATTAGTTTTGTAAGATTTCTATAACAGAGTCTCACAAACAGTGTTCTAAACACGAAAAAGAAGTACCATTTTATAGTTCTAGAGACTATAAATCTCTAGGATCAAAGTATGAACCTGGTCATGGTCCCTCAGAAGATACAAGAAAATAACATGGTCTATGTCTCTTTCTAGTTCAAAGGGGTTTTACAGGTAGAAAGATTTGACTGTTTCCTTCCTTCATCCTCACATACTACTTTCTCTCCTTTTCCTGACTTTATTGTAAATAAATTTTTTCTTCACAGAATAAAATATATCCTGATTTTATTTTCCCCTCCCTCTATACCTTTTCCACATTCCCATCTATGCAGATTTCTGCTTCTGTCTCTTACTGGGAAACAAATGGGCTTCTAAATGATACTGATATAAAATAATTAGTATAATAAAAAGTATTAGAGAAATTAATATAATAATATTAATATAAAGCAAAGTATAATATGACATAATATAACAAAACAAACAGAATTTGTTAGAGTGGGACAAAACAAGCAGAAGAAAACGGCCTAGGAAAAGCATGAAACAGAGGTCCACTCCTCACACTCAGGTTCCCATACAGACTGAACAGTTAAAACCTTAATTGAGCTTCCCAAAGCTTTTTGTCTTCCTTTGTTGTTCTGTTCCTTCCTTCCTTTTTTCCTTCCTTCCTTCCTTCCTTCCTTCCTTCCTTCCTTCCCTCCCACCTTGCATTCTTTTTCTTTTTGAAAATATTCTTTTTTCACAAAATGTTTTAATTATGGTTTTCCCTCTCTACCCTTTTCAGTTCCTTCTCATGATGATCTACTTCTTTGGATACTCAATAATACCATAAAAACCTAAACAAGAAGCCATAATACATTCACAGAGGATCAGGTACAGACCCTCTCAGGATCAGTGCTTACTGCTTCAGTCTCTACAAGCTCATGTTAGCTTTCATCATGTTGACTTAGAGTCTTGTTGTCTTGGTTTCCTCATCTCCTCTAGCTTTTACTTTTCTGTATCCTACTCTGAATTCCCACAAGCTCTAAGTTGGAGCCATTGTATTAGGACTGAGTGTTACAAGGTCTCTCACTCTGTATAATCAGATTGTAGATCTCTTAATTCGTTCTTATCTGCTGCAGGAGAATGATTTTTCTCCTGATAGCAAAAGATTGCTAATATGTGTGTTTCTGGTCTGAGTTGCCTCACATAGGATGATGTTTTTCTTAGTTCAATCCATTTACTTGCAAATTTTATGATTTCCTTCATTTTAAAAGCTGAGTAATGATTTCACATTTTCTTTATTTACTCTTCTGTTAAAGGATTTATAGGTTGAACCCAGTTTCTGGCAATTACAAACAGAGCAGTAATGACCATGATTGAGCAGGTGTCTCTGTAGATTGAATCATTCTGAGGTAGATCAATTCCTATCTTTCTGAGGAAATGCCACATTGATTTCCATAGTGGATGTACAAGTTTGCATTCCCACCAGCAATGGAGGCGTGTTTGCTTTACAGCGCATCATTACCAGGCTTAGCTGTCACATTCTGGATTGATCTTAGACATTCTGACAGGTGTAAGATGAAATCTTAAAGTTTTAATTTTCATTTCCCTGATGAGTAAGGGCTTCAATCAATTTTTTTTCAGTCATTTAAGTTTCTTCTTTTGAGAATTCTCTGTTCAGATTTGTACTTATTTTTAATTGAATTATTTGATTTCTTGATATCTAGGTTTTTATTATTTCTTTTATTTTTTTATTGTAGCCCTTTCTCAGATATGTAATTGATAAAATCTTTTCCCACTCTCTTGGCTACTGTTTTGTCCAATGACCATGTCCTATGCTGTACAGAAGCTTTTCAGTTTCTGAGGTCCCATTCATTAATTGTTGATCTTAGTACCTACATTAACAGTGTTCTATTGAGTGAAACTTCTCTTGGGCCAGTGTGTTCGGGGATATTCCCCACTTTCTCTTATAACAAGTACAGTGTGTCTGACTTTCTGTTGATGTCTCTGATTCATTTGTAGTTGTGTTCTCTGGAAGGTCTCAAGTATGGATGTATTTAAATTCTTCCCCATGCAGCCCTCCAGTTTGACCAGTATGGCATGCTGAGGATATTGTGTTTTGTTCCAATGTGTATATTTGGTTTCTTTATAAAAATCAGGTGTTCATAGATATGTGGAGTGATGTCTGGTTGTTCAATTTAATCCAATTTATCAACATGTCTGTTTTTGTGCCAATGCCATGCAGTTTTTATGACTGTATTTTTGTATTAGTACAGTTTGAACTCAGAGATGCTGATAACCTCCAGGATTTCTTTTATTATTGAAGATTATTGTTACTACTGTGTGTGTGTCTGTGTCTGTGTGTCCATTTAAAGCTGAAGATTATCCTTTTTAGAACTGTGAAGAGCTGTGTTGGAATTTTGGTGGGGATTGCATTATGTCTGTAAAATTTCAGATGGATGGCAAATTTTACTATATCAACCCTACCATTCCATAAGCATGAGAGGTCTTATCTTTTCTCATCCTTTTTCTTCTTTCATGTCTCACATTTTTACCATAGTAGTTTTTTGCTTGCTTTGTTAGTTATTCCAAGATAATTATATGAGGCTATTGTGAAAGTTACTCTTTCCCTGATTTCTTCATCTGTTCGTCGTGTGTAGAGAGGAGGGATACTGAATTTGTGAGTTAATTTTGTTTTCAGTTATTTTGCTGAAAATATTTCTCACCTGGAGTAGTTTCACAGTAGATTTTTTGATTCACTGTGTATAACGTGGCATTCCTACTCTCTTATTTGTATCCCCTTAATCTCCTTCAGGTGGATCAATTTAGCTAAGACTACAAGTACTGTATTTAATAGGTAGAGAGAGCAGAAAACCTTATTTTGTTCCTGATCTTAGTGGAATTGTTTTGAGGTTCTTTCTGTTTAAGTATTTGTCAGCTATTGGCTTGCTGTCCACACCTTTATTCTGTTGAGACATTTCCAATATTCCCTAATCTTTCTTGGACTTTTATAATCAAGGGGAGTTGGATTTTGTCAAAGGTCTATTTTTCATCTAATGAAATTATATTTTTCCTTTCAGTTTGTATAGTATATTACATTTATAAATTTATGCATGTTGAACCATCCATGCATCTCTGCATGAAGCCTACTTGATAATGGTGAGTGAATTTTTGACGTATTCTTAAATTTGATTTGCAAAAACTTTATTAAGAATCTTTGCATTTATACTCACCAGATTAATTTTCCTGTGATTCTTCTTTGTTAGGTCTTTATGTGATTTGAGTATCATGGTAACTGTGGTCACATGAAATAAACCGAGCAATGTTACTTCTGTTTCTGTCTTGCAGAATAATTTGAGGAGTATTGGTATTAACTCTGGAAGTCCGATTAATTCTACACTAAAACCATGTAGCCCTTGTCTTTCTTGTTTGTTTGTTTTGTTGTTGCTTTGGCTGGGAGACTTTTGACAACAGCTTCTATTTTACTAAGGGTTATAAGTCTGTTTAAATTGTTTAGCTGATTTAACTCTGCTATGTGGAGTGCATCAAGAAAAGTATCAATTTCTTTTAGAATTTTCAGTTTGGTGTAGTACAGATTTGTAAAATATATTTGTATGATTCTTTGGATTTTCATAGTGTCTGCTATTCAATCCCAAATTTTTATTTTATTTTTTATTTTGTTAATTTGGATCCCCCCCCCTCTGCCTTTTAGTTAATTTAGAAAACCATTTTTCAACTTTGGTCATTTTTTCTCAAAGTATCAACTGTTTCGTTCATTTTGTCTATTTCTATTTTATTGATTTTAGCCCTTGTTTTTAAAATTTTTCTGCTTCCTACTCTTTTTTATATATCTTTTTTGTTCTAGACTATTCATTTTTGTTTAGTTTTACTATGAACTCTATCTAATTTCATTATATAGATACTGAATGCTAAGACCTTGCTTCTGACAACTATGTTTATGCTCTATAAATTTCTTTATAGCAATACATTGTGTATTCATTTTTACTGAAATATACAAAGTCTTTAATTTCTTTTAATTTTATTTTGACCCATTTTACTTTCAATAGTGAGATGTTTATTTTTCATGAGTTTGTAAGCTTTTTGTTTTTGTTGATATCCAACTTTAATATTTGGTGGTCTAATAAGATTCAGACTGTTGTTTTAATTTTCTGGTTGAGACATGCTTATGGTCTGCATATGTAATAAATTTGGAGAATATGCCATGAAGTGCTGATAAAAACATATATTTTTATATGGTTTTGGATAAAAGTTTCATAAATATCTAGTTAGATCCATTTGGTTTATGAAGTCAGTTATCCCCAGCATTTCTCTGTATACTTTTTACCTAGATGACTGATCTGTTATTGATAGTATTTATATGTGAATGTCAATATATGATTTATACTCCTGAATGTTTTATAGGTTGGATGTTCTTGTGTTTGGTAAAGATGTTAAAAATTTCAATGTCCTCTTTATTAATTTTTGTTTTGAAGTATATGTAGTGTTCCTCCTTTCCTCTTCTGATATATTTGGTTTTAATTCTATAATATCAGATTATAAGACGGCTATGTCAGTCTGCTGCTTTTTTCTTGGTGGTTTCTATCTTTGATGTTGAGATGTGTTTTTTGGATACCTCAGAAGGACATATCTATCTGGTTTTCATATCTGTTCTGCTAGTCTTTGTCTCCTTATTTATTCCTATTATTTTTAGATTTATTCTTTCATAGTGTCTCAGCTTTCCTACATATTTTATTTCAGAATTTTTTATTTTTATATTTTAGCAGTTTTTTATTTTTATATTTTAGCATTTCCTTGTTCTTTCTTTCTTTTTTTCTTTCTTTCTTTTCTTTCTTCCTGTCTTTTCTTTCTTTCTTTCTTTCTTGCATAAAATTAATATTTTTAATTTATTGAATAGTTTATATATTTAAATTTCAAATGTTATCCCCTTTCCCAGTTCTCCTTCTACCATATACTCTTCCCATGCTTTTATGAGGATGCTCCATCTCCCACCCATCATATCCTACCTCAAAACCCTGGTGTTCCCCTACACAGGGAAACGAGCCTTCACAGGACCAAAAGCTTCCCCTCATATTGATGCTATACAGTGCCATTTTATTAAATATTTTACATTTTAAATATTATTTTCCCCTCTCTCACATCTCCACTTCCCACTCCCCTTGCTTCTGTGAAGATGCTTCCACTCCCACCCACTCCCAACTCAACACCCTGGCATTCCCCTACACTGGGGATGCTTTCTATAGTTTGGTGCTAGGATAAATCCATAGTGTATGGAAGAAAGTTTGGAACCAACTAGCTGTGTCATTCACTAGTGGTAGGGACAGAGAGGAATGAAAGCCATACCAGGTCATCTGCTTCTGAGCTGGAGATGAGGAGAGATGGGAAAAGGGACAATCTGCAGTTCAGTTACCTGTTTCCCTGGCAGAAGTGTCTTCTAATATTTTTAATATCTGAAATGTAAGAGTTATAAATCCAATATGAAAAAGTTTCAATCCTCCTGAAACCCAGGTACTTGGAGATGTTACCAATTTACAATGATTATATTAGTAGTTGATTTTCAAATTAAATCTTTTATATAAAATATTAAAATTGACCCAAAAAATAATAATATTAACTTGATTGGATCACATTTACTTTTGTATATTTTAAAGTTTATTTTCTATTTTTTAAATTTTAAATATATTTAAGCAAAAGAGAGATACACGACAAATTATTATTCTGACTGGATTCATGTGCTTTAATCATATATGAGTCCAGAGAAGGAACTTGCTCCACACAGTTTCAGAGTCTAACCCAGTTCTTTGCCTTCTCTTTTTTGCTGATTTCTATCTGTTCTGTCGAAAGCAGAAACCAAGTCAACACATTTCAGCTGAGAATTACTTTTACAACTTGGTGAATCACTTGTCCTAGTTGTCAAATTCTATCTTAATCCCCTTTAAACTGTTTTCGGGTGGCTGGGAAGAAGATTGAATTCTTTGGCTCAAATTGGATTGTACATAAATTCCTGCTCTGCTGCAGCCAAGTCCTCTAATCGTACCAGAGAAAAGGATTCTGCATTCTTTTCCGATTAGCTTTCAGATCCTTGCTCTTATTTCCACAGGTAGGGACGGATGCAGTGCAGTGGCATGGAAAGGAGCACAAGCCTAACTACACAGTTTCAGCCATCATGACATTTGGGTAGAGTAGAAGAGATCAGTAAGCTACTAGCTGAGCTGGGCTGGTCACAAACGAAAAGAGGCCCAGTTTTCAGCAGTGTCTGGCATTTAATCATCAGGAAACTTCTCAGAGATAAGATGGTCTGTGAGAATCTTAACTCATTTTTTTTCTAAATATGAAGTAGCTATTATGGATAGAGAAAGGTTACAGGGGAGAATCTCTTTCCACTCTAGTCATTCTGCTTGATTGCACCAATTAGCCCTGGACTCACTGTGCATTTTAACTTCATAATTGTCTATTATTTGGACCACTGACCACAATCATGTAATCTTTTTCTGGAAGAATGTAAATGCTTAGTGATAAATAAGTAATTATAATTAAAGTTTTCATAGTTTTGGTGCTTAACCTGTTGATTGCAATTTAAACATATTTTAATTATTATATAACTGAATTACTTCCCTACTTTTCCTGCCTCCAAATTGCCTCATGTTTCCTTCTATGAACACCACCAATGGCTCCTACACTCATCAAATTGATGGCCTTTTAAAATTATTATTGTTACAGGAAAATATAGTTGAACAAATATATATAAATATAATGCACTGGGCCTATTTAGGGAGGCTTCTATGTTTGTGATTTGGGGGCCTGACTACATTGTATTGCATAACCAGTTAGGGAGCTCAACTTGAGAAAGGCTAATTCTCTCTCTTTCTCTCTCTCTCTCTCTCTCTGTGTGTGTGTGTGTGTGTGTGTGTGTGTGTGTGTGTGTAGCCATTGGTTTCCTAGTTTTTTGCTTAGGGGTTGGTTCCCATTGAATATTAGCTCTTTTCCATTAGCATGGCTGTCTTTACAGTTAGTTGTATTGTGAAATAGTTCTCACACGATGCAAAAGGAATACTTTTCTGCCTTGCTTTTGTTTTTGTCTTTCTTGCTATGTTCTTGGGTAAACTTCAGATAAGCTAACATCTAATTCTCGATGACTAACTTCATCAGTTTGGTTGTTTGAATAACAATGATTCCACTGGCTCATATGTTGGAATGTCTAGTCTCTGGTTGGTGAACTATTTAGTGAACAATTAGGAGCTGTGGCCTTGTTGTAGATGGTGTGTCACTGATGTGTGAGATTTGAGACTTCACATGCCCACGCAAGGCCCAGTGTTTCCTTTTCTCTCTGTTTATCCACCTGTAGATAACATCACACCTCCAGCTCCAGCACGTGTATACCTACCTATCTCCATGGTCTACTCCATGATGATTATGGACTAACCTTCTAAAACTATAAGCAATCCCCTAATGAAATGCCTTGGTCATGGTGTCTCTTCTCAGCCACAGAGCAGGGATTAATACAATCAGTTTGGGGTTTTGTTACTTTGTGAAAATAGAATCATCTATAATGGCAATGAGAATTGGCATGTAGAGCTGTGGAGAAACAAATTTGAGATGGACAGTTGGCAGGATGGAGGAACAGAGAGGCTACCACCGGGGGCTGTTATGATGTCTGCTGCTGAGAGCCATATTTTGGGCCATGGTCCTGCTACAGAAAAGGGGCTGTATTGATGTCTTTGGTAGCCAATTTAGCATATGTATCAGGTCTGTGTCACTGCCTGAAGCCATGTTGATGTTCCTGGGCTATGCTGGGTTGCTGATGCTGGGTGTCATAAAGATGTAAGTAACCTATGTAGCTACCTGAGTCTATATTGATACCCTTGGTCTATGATGCCACAGGGGCCTATGTCTTTTATGGTCTGTGGTCTGGCTGCAGGTGAGGGTGGGGGGGGCTGGGCTGTATTGATGTCCCATGGACTGTGTTACCATGAAAAACCATGGTCTGTGCTGCTTTCCTATTCTTTGTTGATGTTTGTGGACCAGGCTGCTACCAGAGACTATGTTGATATCCATGGCCTGTATTGTAGATGAGGCCCATATTAGGATCTATAGTCTTGCGGTAGCCAGTGGCCAAATTGATTTTTATCACTTCTACCAGGGTCATGTTATCATTGAAAACCATGTGAATGTCATGAGCTGTGCTGGTGCCTGAAGCCATGTTGATGTCTGTGGTTCAGGCTGCCAGAGGAAACCATGTCAAGGTTGGTGGCACTTGCTTCAAGGCCAGGTATATGCCCATGATCTGTTCTGCCACCACATACATTATAAAAGTATATAATCTATGCTCTTGATAACTATAAAAGACAAAGTAGCTTTTTTTTTTTTTTTGCAGTGGTATCAATGAATGAAGACTCAGAGTTGAGAAAGAGAAATATAAAAGGCTTCTGTGACAACGTTCACTTCTACCCCATCAAAAGCAACAAACTAGATAAGAAGCCATTAAAATAAAAACTACTTAAAATGTTTGAGAAGAATGCTGAAGTATAACTTTCCACAGTAGATGGTTACAGTCTGGAGTAGGGGTAGAGACAAACTAACATGTCTTAAAAGGGTTGGCCTCAGAAATTTGACCATGCTACTGTGAGTATATGGACAACAGAAATTGAACTCTTTTTAATCTTTATTTTGTGGGGTGTCACAGAAGTTTGGAAGTGGACCTGGGAGGACTAGAAAATAAGGGTGAATAGGTAGAATTTGTGAAATTTCAAAATAAGCAAAACAAATATTATGTTAGAAAAAGAAAGAAGATATATTTGTCTTTGCTGCAGGGAGATACAGATTAAGTATATCCACCAAATTTTATGAGTAAACCAAAAAGTACACTATGAAAATTAAGCTTAAGCTATCACATATGACACTGATCTATAGGACACAGGTACTTTGATTTGTCCTCTCTGTGATGTCTAGAGTGATGTCATAGTGACTGTGGTTACAGATAACCACCCATGTTTTACACCAGAAGGCCAGAAATGACATAAATACAGTCCTTTTGTATGAGATTCTCAAAACCAAATTTTAAAAATTGAATAAAAGTTTCTAAACAAACAAACAAACCAAAGGCTGTCTGTTTTCCTAAAATAATACTGGATGTCTGGTCAAAACCATTAAGCAAAGAAAGCAATAGAAGGCATCAAAACTAGAAAGAATGAAATAAAGTTACTCATATCTATAGATTACATATTTCTAGAGCAAAAAAAATTCTTTAATGTATCAAAACTAGAGATTGTAAACAAATCCATGGTTCAAAATTCAGCACAGAGACCAGCAACAGCTCTATGTACACATAAAGAACTTGTTAAACATGAAATCCAGGAATCAGCCACATGCACAATATCTGTAAAATGTATTTGAAAAAATACAGCCAAAGGAGTAAAATATTTCTACAAAGAAAATAAGGAAACACGAGAGGTAGAATTTGACCATGGGTGTATTCATGTTAAGACTGGTTTTGAGATCAACTGTGTCTCCACTGATGCTCAAGTGCCATCAGATATGTCAATGTTACTACCAAGTTTGCAAGGCAAAGAAAAGATTGGCAACTTGAATCACAGCAAAGACTTGGAGTAACACAAAGCTACCACAAAGAAGATGTTTTTTGAAATGTAGGTGTAAACAGTCTGATAAGGAAGCAACCACAGCTTTGTGTACGGACATATGAAAATCATTGTTTACCCAGACTTTGTTCACTGTCAGAGTTGAATACAAAAATAACAATAACAAACACTGATCTTTAACTCCTACATTAATTCTTAACAGTCCCTTCTATTTCTGTTTACTGCATCCACTGTGTGCACATGCCAAGCAAGCAAGGTAGTCATTAATCAAATTACTTTTACTCCATCTTGTAATACCTGAGAAGATGATCACATATTTTCAACACAAAACTGGTAAAAATGTTTGAATGGATTAGTGACTTCTGCATCAAAAAATGCACGAGAGTTTTGTACCTATATGAACATGCACCTTTAAGTAATTGGAAACCTCTATCAATTTTCTATTACTGTCAAATGTGAACCCACATATATGCAAATAGTTGAGAAGTAAAGATTTATGTTGCCATAAGTAAATCCAAGAAAAATCTAGACAGTAATATTGTGATTAAGTTTTAATCCACTAAGTGAAAACATTTTTTATTGGTAAATGTTTTATACCTAACAAGGATTTTTTAAAAATATGTCATAGACTTTAAAAAGATTTTACTGTATGCTCTTGACATTTCATAGCTCCATTAAGTTAAAAGTTCTGAAGATACAAGTTTTCAATCTTGTAAAGTTTTGGTAATGCTAAATTCTGCCCAAAATGCTTTGAAGAGATTTTTATACTATAGTTCATTACATGGATAAATACAGAGACTTTACAATGTTTCTAAATGTATCAAATTTAGTCATAGGCCCATAAATTATAAGATGTTTATTTGGACCAATACAATAAGCAGCTTATCAACTTTATAAATTTATCTACTACCTCAGAACAAACCAATAGGATTTTCTGAGACATGGACGAACATGAGACATCTGTGGTGGCACATGCCTATTGTCCCCAACACTTGCTAGGTTAAGGCCGAGAGAACCAGTAAATTTGGGAATAGCGTGAGATAAAAAGTGATCTTCTTTCTCATAAAAATAAAAATAGTATAGATAAATTGAATTTGAATTAAGTGGTTCTCAGTAGTAAAATCTCATGTCATGAAGATGTATGAAAGAGGATTACAATCCCGAAGGGGATAGAAACTCCACAAGTAGGCCAACAGAATCAACTATCCTGGACCCTTGGATATCTCAGACACTGAACAACCAACCAAAGAGTATATATAGGCTATACCTTGGGTTCCCTGCACATATGTGGCAGATGTGTAGCTTGGTCTTCATGTGGGTCCTGAACAACTGGAACCAGGGCTATCCCAAAAGTTGTTTCCTATACATGGAATAAATTCTTTTAGCTAGGCTGCCTTGTCTGTCCTCAGTGGGAGAGGAAGTGTGAAGCCTCACAGAGAGTTGAAGTGCCATGATGGGAAATATTCCCAGGAGAAGAATTGTGGTAGGTGACCAAGACTGGAGTGGTGAACAGGATGTAAAGTGAATAAGTTAAAAAATATTTTTTTAAAAAAGAGCTGGATTTAAAAGAAACAAGAAAATAAGTAAAATTAATTGATTAAGAAATAATTGAATTTCTAAACATTCACCAAAATGAGAACAAAAGATCATGGAATCAAAGCATAAACAAAGGCAGTGAGGATGAGAGGGACTGAGCTAGACTCACACTAGTATGTAAAGTGTAGTGGTACCTTAATAGCCTTACCCAGCCCTGAAGTGGGGTTTTACATGTTTTCTTTCTGAAACAGAAGTTCAGACTTCTATTTGCATTATATTCTTTTTGCAAACCACATTTATAATTGGAACATTTTGCTTTACTAGACTTTAATTTCACTTTTCTCATAATTAATGTCTATGGATGACTTCATACTATTTGATGTGTACATTTTCTGAGCCCACCAGTAACATTAGCCTCCATCTTCCAGTGTACTTGTTAGTCTGATGGTTCATTCAACATCTCCTGCTGATCGGAGAATGTCGCTCAGAGGGGAGAAGTTCCACCTAATTAGTTATATTCATATTTTAATGTTCACATTGTTGATAGTGATACTTTGTCATGATTTATTATCTAAACTCTATAGGGGAGGCAAAGACATTATAAGAGATTGCATTTTAAAATGCTGGTCTACATTTTCATTGGCAGAACTAATTGATTTGCTGATGAGAGCACTTTGCCTGCACAATGGCCACATATTTTGATTAGTGTTGACTAGAGTTCTCCTTTTTAAAAAGTGAGATAATATTTATTCTTTACTGATGTCTTATTTTATCTGTGAGCCATGTGTGTGAATATGTGTTTGCTTGCTGAAGTTGCCTTTGATACTGCATCATGTTCTCTCTTCAGTAACAGTAAGCACACACACCCAGCACTGTAACAAGCAGAACAGGAGTTTGGTGTGGTGGCTCCCAGAACTTGCTAGGTAAGACTGAAGGAACAAGTGAATTTGAAGATCCTGCAAAAAAAATCATTCATCAAATACAAAAATGAAAAACAGAGTCTGCATTGAGAAATTAAACTTCACGAGTTTCTGAAAAGCTGAATTCTATATTCTTCCATGTAGAGCATATGGATCTAGTTTCTTTCTTAGTATGAGTAAAATTCAGAAATATTTTGGCAATTCATAGTAGAAACTATTTGTTTTTAATTAAATCCATGAGAATGATTATACAAATATCACCATTGTAATAGATGCCCTTCTGAATTAAAAGTATATGTTCCAATGGAGTATTGCAGGTTCTACAAGACTGGGAGAGACATTGCTGATAATCTTAGTTCTATCTCAGATCTCACATAGTAAAAGGATAGACCCAACTCTTACAGGATATTCTCCAACCTCCACACATAATTTAGCAGAAGTCCTCCCCACCTCACACACACAAACACAAATGCATTAATATATAGAAGTTAATGTAAAAATAGCTAATTTCAAGAGACTAAAATCTAAGACTCATTTCATAGGGCAAAGTATTTAAAACAGCTTAAAAAAACCCAGCTTTGATTATTTGATCATTTGATTTAGGCAATGATAAGAAAAATAATTTCATTTACTATCTCAACTCCATCAACACACACTGTCTACGTGTTTTCCGTGAGTTAATGTAGAGGGGAGAATTATATATCAAATAAATTTCAGCTGTCCAGAACTAATAATTTGGTGAAATATCATTTAAAAATATTGTGAGTACTGAATTTTCTATCAGAATATGGATATAATTATATAAACAATTAAGAGATGGCCCGTGCATGGAAACATGTAATATAGTATGGATCATATATGTATTTACTTAACTAACAACAACTATACTCAGAAAGGGTTCTGTCAATAAGCAATTCAACCTGTAACCTAGTATATGGTATTGTAAGTATCTGATATTATTAGTGTATGGAATTATAAGTATATGGTTTTTATAAGATGAATGGCTATTTATTGGTTCAATGTATATATTTGCTATCCTTTCATTTGCATAAACTATTACACTTAAAGTTGAAGTCTCAAGAATATTTCTTATATAGAAAAGGGACAAAAACATTGTTTAACTAAAGTTTTGTTCACTCTTTGTTCAGCTAACAAAATTTTAGTGGAAAACAACCTATAAAAAACATAGAGGAGAGAATAAATTAAAATGTAAGTGCCTTTGTCGCTCTCGATTATTTTGGCAGCTTAGGTCCATTACAATAGGTGTAAAAATAGAAGAATAGATATTTTGCATTTTGAGAAATTTTATTTTAATAGTGGGGTTTTAATTCCATTTACAATTTGAATAAAAGCTGACTAATCTGTATTTATAGAAATGTCAGCGTGTATTGTTGTACTAAAATAAGGACGACTTTCTCATGACTTTCCAATGGAACATGCACATCCACAGGAGAGTTAGATGGAGAAAAAGAATAATGCTCTTCTAATGAGCAGTGATTGCTTTGGGTGAGGATTTCTCTTTAGTAAGCAAATGAAAACCAAACCGTAGGCCAATTCTATTAGCACTCCACTGGTGCATAACAAGTTACCCCAGAGACGAGAGCCTAAATAAACCCATAACTTATCATTGCACCTCCAGTGTGAGTCAGGAAATGGAGAGCAGCATTCCCCTCATAGGTTCTTGTTTAGCTCTCTTAAGTGTGACCACAGTTGAATGATGAAGATGAAATTGCATAAGGGTTTACGTGGGCAGGATGCTCTGAACATCCATCCTTGATTTTTATTCAGCATGTAGCTTCTTGGCAGAAAAGTTATTTCTCTTACATGGATAAAAAATCCCAAGGTGAATAGAAAATCACCCTAGAAGAATCTTAATATTTTATTATGATCTAGGACATGTTATCCTCTTTTATGTCCTAGTCTATCCATTTGAAAATAATCACTGATTCCAGCCAATACTTCAGCAGTTATGAGCGGCATTCTTCTTGCAGATAAAGATGGTATCAATTTCCTCTTGTTTCTCTATCAAATACCCATAAATGTAATTACTTAAATATCAGAGACATGGGCTAGAGTGTTTGGCCTTTAGCAGCTCTTTCGACTCTTCCAGAGGACATGAATTAAGTTTCCAGCAGCCACATAGAAGAAAGGCTCACAAACACTTCTAAATCCAGCTTTAGGATATCTGACACTTTTGGATGTCTGTGGGTGCCAAAAAACAATATACACATAATTAAAACTAAAAAAAAATGTTCCTTTAGAGCATGGTTATATTTATATTATCTCTTTGAAGATAAGAGTGCAACATCAGGACAAATCTCTGAGGAGAAATCATGTTATGACTGTATTGGTCAGGATTAGAGGGAGAATGTGTTTCTTATCCTTTCAAGCTTCTAGAAGTTTTTGGAATTTCTTTACTAGTGGACCATACTACTAGTGCTGTTTTGCCCTTTTCTTTCTTACTCCCAAACTTCCTTGATAACTCAGACTAATCTCACTCTTTAGAAATTAGTCTAATTTCCCTGCATAATTTAACATATTCCTGAGTACAAAAAAAATGAAAAGAAAAAAAAGAAAATTCTACATTTCTCAAGATAAATTATCTGCTGTTGTGCCACATAATTTGTGGGCACACATTTTAACTTGTCATAGGAGCAAGTGGCTATGAAATGCATGGAACCCAAAAATAATGCAGTTTCTCTGGCTGGTGGTTCAACCAGCTGTGGAGAGAAAATAGTTTTAAAAAAATAATCTAGGAAGTGCTAAAGACCCAACCTTGAACTTTCCACATGCTAAGCTTTCCACTTTTTGGAAACAAGAAAAGGGCTGTATGGGAAGCCTTAGAGTCCCAACCCAACATTTCAAAGATATCCAGTCTCCATTGAACCAAGAGTTGTTTCATTTCTCAATCGTGTGTGATAATTTGGCCTGAAATGAACAAACACGTACTTTCCTTGTCAGTCCTCTGCAAACAATGTGGAATGTTTACTAGTTCTATATTTTTTATATTATATTAGCTGTGATAAACTGTTAGAGTGAACTATTAACCCCCAGGATGATGTGCACAGTATTGTAGTGCAACAGAATGGACTAGGGTACTCACATGTATCAATCTGAAGACTGCTGCTGGAATCAGACTCCTGCAGACTGTAGGTGGAGTGTTTAAAAATCAAGGGGTCTTTAAACAGTGAACACTTTAAAGATCTCGATCCTCAAAGAAACATACTAATCATTTATATACTTGGTACGGGCTATACCTGGGTAGCTTTCTCATTGTAGTTTCAACTCTGTGTAAGATCTTCTTTAGAGATAATGATAAAAATTTGAATGAACCAAAACACCTCAATTTCAACATTATAGTAAACTTTTGGCAAGTTCTGGGAAATGAATGTCATGCCTTTCTAAGTGTGACCGACATGCAAGTGCACAAAACTCACTAAACAGTTTTTCATACACTAAAGTGAAACCCATGTCCCTGCCCTCTCTCTGGGATCCAGCCTACGCTGCCTGGTTTTGTGGCATCACAGAGTCAATCAGAACAGATGAAGGAGCCTTAGTTGAGGGAATACTTCATGCAATTGAACTGATAGGATTCTTTTCAGTTAGTGATTAGTAAGGAAGGCCCAGCACATTGAGGTTGGTGCCACACTGTGGCTAGTAGTCACGTAAGACTTTCATAAGAAAGCACATTGAGCAGGTCATGTAGAGCAAGACAGTAAGAAGCATCCCTCCATAATTTTTGCATTTGTCCTATCTTCTCTAGTTCATTTTCCAAGAAGATTTATATGTCTCTCCTTGAGCTCTCATTAGTTGTTAGTCTTTCTCAGTCTAAAGATTGTAGTGTGACTTTATAAACAATGTCAACTCACAAGTAAGTAACTACCATATTTGTCTTTTAGGTCACCTTATTTAGAATAAAGATTTGAAATTAAAAGAGAACATAGGATACATGGAACCCTGTTGTTAAGCACCAATCAATTGATTAAGGTTTAATTAATGATTTTTATACATACTCATGGACAGTATAAAATAATCTATTTAAACTATAAAACTGCAAAATTACTCACATGCTAATATATTTTTTGTATTATAAGCAATGCATACTTTAAATTAAAATGATGCTTATCTAGAAAATATCGTGTTTAAGTAAGATCTCAGAATGTTAAAAATACTTCCTTCCAGATTGTATTAAAATAATATATTGTTATTCAGCTCCTTAAAGGAAAGTCAATAGTAACCCTTACAGTACAAAGTCATTAGATATTATGTGCCTTTTTGAGCATTCCATCAGCATTAAGTGAGAAATACAGAGTCATCGCTATTATAATGTTCAAATATGGAATTAAGCTAGTATCATTAAATTCTCATAATGATAATAAACGGTCTTTAGCGCAACGGTTTCAAGAGTGTCTCTAAAAGCTGTTTTTCTCCTTAAATTTCCAAATGCTGTCATTGCAAAATGTTTCATAACTTTAGACTTTAAAACTTAACTGGGTGACACTGTTAAGATATGCAGCCAAAAGGCATCTGGACATGGGGCAAACTTTGCACTCACAAATTCACTGAACAAAGCTAAGATCCTCAATAACACATCATTGATGGGAGAGGGATTATCAGGACCCACCTTTCCCTAAGGAATGACTGGGAACTGAAGGTTGTTTAGGAGAACGTGTCATTGTTTACAGTGGTTTAGCCATGGATAACTTAGACTTGCTCAAGTGAATAATTTCCCATATAGGATAAAAAAAAATATAAATTCTAACTATTCAGGGGTACAAGAAAGGAGAAGGGGAGTTGTTCGGAGGGAGGGGAAGAGGGAGAATGAGAGGAAAATGAAGGATAACAAGAAGAGAATGTAACTAAAATTCATTATAGAAAAATAGGGAGTGGTCAAACAATAACTTAAAAAAAAATGAGTAACCCTAGGATAATTCTCATATTACAGGGCCTCCTACTCTGAAATGTATATTTCAGTCACCTAGTATCTTGTCAAAACCCAAATTATGATTGATTGTGATGGGAAAAGAAGCTGGATGCCATATATTTTGACAGTCTTCTACATAATAAAACTGGTACATGTTTGCTAAATGCTCTGTCAGGGCTGTTTAATAGTCTGCCGAATGTATGCTTGAGTGCCTAACACTGTTCTGAGCATTTTATTGGTAAATTATGAAATTCAGAACACAATAGTTAAAGTGTGTTACATATTAGGTTGGATAAATAATGAGAAACTTAAAGAAAATGCACATGTACATATATGAAAAGAAAGAAATGAATGAAGAGAAAAATTCACATTGGAGTCTGTTTTATTGTCGCAAAGATCTGAATGTTCTCAAAGAATTTTCTACTGAATTTAATTTAAATGATTATATTTGAGTCTTTAAATAATGATGATATATGCACAGATATCATCACTGCTAAATATATGTGATCTTGATGAATTTTAGACCAAATTAGGGTTGTGGTTTTGAGACAGGATCTCACTGTACATCACTACTCCCACTTCATAACCAAATTTTTTTGGTCTTATCGTTTTACTATTAATTATCATAATACTTTCTGTAAATAACCAGGAATGTTTATATATGTATATATATGTTTATATGATGTTTTACTTTAATAGCTTAATTCATGTGTATAATTAATTTTGTTTATTATACCCTCATTAATCTTTATCATTACCTTCCTTCTCCCAGGGAAACCTTTATTTTCTCAACAGTCTCTCTCTCTTACTTTGATAGTTTACTTTGTTTGTTTTTTGTGTTTGTTTGGACTTGTTTGGGGGGACCACTTGTTGTGTGTGTATGTGTGTGAGTCTTTATGTATATGTAAGTGTGTATCTGTGTGACTGTGTGTGAGATAACATGTGTGTGATCGATGTGTGTGGTTGCATGTGCATTACTATTGAGAGTAATTATTCTTGTTGGGATGAACATAGATGATGTTCTTTTTACTGGAACGTATGTAATCCATCATTACACCAGTGAAGGACATAACTCCTTACTTTTTCAGGAACCATTAGATGCCAATAGTCTCTCAGGGGTGGTAGATCCTGTGAGCCCTCCTCAGTTAATGATGAAATGATTTTGTCATACTTGTGCTTGTCTCAAGCAGATTATCACAGTTACTCTGAGGTCAAAGTCCTAAGCATATTTATGGTAATTCTAGTGAATATTCATCAAAATTTTGTGGTTGGTTAACTTTGTTACTGGAAAAATAATCTCAGTTAAAAAAATGTCATCTTCAATTTCAGCTTTTAAAGAAATAAATATTTCCATGGAGTTTACAATACATCTTCTGAAAACTTACCTACACAATTAAAATAGAAAATAATTGAAAAGTAGCTACCCAAATTGAATTTTTCAGTAATTAAGTATGTTCAACTATTGTAATCTTGGCTATTGTGTTTGCTTAATAGTGTGTCAAAAAGCATGCTGAATTCTCAGATAAGTAACTTTAGAGTGGATAAGAAATTGATTAAACTCATGCCAAAGTCTCACAGTTTCAAGTTCATTAATATATTTAGGCAATTTAAAGGTATTTGATATATGGCCAATGGGAGCATGGATAAAAAAGCAAATGATAGAAAAAGAAAAGCAGAAACTGGTGTCCTCTATTCTATTGTTAGATCAGACTTTCTGAGAGTTAAGAGACATAGTTCTTGGAAAGACCTTAGTTTAGAATTGGCATTTTGAAGGTAATCGTCTCACAGGCCAAGAAGGGACCCTGCAGCACCTTTGTTTTCTAGCAAATGAGGCATGGTGAAATGTGAAGTTGGTGTCTGTAATATGGGGCACGAGTGTCAGGTTCATTGCTCTCTGTTCCACCTGCATGAGGATGTGGATAAACCTCATGCCTTCCCCAGCTCCCAGCTCGCAGCATACTTTACATATTCATCAGTTATTTTATAATGGAAAAGAATGGTCGGTTATATATTCTTAAATCTTAGTGCAGAAGTTACATTTTAGATGTCTCAATTGGGTTTCAACATCATATGGTCACTTATTCTCTTCATTTAGGCCAATTGTGCTTTCTGACCTTTCTAGCCACAGATTTACAGTCAAGGGTATGAATTCCTTCTGACTGGGTCGACCTTTAAGTCCAACTAGATCCTATCTGGTACCCTGAGACGACAGTGACATTGTGCCACACTGGGGTATCTTATAGAAACTGTCAAAATTCTTCATATGCTACACAACTGGGTAGAATTGTTGATTTATTTTCCCTCTTGGAAGCTTGCAAAACACATTCTGAATTTCAAGGAGGAGGCTTTCTGATCAGTTCCAGCTGGATTCCTCTAAGTTCTGTGCCCAAAGCACATAGTGTCTCTGCAACAGGACTTTCAAATTCTGTGAGTTCAGTCATGGCAATGGCAATGGCCTATATTGTTTACTTCCCACACTGAGGAACAACTTGAAGGGAAGATTCCCATGTATTAGTATTTTAGGTATTACTTGACAGTCTGTGGCTCTTAGGGGATAGATTATTCTCTCTTCCCTCCAACCACTCTGTCTTAAAGTTAATAGAAATATAGTTCTTGTGTATGCAGTTCTCAAAAATAAATTAAATGGACATTTGGAGCTTGTTTGGAGGTTCCAGCATGGGAGCACAGCTACTCATATAGCCCCAATTAAAGAGCAGTCCTCTATTCAGAGAATGTCATCCTCTTTAACCAAACACTCAGCTTCTGGAGGGATGCACATGAAAGCCATGAAGAAGGAAAGGGATAGCCACCTCACCTGCCAAATCAGCCACGTCAACCCTGGGGAACAGTGGGGTAAGAGATGTTACAGATGTCACAAACATCTTTTTTCACATCTTCCAGAGGACTGATATTCAAAATATGTAAAGAACTCAAGAAATTAGACACAAAGAAACCAAATAAACCAATTAAAAATGAGGCACAGATCTAAACAAAATTCTTGACAGAAGAATCTAATGGCTGAGAATCACTTAAAGAAATGGTCAACGTTCTTAGGGATCAGAGAAATACAATCAAAACAACTCTAAGATTTTATTTTATATTCTTCAGAATGGCTAAGACCAAAAACTCAAGCAGCAGCCCATGCAGGTGAGGATGTGGAACAAGGGAAATAGTCCTCCATTGCTGGTGGGAGAACAAATTTTTGTATAACCACTTTGGAAATCAAATTTGTGGATTCTCAGAAAATTGGGAATAGTTCCACCTAAAGACACAGCTATGTCACTTCTGGGCATATATTACACCCTACCACCAGGATACTTACTCACCTATGTTCATAGCAGCCTTATTCATAATACCCCCAAACTGGAAATTATCTAGATGTCCTTCAACAGATGAGTGGTACATTTACCCAATAGACTACTACTTAGGTATTAAAAACAATGGCATAATAACATTTGCAGGCAAATGGGTAGAGCTAGAAAAGAGAATCCTGAATGAAGTAACCCAGAACCAGATAAACAAACATCATATGTACTGACTTAAAACATCTATTAGCCTTAAATCAAAAGATAATCATGATAAAATCCACAGACCAAAAGAAACTAAATAACATTGAAATTAAGCATTAAATTTCACTGAGAATGCGAAATAAAATAGACATGGGGGGTGTATAGATGGAGGGAACTGAGTGACAGACGGTATGGTGAGAACAGGATGAATCAAATGTGGGTAGATCAGAGGGAATGACAACTCAGAGAACTAGAATTGGTTGAAGAGGCATCTCTGGATTGAGCTAGAATCCCAAGATAATGAACTTCCAGGAATCTATGAGGGTGACCTGAATTCAGACTTTTAGCAATGGGAATTATAGAACCTGAAATGGCTACCTATTTTATCCAGGTAAGACTTTCAATAGAGGGATGAAGACACCAACCCAGCCACAAAACCTTTGACCTGTAATGTGTTTAAGTCAAGGATAAAGATGGAGCAGAAATGGAAGGAATAGCTAACCAGTGACTGGCCAACTTGAGACCCATGCCATGAGAGAGGAAGCCTACTCCTGATGGCACTAATGACATTCTGCTACACTTGCAGAAAAGAGCTTAGCATTGTTGTCATCTGAGAGGCTTTGCTTAGCAACTGCTGGGAATGGAGGAGAGACCCATAGGCAAACACCAGGTGGTACTTGGGCAATCCTGTTGAAGATGAGGAGAAAGGGTTAAAAGAACCTGAGGGGTCAAGGATACCACAAGAAAAACCTTTAGAATCAACTCACCTGGAACCGTAAGAGGTCACAGAGATTTAATATACAACCAGAAAGCATACATGGGACAGACCTAGGGTCTATGCACATAAGGAACAGCAATGCAGCTTGGTTTATATGTGAGACCCTTAAAAGCAGAAAAGGGGGCTGTCAGTGACTTTGCTGCCTGCCTTTGAATCTGTTTCTCTTAACTCAGCTGCTGTCTAACCTCCACATGTAGCTATGTGCCTAGTTCTACTGCAAACTTGATATGCCCAGGCAGGATGCTATGGATGAGAGTTCTCTTGTTTACTTAAAAGCAAAGGCCTGGGAGGAGAGAAGTGAGGGAAAGCAGTGGTAGGGATATAAAGTAAGTATACGAATTAATTAATGAAAAATAAACTTGAGTGAAAACTTTAGCAAAAATGAGTAACTATCAAAGAGCTAGATACCAGTGCTCTTTAATTATTTTCTTCACTTTAGTTTCTCATAGGGAAGAAATCAGTTTGAATCTGAATTAAGTGAAACATAAGGATTAGACTGACCAGGTGATTAGTAAAAAGTAAGAAGTTCAAGTTTCCACTTTTATTTGTCCTTGTGGACAGACCCCCACAGGCACAGATTATGCTCCGGTAACAAATGGGACTCTGGCCAGCCAGTGATCTGCGCATTAGCATTCTAATAACCAGAGGCCAATGCGCCACAGTGCAGTGTCAGAACTAATTTATGAAACTAGGTCCATAGGCTCATTAAAGTGGTCACAATTCAGTGGCTGCTCAGTAAAATTAGACTACAGTTTCATTCTCATAACTGTGAATATTTTAACATATTATTAAGGACATATTTCAAGTGTTAAAAACTGGCTTTGATTCTAGGAATGGAAAAACAACAAGATTAGGATGCCATTCACTTTTGCAACATAAAATTGTTTTGGTTCCTGCTTTTGGCTCGAAATGCTTGAAAATTTTAAACGCTGCCTAACAGTACTTGGCATTTGCAAGAACAGTGCATTTTTTCCCCTGCGAATAACAAGCAGTTCTGTGCAGCTCAGCCTATGAACTTTAAGGTCATAAGCTCACCTGGCTAGGAAGTGTCAGACAGCACTATGGGAATCCAGAGAGCTTCTCACAGAGGGACTGCCCATGTCTCCCTTCATCACATGCCCCCCCATCCTAAGCATCAGACTGCTGCAACTCAGAGTACATTGCTTTGCAGGTTGCTTTCCGCACACAAACTTTAGTGGTCTAGAAAGTGTGACTTCCAAAGAACCTGGTCGAGAGAAATAAGATAGAGCAAGGAAAAGTTAATTTAGTAAGTCTAGCAGTCCCTTTCAAGACTAACCCTAAGATAATCACATATCTCTATGGGGACATGATGTGTCCTTTGCTGATAGATAAAGCTTTGAATATGGGGTATGTTCGGTTATAAAGATGATTGTAGAGAGCAAAACTAATGATATCAATATCTGAAGATCTAGAAATCTATGTGAATAAAAGGAGGATAATCATTCTTGCTCTATTTATTTTATAGTGCTTTCAAGACCAAAGCTAATAGTGACTGAAAGGATAGGCTTTTTAACGGTATAAAGCTTATACTTGAGCACTACATGGTTATATTCATTTTCTTGTCAAACATAACAGACTGTTTTCTTTATCTCCCGAGTTTTCATTTAACTGAGTGGTAATGAGTCCTTAAATCTTCTAAATGTGAACAATAAAATACTCTGAATGACTACTCTTGGCAGTCTCTATGCCATAGCTGAATTATTTAGATATCTATTTAAACCTTGGAAAGAGGGGAGAAATAACTCTCAGAATAAAGATTTTCTTTTTAAGTAACTCCCAAGAAAAACATTGTTGTTAATTTAGCAGACACCATATTCAATTTGGATGCCCCTTTCTACGAGGTATGTCTTCTTCATCAAGGTTAAATATATAGAAAGCAGTAAAGATAGTAGAAGTTGTCATTTTACTATACCAGTCAAAATAACATATTATCTAAAAGATCACATTAACCTTTAAAATCAGGATGCTTTAAGTTGGGTTTCTGACAAATGAACAGATCTAAATTTGTTAAGTTATCTTACAAACCAGGTAAGTGAGAGAGGTATGTTATACCAAATGTCAACAAGAATGCTGTTCAAAAATATTCTAAACCCTACATGGGCGTTAGAACATTTGAATTAGACATAAGTGAATATATATCCTTTTCTTCAGAGTTTTAACTAGTAATACGTAGGCAATTATTCTGGAAAGTATAAAATATAGCACATTTTCAGCCTATTGTAAATTGACCAAATTAATGTGGCAACATATGTAATCACATCATCGAAAGATGTTTCAGGTCAGTATCACTTTAGCAAATATGTTGATAGTTTGCCAAGAGCCATAGACATCACACAGAAGTCTTCTGGCTAGGGTTGCATACATTACTTCAGCAAGAGAGTCACTGAGCGATCACTGGGCAAAGAAAACACTGTGCCTGCTGAAGAACAAGGTTGGGTGAAATGATGACAGCTCTTCAGAAACTCAAAGACCCAGCAAGTCATGCAACAGAAATTTTCTATCAGGAATTTTCAGGCGAATCTATCTTCCTGTTCTCATTTTTGCTTCTGAGGAAGACACTTCTAAATAAAATCTGTCTCGTTTGCCTCAAGAAAAGCTCCTTTGAGCTTTACTACAGATGAAAAGTAACTAACTACAGATTTCTGATAATTCTTCTCCTTTTTCTCTACAAACTTATTGCCAATGACTTGAGTCTCCTGATGCCTTGCACATTCCTTCTTAATCTTCTCTGGTCCAGTCTCATTCCCAGTCAAGTTTAAAATGACTATAGGGAAGGTGTGGGGGTCACAGGTAAAGGAACTAGTCCTTCACCTAACTACTAACCCTGGCCCACACTGCTATTATCCTGGAGGGGAATCCTTACTTCCCTTTAAGAATGTCATATATGTATGTAATGTGTGTTGATCAATATACCCATTGTTTGCCTCTCCAGTTCTTCACCTATCATCCCTGTGATGGTTTGTATATGCCTGGGCCAGGAAGTGTCACTATTTCGAGATGTGGCCTTGTTGGAACAGGTGTGCCACTGTGGGTGTGGGTTTTACGACCCTACTCCTAGCTGTCTGAAACTGAGTCTTCCACCAGCAGCCTTCAGATGAACATGTAGAACTCTCAGCTCTGCCTGCACCATGCCTGCCTGGATGCTGCCATGCTCTGCCTTGATGATACTGGACTGAACCTCTGAACCTGTAAACCAGCCCCAATTAAATGCTGACCTTATTTAAAAAAGAAAAGAAAAAAAGAAAAGAAAAGCTACTTTCAGCTCATTGTCTCTTTAGTTATACAGCTTTTTCTTGCCATGATCATAATTTTGCCTACTCAGTTCATGGAATTTAAAAGATGGAATTAGGATAAGAATTAATATGTGTCACCTTTTCACTTACTACTGGAAGTTATCATTGTAACTAGCCCACGAGAGATTTTCAAGTTAAGTCTGAGGCTTAATAAATGTAATTTTAGAATATATGTTCCCTTCATCAGTTTTTTCATGTTAATTTGATCTAATAAAAGCAATATTCAATCAAAATTACATCAAAACAGGGCACATTGATTCTATTAGGCTTTTTGTAAATGCCTGTAGAGACTCACTGTATGACAAATCCTGTGATACCCTATTTCTAGGTGACCATGAGATGTCTCTCTCCATTTACTAAAAGCACAACCAGCTCAACCTGTGTTCTGCCTCTTCTCTCTCTATGGTTGGTAGGGATAGAGTAAGAGATGATTTCAAAAAGAGTGACGTAAACCCACACTGGCTTCCTCAAAACACGCAGGAGGTTAGCTGATTTTCAAGTACTTTTCAAGATTTTAGTAACCAGAAATCAGGCTATGCCAACCAGTAATTATTATGTATGTACTTATACTCAATGACTAGAACGATGAATGGGAATGGGAGGATATGGCAAAGCAATTTTCTGATTATTATTTAACACATAGCCCATCCAAAAGGTACTTATAAGAAAGGCAGTCTAACGCAAACCATAAACTCACATAAGCATTATATGTGATTTTACTTTTTAAATAAAAGTATATGTTGGACATTCATATGTTGTTCTGAAACATGAACTCTGTACATGACAGTGTCTCATTATTAAGATGCCTGAAATGCTGGGAGCAGTTCTAAATATTAGGAGGAAGAAGCTTTAATTCAGGAGCCTTACAAATGACCTTTTATATTTTCTATGTTTAGACATTTCACTCAAAAGTCCTTTCTGCCCAGCAGAGTGAATAGAAATTGGAGTTTAATTAGCCTTTCACTCACCCTGCCTGTGTGTAACTTCCACATTGCCAGAGCAAACAGGAGGTGTCTGCAACAATACCAAAATGCTATTTGCCCTTCTGTATGGCCCATTCAGGACAATAGCTTTTGATACATGAGAATGTAATCTTTGGCCTTTCACAGTTTGGCTGTTCTTATATCATTAAATCTTTTATCTATAGAGATCATTTACAGAGTGGCCCAGATTGTTCATTTTCTGCCAAGGCTTTTTCTTCATAATGATTACCTGAGATCCTGTTCTCTAATAAACCCAGACTTTGGGGGAGGGTCCATAGGGCACTCCAAACACGCAATTTGCATATTTAAGTATAAATTCTATGGGCTTGTAGGAAAATCCAGCATTTAAACATTAGTCTGCACTGAGAAGAAACTAAACACTCATGCACACTCTTTTAATATTTAAAGATATTATTTTACTCTCTTATGTGCATGGGTGCTTTGCAGGCATTATATATATATATACCTATTATGTGCCCGCCTAAGGCCCATGGAAGTCAGAATAGGGCATCAGATCCCTAAAATTGGAGTTACAGATGGTTATGAACTTTCATGTGAGCAGTAAGAGTCAAACCTCGGACCTCTGCAAGTCACAACTACTCTGAGACAACTCTCCAGGCCCTCATGTCCATTTTCAATCCCTTTGATGGGAAACTAAAATCTGAAAATACAGATTTAACAGCCTGTCACAAAAGGCGTTCTCTAGTTTTAACATGTTGTCAACTATTTTTGCCACCACTGACAGCACGCTATAAAAAAGGTTAGGATACCGGCAATAGTTTTCCTTTACACCCTTGTCTAATATTTTTATTTACATATGAGGATAATTTCACATTTTCAATTGTGATATCTGAAATAGAAAGAAACAATGCATGTTATTATATTTTCACAGAGAAGCAGCCTCTGTCATTGTCACAATCTTTACTTACAATTTTTTTCCAGCTACACCACATAAGAAAAAGTCATACTTTCAAATAGTGCCACTCCTTGGGCCAATCATATTTAAACCACCATATTTATTTATAATATTTTCTTCTATAAAGTGGAGTTACTACTTGCTTTTGGTTTTGCTAAGTTTATCTTTGGTGTTTTAACTCATTTTTCTTGTGATGATGAAAAGACATATTCATATATTGACACAAAGACTTTTTTTTTGCTGACTTTATGTGACTTTCCATAAGAAGAAATACTAACTTAATGTAATAGAATTTATAAATGTTATATTTTAAGGTCAGTGATGTTTTTTATGTCTGGTTTAAGATCACCATTCCATATTCTGAGCTAATAAATATGTTCTCATTTCTGAACCACTTAAATTTTACATATTTTATTTTTTATATTTTAAAAATGTATGTAATTCATTCTTTATGTCTACATTTCCTTATTATGGTATAAAATCGAGACGCACAAGAATCTAACGGCTTTGCAAGTATAAAAATTCTCACAAGGTGTCTCATGTAGAGGAGTTTCCATACATTTTAGAGTGACTAGCATACAAGATTTGTATATGACAGAATGAAGAAATTCTCAGCTGCCACACAAACTTGAACACCTGAGTTTGAATCCATAAAACTTACATTAAAAAAATGGGAAGGTATGCGAAATTCCAGCATGAATGTGGACGTAGAGACACAGTTCATAAAAATCGTGTTCAATGACATAACTTTACAGGTAATGAGGTTAGCCAGAGAGCCTTGCCTAACTAATGAACTTCATTTTCAGTATGAGACTATGCCTCAAAAAATAAAGGTGAGATCAAAGGAAAATACCGGATGTAGACCGGGAGTTTACATGTATGTATATATATGTATTCCCGCATATGTACACACATGCAGACTAATATGTTCAAGCACCCAGACAAAACATCACATTAGACATAATATAAATTAATTGATAAATAAAACTGTAAAACTATTTGCATATGTAAATAAAAATCCAAGATATATTACTCCCAAATTGTTTATCAATAGCCACTCTAAACAATGCTATTTTATATTTTCAGATATCAACATGGCAGGGGAACCTAAACCATACAGACCAAAGCCTGGAAGTAAGAGGCCCTTGTCTGCACTTTACAGGTAAGAAACACTATCCATTATATAGATGAAGTTTTTGTCACGTTATGAGACAATATGTTATACAAGCAACTAACTAACTTGAAACATTAATCTTTACTCTTAAATTCTAGTGGACAAACTTACATGTACTCATATACACACAAATTTGAAGGCATAGCAGATAATCAATATGCTTACATATACGCCTGCCAATCATGTTCTCTTGCAACAACAAAAACATTTGAGGGAAACAACTTGAAAGAAGACAGACGTTATCTCATCCCACGCTGTGAAAGTTTTAGTAAACAATTGGCCGTGTTGTTTTTGGGCTACTCATGAGAGAGTTTGCTTTTGAGAAATGTCAGAGAAGAACAAAGATGCGAACTTGGTGACAGACAGGAAACAGGTGACAACGAAGGCATTGAAGTAGAGCTTCAGAAGCACATCTGCATCTGCAGTGCCTTATCTCCGCTAATCATACATGCCAATGATCCAATTGGCATGAACTCGGTAGTTTAATCCATTTATGATGTCCACATCCTCATGACCCAAACCTATCTCAAAAGTACAACCGGCTAGGAACAAAGGCTTAAATGTACAAGCTTTTTGAAAGAGTAGCTCATTATCTAACTGCAGCAAGAATCATTCAGTTAGGCTGGACACATTGTTCAATGGTGAAGAATACCTGCTCTTCTTCCAGAGAACATGAATTCTGTTGCCAGGACCATGAAGTGCTGAACATCTCCCATATGCCATGTACCCTGGTGTCTCTGTTCTACTTGGTGTGCTTTTATTACCGTCCTCTGATAATCAAGACCTTGAGGTTACATTTGTTAGTAACTTTTATCAGGTGGGGCCATTATTAAACATCATAACAGTCATCAATCCACCCCATATCAACTGAGACCATATGCAAGCTTTCTCTAATTATAAATTAATTTGGTCAATTTCATTATACTGCCCATAATTTTTTCATACATATGATCTGAGAATGACAAATATAGATCTCTTTTTGAGAAATTCTGATTATTTTAATGTCTCTGTTAGGGATTTTATTGCTGGAAAGAGATACCTTGAAATCAGCAACTCTGATAAAGAGAAACATTTCACTGAGGCTGGTTCACAGGTTCTGAGGTTTAGTTCATTATCATCATGTAGGAAACATGGTGATACACAGATGAGGTACTGGAAAAGAGCTGTGAGATCAGCAGGGAGTATGAAGAGAGAAAAACACATGTCCAGGGCTAGATATTTAAAACTTCAAAGCCCTCCTCCAGTGAGACACTTCTTCCAGCAAATCACACCTATTCCAACAAGGGCAAGCCTCCTAATCTCTTCAAATAATGCCACTCCCTCTTAGCCCCTGGGAGCCATTTTCATTCACGCCACCACATAGTGCTAAGGTTGATAGTTACCTTTTCTCGTTCTCTTTTTTCTATCAATTGATCAATGGCTCTATCTATTTTCAAAGTTGATAGAATTTAGACCTTGATTGCTCTGTATGCATGCCTATTAACTTGGCTGATCTAGGAAAGAACACAAAGGTAACTTCATAGAACATTCACAGTTTATTGGTTGTTTGCTTGTTTGTTGTTCTTAAAAAGCCACTTTTGGAAAACAAAGAGAAAAGAAAAACATTGCTCACTTAAGCCATATGTCCTTCTTCATGCGTATTTTTTCACTTTTCTTTCTTAACTTTAAGTGCTGACTTTGCATCTGTCTCTGTAAAATTCACTTTAGTTAGATTTTAGCAAGTTGTTCCAGGCTATTGAGATCTCTATCATCTGCTTCATTGGTACTATTCCAGATACGTTTCATCATTCAGCGAGTATCCAAAGCAAAAGAACTAAGAGAAGCAAGTCTTCCTCTTACTGATATCGTTTGGTTAACAGAGACATAAGCAATATGTGATCAGATGGACTGTGTTCTGATAATAGATGGTGGAATGGGTGCTCATGAGAGGAGCCAATGCTGGTCTCTTGTCTCTATTTCCCAAGCAAATAGCAGACATCCAGTTTGCCTTTCCCAGACTAGATAAAGGTTATGAACAGATTTCTTGGAAGATCCTATGTGCAATGAAATTCCATAGTCTATCCAGTAAATAAACATAGGAGATTTTCCAGCTATTGTGGAAAAAAATATGAAATTTATTTATCATCTTTTACATGCCTCAAGGTACTCAATCTGAAAATAAGTACATAAGGGTATTCAACCTAAATAAGATATTTTATACAAAAAAAGTTAGCAGCAAAAGAATAAATTCTGATAACGGAACATAAAGTACTTTTCAGTGACAGAAATATGCAGGCATTAAATAGTTACTCAAACAAATGAAGCTTTTTACACCTTGTTTGAGGCAAAGCTAAGCAATGCCAAATTATTTTATGGTTAAATTCATTTTAAGTGTATGTAAATATAGTTGATTCTTATGCCGTACCTTTAAAGTCATGTATTCAATTATTAACAAAGCAGACTGGGAAGGTTTTTCTTCTTTTCTCTCTCATCAGGGTTACTTGTGTTTGTATAATGCTGTTAGGTTTCATATTTTCTCTGTTCTGGAAATTGTCTTGATTTTCTTATGGAGATGAAAGCTTGTGACAATGCACTAATGTCTTTCTGTAATTTTTTATACTGCCAAGTTAAACTGAGTTATAAATGCAAAAGAATTGGAAACAAGTTTTGTTTAAGTATGCTGTACTGTATATGAGTTACATGAGTAGGGAAATGTTCATTTGTCCTATTTTGATCTGTTTGAGAAAACTAAAGTTAAGGGAAATGCTTATTGATAGATAGTAACAAAGAAAACAAAGAGAAATGTCTGTGCAGCTGAGAAAAATCCCCTCCCCGTTTTTTACTTATTTTTCATTCTTACATAAGCTTGACATTACTTTTATAGGGAAAATGTTTTTAGCTCACACACAACTCCAGTAGGCATAGATTATATGCCTTGCTATATAAATAAGAAATCTAACTTTTGAAAATAATAGATTTCTTTCAATGCAAGGAACCATGTTAGTAGCTGAACACTCCTCTTCAGATTCTACATCTGGTGACCTATCATTAGAACACAGCTTTCTGTATTCATAAACTTGCTAGCACCTGAGCTAAAATACATTATACAAATGAGGGCTCTTGAGTCACCAACACCAATAATTAATCATGTCCCTGCCTGTGGATACCATGCCAGCAGGCGAAAGAACAAGGACTGCATACCAGATACATCGTAAGAGCAGCAAAGTTGGCATCTAGTTGTGCAAGGGTAAGATCTAAGCTTCAAGTTACCTTGAAGCACTAGTTTCCACCTTTCTCTTTTCTTCCACATGGATATTTTATTCAATGACCTTAACATGTGTGTGTTGTACCATTTAGCTAGATCACTCTCACTGTTTTTATTTTATTTTATTTTATTTGAGACAACTAAATTGTTGTCCAAGTGGACCTTGAACTCACCTCATAACACATTGCAGGCATTGAATTTATGATTTTCCTGCCTCAGTCTTCCAACTAGCTGGAATAACACACTCATATCATCAAACCAAGTTTCAATTTTCTTGATCATAAAAGATTCTGTAGCTGGGGTGAAATTACAAGCTCCATTCTGAAGTGGCGACATCCAATTGGAAATGACACAATCTGTACTTCCTAGTGTTGAAAGGCTTGAATCTATCTTTAAACTTCATGAAATAGCATTGCTCGACTTGTCCATCCATTTTCCAATGCACACACTTTGATACAGCCACAGGGCACTTATTTACTATCATATCACTACATGGGTCAAAAGACAGCTGGTACAGATATGTAAAACTACAGAGGAAAAAGAGAGGATGACAGGGTAAAAGTGTGTTATCTGCATATTTAAAGTAACTTTACCACTTACTATAGGCTTTAAACTACTGTGTCACCATAACAAAGCTCCATCAGGGTCTGTGCCTGATCCACTGCAGGACCTTCTTCACCAACACATGTGCTTTTGTCAGTAACATTGGCTACATCATGCCTTCTACACGGAAGGCCCATCACCTCAGTGATGCTTTACATCTTATTTTTCAGAGTTTTCAATCTGGTCATACGACTTTCCTTAGTACCTACTGTATGTTTAATTCACATGGTATACACAGTAGACAGAAAAATAAATTAGGAGAGTTAAAGTAATCTGACTGAACTGTGCAAAAGTTAGATGCAGAAATAGATGAAGACACTCCAGATGCCTGCATGTGATATAGGAAGAAGATAAATGAGAACATTCTGTCTCATTTCTGATTCTGCCTATGTGGAAGGAAGTGGGGTCTCCTAGAAGTTATAGGGATAAAAAGGTGTTTGAGCTGGCTTCTAGACAAGTAACCACTTCATACAAAAGTAAGGGCATAATGATCAAAGTATGCAAGGGCTGAAACAGAGGAGACAGGAGTATATCATAGTGAGAGCTGGCGTGGCTAACTTGGAGGCTTCAGGAACTTTATCTTGATAGGGCCTGGAATGATCTCTGCACATGATATTAATATCAGGCTTTCTTTCACTCTGCAGAGAAGACGAGATCACTTAAATATGTGACTGTTTCAAAGTGAGCTGTGAGGGAGGGAGAGATGCCCATGGTTTCTAATGTAGACAAAAGGGGAATGATTGATCACAGGAAGGAGACAGAGGAAACAGGGAAGACATGATAAGTGTGGAAAGCTCAGATGTAACGTCTGTACAAGGGAGGAAAAAAATGATTATGAACATGAATTCATAGAGACAGGCAATTTATTAAAATGGCCCTTGAAATAAAAAAGTGTCCCATTAGAGTCCATTTGTAAATGAAACATAATTAATCATTTCTGAATATTTCATAAATATTGGACCTAGTCCTAACTATCCTAGCTCATCCATTCTTCAGGGAAAATACTGTAATTTTTAATAAATTGCTCTTTCAAATGTTCTGTGTACACTGCAAGTTTCTATGGTGCTCTGAAATTACAATTCTCCCCTAGGAAGCAAGTCTTCCTGCATGCTAAGTTCCAATTAACGCTAAGTAATTGGTAAATGACAATTATTATTTGACACTTTTGCTTCTGCTTATAAAGCAGACTGGCCTTTCTATTATGGTTCGGGTAAAACTAACAAATACACCAAGGAACAAAGGAATTTTCATGAATGCTAAACAAATGCCGATTTTCAGTCAAGAATGGCAGCCTTCCAAGGTACCTAGAACACTGCTTGAAGGATGAATAACACAAAGGGCTTCATCTCATTAATTTTGAAGAGGTAATTAAGTACCATTTTCAAATATTGTGGGCATCACATAGGTTCTTTTGTATCCAAGATGACCTTTCTATTCAAGACAGCATGAAGAAAAATTCAGGCCATCTTAAGATTGGAAAATAATATCCTTTAGGGAGCTTGTCTAAGCAAAGTAACTATAGTAAAATACCCATGGTGATTTATTTTTCATTCTTTCAGCTTGAATTTTGATATCTTTCATAATGCTTCTGGAACATCTCAAGGAAAAGGAACACCCAGGAGTCACAGAATGCCTTCTGTGATCTTCACAATAGAAATTAAATTCATGGAAGTTAAGTTCTAATTCATTGCTGGAACAAAGTCAGTACAGAGAAAATGTGTCCCAGGCATCTCTAGCTTGCTGGCTTTCTCAGCTCACTGACTTCATTATGTGTCTTTTGATTGCTATATTTATTTTGTTTTCTTTTTATAGTGTCAAGGACAATACACCCTCACTCGCTGAAGTTTAATTTCCTCTGTGGATGTTTTCAGCTCTGGAAAAGCCTTCTTTTCATTCCTTAGTTTTTGTGAGGTGGTCCCAATTAAAAAGCAGCTTCTTTGCTTCCAAGGTGGAGCATGAAGATGCTTTCCTTATCCCTTTCCTTTCCCTATTTCTACATGTGTACATCCTATCTTCCCACTAAACTAGACAGGAGTCCAACATTTTCAGGCATAACTTCATTATTTCAAAAGTGTTTTTCAGGGAAAAGGGAGAAGGTCTTTGTAAGAGTACCATTCAGTTTGGTCCTATTTTAGTATTCCAGTGACTAGAGATTAGTGACATATAGTTGCTAAAACCAATGAGAAAAAAATCCCCCCAAAAATGTGTCTAGATTTCAAATTAAATACATCTGAGTACTTGAGTATGAATTCTCTTGCAGCAAGGTTCTTTAGAACATTAAGGAATGTTGTCATGTTTTTGTGTTAGAACAGATTCCAAATAAGCACTTTATTGATAGTATGCTTAAAGCTTTGCCAATAGTTTATTATTATTATTAATTAACTTTTTATTTACTCCCTTCATGCTGCCCCCTTCCTGGTCCCTTTTATAGAGTTCTTCCCATTCCTTTCCTCTTTGAATTTGAGATGATCCCACTCAGATACCTCTTTGCACTCTGGGCCATCTAGTTTATATAGGATTAGGCACATCCTCTTCCACTGAGGCCAAACAAGGCAGGCCTCTGCTACATACGTGCCAGGTTCTTGAACCAATGTTGTATGATCTTTGGTTGGTGATCAGCCTCTGGGAGCTCCCAGGGTTCCAGGTTATTGATATTGTTGGTATTCCTGTTGGGTTGTCATCCCCTTCAGTTCCTTCAGTCTTTCTCCTTACTCTTCTTTGTCTAATGCTTGGCTGTGAGTGCCTGCATCTCTCTTGGTCAGCTGCTGTGTAGAGCCTCTCAGAGGGCAGCCATGCTAAGCTCCTCTCATGAATATGCTTTTGGGTCTGTGTTACTTTACTCAAGATAATATTTTCTACTTCCGTCCATTTGCCTGGAAAAAAATCGCGATGTCTTTGCTTTTAATAGCTGAATAGTTTGTATTGTGTAAATGAACCACATTTTCTGTATCCATTCATTGGTTTAGGGACATCTAGGTTGTTTTCAATTTCTGGCAGTTATGAATAAGGCTGCTCTGGATGTAGTGGAGCATGTCTCCTTGTGGTATGTGGGAGCATCGTGTAGGTATCTACTCAGGAGTAGTGTAGCTGGGACTTCAGGTAGAACGACTTCTAATCTTCTGAGGAAATGCCAGATTGATTTCCACAGTGGTTGTACAAGTTTGTAATCCCACCAGCAATAGAGAGCTTTGCTAATAGCTGAGGCTAATGTGCCTAGTGAAACATTAGACAATAGCTACTTCAGCAAACACACCATATCCAGTGACATGGACTAGAACTCTCATTCCTCAGCTTCACTGGCCATATGAAGGAAGAAAATAACAGTTTCCTAAAAAGGAATATGCTTATGAGATTATAGTATGTATGTATATATATATCAATTTATTATAAAATGTTAATGCTTGTTATTATGATTATTCAAAGTAAATATCAATATTAAGTATTATACAATGTTTTTTAAAAAGGAAATAAAAAATGATTAAATACTAGAGTTTCTTCCTCTTAAAAATGTTTAGTGTATTTTTATAACATTAGAAATTCAATTTATTTTACCAAAAGGCAATTTTGATACAACATAGGAATTATAATAATCAACATAAATTTGTTAGCTGGAAGGGAACTAAGGGAAACCAGTGAGGAAAAAGGACGGTGGTAAAGACACAGAGAAGTGAGCAGGAGCTTTGGGCATAAGGCTTGTGAAGGATGCTAATGAATGATGCTCATCCCTGGCAGGGGGTAGAGATTTGCATTGTGGAAGACAAAAGGCAGAAAGAGTCAAGCATGATTATTTTTTTTCTCTCTTACTTTATTTTTTAAAAAAAGAGGAATACATATACAGATTTTTAAAGGCATTTTAGCATAACACTATATGCATATTTTTGTCAGTGCTTAAGCATGATTATTTTAACTGAATGATTGGAAGTGATAATGCTAATAAATTTACAATCAACTAAATTAGTTAATGTATGATATACTTCTCAAAGCAAAAGGTTTTTATTGATCTCTACTGTGTTACATTTTGTAGCTATTTTGTTATTTTGAATTTTTTATTTTTTAAGATTATAATATAACCGCATTATTTATTTTTTTCCATTTTCCCTTCAAACCCTCCTATATAACTTCCTTGTTCTTATTCAAACTCACTACCTCTTTCTTCATTAGCCATTGGTTCTCTCTGTCTCTGTCTATCTCTGTCTGTCTTTGTCTCCCTCTTCCTGTCTCTGTCTCTGTCTCTGTCTCTGTCTCTCTCTCTCTCTCTCTCTCTCTCTCTCTCTCTCTCTCTCTCTCTCTCTCTCTTTCTGTTTCTGCTTCTCTATCTCTAATATATAACTTCAACCATCTCAGTATGTAGAATGTTAACTCTGCACATGCTTTCATGGATGACCACTTAGTTATCCAAAGCAAAAAGCATTTAGTGCTTTTGCTTGTAGTATATTCCTCCCAATTTAATGCTAAGCAAATGTAATTTACAAACCTTTTCACTAAAAGTGTTCACAGAAATGCTGACACAATACCAATAAAAATAGTTCTGCCGCAGGCAGTTCTCTGCTAAGATAAAGAATGGCCTCTTTCTCGTTTTCTGATTAATTTTACTGTAAAAAATTCCTATTATTATCTTCTTGCCCATGGAGCAGCACATGATAGTGACGGAAGAGATACAATAATGTAATTTCTTAGCTCACAGGATCTAAGTAAGATCTTTGCGGTTCATACTATTAAAATGTCCAACATCTGTTCACCTGATTTGAGGTAGATTAGTGGTAATTCACTCAGTAATTGTGCTAATCTAAAGGACTCTGCCTCGATTATTGGAGGGCTGGCCAATTTATATCAATAACTAATAGGGTTATTAAATAACATTCTCAAAACCATTTACTGCTCAGTAAAAGATTTAGGGCACTGTGCATCTTAAATGAGAAACAAGTCAATTTCCTCTTATTTTGAAGGGACACTTTGTAGTAACTTTTATACAGCATCTCTGTTCTATCCCCCTCTTTGCATCCATATGTAAACCATACCAGGTGACCTTTTAATCAAGTTGTAATCATATACCCATGGGATCGTGGAAGAAGACTTATGAAATAAATAAAAATGCACTTCAATTCTTCGGTGTAGCAAACTGACACCAAATAGTTAAATACTTAATAGTAGAGTTTTACCTTTCCCTGTGCAGTTAAGAAGGATACTAAACTAAAATATTTCTGCAACCCAGGAATCTTGTTCACAAACATGCTAGAAAAGGAAGAAGCTTGAAATCATAAAGTGGTTTTATCTCAAACAATTATCTGAGAGACTGAAAACAGAGTAAATACATTCGTAACCAATAAGCTAAAACACATAACAAGCTTATTTGTAAGATTAAACAATCACTAATTCTCTACTGATAAACACCATCTATTCTAACAGTTTTGGGTAGCGAAGTCCTAATTTATGTTATCTGACTTCCAGAGAAAGAACTATAAATACCCCTCTCATATCTCTTGCACAGGAGATAGTTTTACTCTTAGGATAAGGTGCCATTTGAAGTTCAGATACTCCAAGCTCTGAATAAGGTTGGCCTTTCATTTCTGTTAGTACATTAGAAATGGTTTTAATAGAGACGATTTATTTTGCCTCAATTCAGAGACATCTATCACTGGCCAAGTTTTCTTTGTTGTGCCCCTGGTATGAGGTTGAAACCTCTCAATCGAATGGTGGAATAAAGCAATGCTTACCTCATGATAATAAAAAGAACAGAGACACAAAAGAAAGGCCAGATACAATAATTAACACTCAGTGTCACATTCATGTAACCTAATGCCCCACGAAAATCTTACCTTTTACTTTCTACCATCCCCCATAACTATCATGGCATCTCATTATGAATCTATAATGATTAACACCTTGAGGAAGTCAGAAGCATCACAATCCAATTACTTTCCCAAATTCCTGTGCCCAACCATTGGCAACTATGCCTCATACACACAGGAGTTTTGGGGGACCCTTCATATTGACTCCTTAACATTCTGGTCCCATTTTCCAAAGGCCTAGGTATTCCTCATATTGAAATTTAAATTTAAATTATTTAAATCAGCTTCAAAAGTCAAAACTTCTCAAAACTCTAGAATTTCTCAAAATTTCTGTGAGACTCATGACAGAATCAGAGCTTACTAATATATACATACATATATATATATACACTTCCATACACATATATAAAATGTATGCATATTCAGAATATTATGTAACCTGAGTCTTCTGAGATATATGCATACATAGAGAAACTGTGAGAATATATATATATATATATATATATATATATATATATATATATATATATGTATGTATATATATATATATACATATAAATTCTGCAAAAAAAGAGTAAGCGTATTACATGGTGATTTACCTGTAATCCAACCTCTTGGAAGGATAAAAAACAAAGATTATCACAAGTTCAATGTCAATCACGGTGAATTCTAAGTCAACTTAGGCTACAGTATGATGTACTTTTACATGATATAAATACGTAAACAGGCAAAAAATCAGCTCAAAATATATTTTTTAACTATTTCAGACAAACTAAACTCTGTAGCTGTGTTTCTAGGACCCAAGGCACATAGAGCTTGTCATAGACTCTAAAGTGAATGCAAGTCAGTCTCTTTTTCATTGCAAGCAACATGGGGCTGGTTACAACTTCTGTTATCAGATTTTATGTTTTTCTGGAACCTTCAGCTTCCAGGGGTCTCTGTTGTAGCCACTGTTCTCTCTCAGTCTTCATGTATTGTTCTTTAAGGTGCTTCACACATAGACTCTCACTCTTTTACATATTATCTGTCTCCCAAGGTTTTTCTCTCAAACTTGGGCAGATGCTTTCCTGATCCCATAACTCTTGTATTATGCATATCTGAACATTCAGTTTCATATGCTTGATGTCAGTGGTCAACTCAACACAGTAAATTGCCAGGAACCTTTGCTATATGCCTTGAGTGATCTCTAAATGTTGGGGTTACTAGCTGGAAAGAACACAGATGTTCTTCAGTAGATGAACGGATACAAAAATTGTGGTACATTTACACAATGGAATATTACTCAGCTATCAGAAACAACAACTTTATGAAATTCTTAAGAAAAAGGATGCATCTAGAGAATATCATCCTGAGTGAGGTAACCCAGTCACAAAAGAATAGACATAATATGCAGTCACTGATAATTGGATACTAACCCCAGAAAGCTCTGAATACCCCAGAAACAACTCACAGACTATATGAAGTTCAAGAAAAACAAAGGCAAAAAAAAAAAAGAAAATGAAAAACCATTATGCTTAATTTTTACACACCAAGAAAATCTTGACTATTTCCAGGTTACATCTTGTTTTACATGTACTTGATGCTCATTGTAACTAGTAAGATTTTAATGCATACTATCAAACCTTTAAAAAATCAAGTACTGACAAACATGTACTCATATACTTTTATGCATAAATGCTTAAAATCTGTACATTTATCTTTGTTTTTTAAAATAAAGTTGTTCAATTTAATAAAAAAATGTTGGCGTTACTGATCATACATACAAACTTTCCCAGGAGGCTCCCTGTGAACAAAGAATTCTGGATCTCTATTCTCAGAACAAAGTAATTCAAAAGAGTTTATCCTTTGTATGCCTGGACTTAAAATGGAAAGATCTGGCCAATTTCTGAGATATTGTAGTGGCAATATACTTCCGAGTAAAAAGTACTTCCAAGTAAAAAGTACTTGGTAGTGCTAATCTTTTTTTAGGAACCACACATTTGTTGGTCCTAACGTTATTCACTCTAATTTTCTAAAAGAGTTGCAATTTTTCAGATCTCTGTACTCTCAGCTCTTTACTCACAGTCATCACAGTAAATCTGGCTAAATACACTCAGCATTACCACACTCCTGAGTGTCAAAAGCGTCTCCATCGAATCATGTAGTCTTTTACTTTTAAAGTAGTTCCTTGCCGTGTCTTAAAGCAAGAGGAAAATGGAGACAGATTCTTTGCGGAAACATGAAATACTGCAATATCCTAGAAATTGGCCAAATGCTTCCCTTTGTGAACCTAGAAATACAAAGGATAATCTCTTTTAAATGACTTTGTTTTGAGAAGAGAGATTCAGTATTCTTTGTCTAGAGTCTCCTAGGAAAGTTTGTATGCATGTTCAGTAACTCAGGCATCCTTTAGATTCCTGTCAGCAATCTTTCCTTCAAGATCTCCCAATAAATCTGTTTCCAGGGTTTCTCTAATTCATACTCCCCGACTTTCCCAAATACTTCCTACCACACTTGCAGATTGTTCTGTTCTTCATGCTCAGGCAATCAGGATGAAATCTTCTTGGTGTAGATTTCCTAATGATTCAATTTAAAAGAATAAATCTTAGATTCAGGATGAGGTTTCAAAAGGTTTACTTCATAAAAATCGATTACATTGTTTCCAGGTTTGGTGAGAGTCATAGCATCCTTAAGGAAAAGGCAGTGAACATGTTACCTCCCCCAATCAGACCTCCATTCTACATTTCCATCAACTCCTAATAGGAACAACAGATCAATAACTCATCAGTGAATCATCGGTGAAATCACAATTCTTGGTAAATGTTCTTTTCTTCAAAAGCACAGATCTAAACATTGTTCTGTTGGGAACCACACCCTTAATGTGAGCATTTAGCAGTCACTTTATGTATAAACTACAGAACATGTACAGCAACATACACACTTAGTACCAACACACATATACGTATACAGCATACATACAAGGCAGGAGCCCTATCACTCTTGATATTGAAATTCCAATTAAAAATGTTAACTCCATGTAAGAGATAGAAATGCTAGTTCTCTCTCTCTCTCTCTCTCACACACACACACACATATGAGAAGGTTCTTGGAGTAAAAAGATATTCAGGGTGATAAAGTGTTTACTTAAAAAATGAGGAGGAAAATCAGGAAATTCCATTCTACAATAGGAAGAAGCCAGCCATATTAAAATCATATCCATCCCATTAGTAGGAGAAAATAGGGTCAGTATGGAGAGTTAGGACATCCCAGAAATGAAATTGTGACCCAGATTTTCTGCCTCCATTTCAAAACCCTATTCCATAATTTCAAACCATCTTTCAATTTTAAGTGCTTTGGAGGGTTGGTTTTTTTTTTTTTTTTCAGTTTTAAAGCAGAAATTTAAAGTGTGGTTTGAAGATAGAATTGTATAAAACCATAGCAAGTTCTTACGGAATATTTTTTATCAGTTGAAAGAATTTGTCCATGATAGCTTTGCAAATCTTAATTGTAGAACAACAGTCAGGCCCATTTTACGTATTGAATGTAGAAAGAAAAAATGCATAGCATATATAAGAACTACACAAAATTACACAAAATATAGATGAATCATGACAAACCACGCGACCTTTTCTGCGGTATCATCTCTCATCTTCACAACATGAATGCCTTTTTATTTACCACACAAATTGTTTTTTATGAACAGCAGGGGCCTGCTTGGCTGGAAATGGTTGAATTGGCATACAGTCTCGGATGCAGGTCGAAAGATTAATGATTTTTGGACTTTTAATTCTCTAACTTTTCTGGGCTTCATTACTATTTACTTTTTCACCTTTTTATACAGTTCTCTAAAAATCAACATATGTTGTATAGCAGTAGAGAATTCAGCAAATGATTTGTTACTAGTGCACCTTTATCTGACCAACTAGCCAGGAGTCCTTGCAGGCCTGTCTAGCTAACTCCTTGTGAACTAGAAGTACAAAATAGATATATCACTACATTTGGATGGATGGACAGATAGATTGATGGATGGATGGATGGATGGATGGATGGATGGATGGATGGTTAGATGGATGGTTGGTTGGATGAATGGATGTATGAATATGTGATGGATGGATGGATGAGTGGCCCAGAGCGACCCAAGGCAAACCATTACACTATCTTTATTTCTTTCATCTGGCCTTTTTATAAACAAGCATTATTTTAAAAACTTACCTCAAATGTAAATGGGAGTTCAAAAAGGATATTGATATTAAGTGCAAAGCAGTGTTTCATCCTGTAGGCACGTTGTAAGTTCAAAGCAACAGTTTCTGATGGCCTTGTCTTATCATAATGCACACCTGTGACTTCATCATTTGTATTAAATGCTTTTTCTTGAACATAAATTTTTCCTAGGCCTATTTCTCCTTTTAGCATAATTATGAACGTTTTTTGTACTTCTTTATATGCAACCTTTACTTGCTATTATGAGGAGTGGGCATATTCTATTCTTGATAACTTTTTTACATTTTTCTGGCAGAGCAACTAAGACCATCCCTTAAAAATTGTTATTGGAATCAAATCAGGAATTTTACAAAATCATTACTTCATTTTAACAGCATTAATTCATCAAAGTTCATCTTTATATTGAACTGCAGGAAATCTGTTCAATAGGGTGGTATTATAGTAATTTAATAATGACAAGAAAGACATCAGCTACATAAAGCAATCCTGAGATAAAGTCTCTTTGGAACCATACCTCATAGAGCTTAGCCATTATAGATCATATGCAAAATGGTTGTGCAACTCCAGGAAGACCACCTGCTAGCCTTACCCTATCCTACACGGTTCCTGACATATAAAATTAGAAAATTCTATGTTCTTTATATTTTGTCCTGGGCAATTAAACTTTGAAAATTATTCTTAAAAGTTATGAGGGAATAATAATATTATATTACAAAGTTTTCAAAAGTTGACCATAATAGTTCTATTCCTAGAAAATGGAAGTTAACAGTATCTTAGTTTGGATTGACTTAAAATATATTGGTTAGGAATAGTCTAATTTTTCTTGTGAATATTTCATATGTTATATGACTCATTTTAAAATGCAGTTATTCCATTTGGCCTTTATCTCTAAGGTACAAACCTGAATGTGCTTCCTTTCTTCATATTTGGACAAAAGAGTATAGATAGGCATCATGGTCTTAGTAGATCACCAGTTATCTGTTTGACACACATCATTCCCTTGGAAAATGAACTATTAAACTTTCAAAACATTCTTTCTAGTAGAATTCAGTGCGATTGTAATCCATTTCACTGACACTGTTCCCTTTCAGAACATTTAGGGATTATCCAGTTTTAAGTAGGCAATGGTTCTGCCCATGTTTACACTATGTGAGAATTGTGGTCCATTAAAGGCATTACATTGAGACACCAAAGGGTTTGTGTTTTAACATTTCCATTAAACATCACTTCTTAAGGCAGGAAAACACTCTGAGACAGAACTACCAACTGCTGGAAAGCATACTGGACTGAAAGGCAGGAACCTGCACCCATAAAGCAAATCTCATTCAAAAACTAGGAGTTTAGAAGCAATGCAAACTTCTTTAAGTCATCTTTCTCATCATTAAATGAAGAACTGGTGTTAGTTTACTCTCACTTCCAATGTTCTGAAACTCTGTTGTTTATCTTCTAATCTATAGGAAGAGCCAAGCTTCCATACTTCACTGTGGAATTTGTGTTTACTTTCAAACTCTAAAAAATGCCCCAAATACATATTCTAAATAAAACATTATATATATTGAAGCACATTTTAGGACATAACCTAAAATTTTTTATAATGTAAAAATATTAAGCTGTTTCACAAATTTACTTTGCAGATTTTTCTATAATCACAAAATATTGTGATCCAACCAAAATATAATATAATATCAATGTGCTGATTATGCTAATCACTCAAAAGATACTGAGAGTGACATAGAAAAGATTTTAGCATTTGACTATAGAAACAAGAAGCAAACCTATATAAAATTATTACTAAAATCACAATATAACTTATCTGTTGCCAAAATAAGATACCATGAACAAAGCAATTACAAGAATAATTTATTTTGGTTTACAGTATCAGGAGCTACATGTACACAATGGCAGGAAAGGTATGTAGCTGGAGTTACAAGCTCAGAGATTTCATTTCAATCTCACACAGAATGTGCAGAGTACACACTTTGGAGCAAAATTATAAACTCTCAAAGCTACCCAACTGACATGCTTCCACTAGCAAGGTTGTATGTTCAGAAGGTTTCATAAGCTACCCAAACCACACATAAATTCTACACCAAGTATTTCAAATGCACCAGCCTACATGTAATTTCTCATCAGAACCATGACAATCAACCCCTGACACACATAGGCTCCTGCTCATATCACAACTAAATATGTGGTAAAATTCAAAAGCCCCACAGTCTTTAACAAGCTTATCACCAATCAAAATCTAAAATCAAAAGCTGCAATCTTCTTTAAGATTTAAAGCCATCTTGTTAATCTTCTCTAAACACAATGTTATATACCAACCATACATAGGAAGCCGAGAATGTAAAGAGTAAGTGGAGAAAGCTATAAAGCTTCAAAGACTACCCAGTGAACATTTTCTTTTAGCAAAACCTACAACGTCCTAGAAAACCAACACAAACTGAAGACCAAGTGTTCAAAAATATGAGCCCAAAGGAACCATTCTTCATAGAAAACACCATACTTACTTAATGCATGTATGAAGAACAATAATGCAAAAATATTAATCTATTAGATTGTGTTTTCTTCTAATCTTATTGCCTAACACTAAAGTTTCCTTGGAGGAATTTTTGCAACAGATGAAATACATTAAAGAGCAGATCATATCCCTTGTGAATGATATGCATTATGCACAAGCACTCAGGCAGAAAATAGTGACGATTTTTTTAATGCTCCATGCAACCCGACATCTTTACCAGTCCCCACCGTTATTGGAAAAAGTTAATTTTCTAAAAGGGCAACTTCATTAACTTTAGTCTCACAGTTCGGTGCTGGCCAGCCGCCCAAGTGTAGATAAAGTCATTGTCAGAGCTAACTGCCTGAAGTGCTGTGTCAGTCAGTTAGCAGAAAGATAGGACAAGGGTCTCACTGTGTGAAAAAGGGTAAAGGAGCAGGGTGTATGGAGAGAACAGCTGAAGTGATTTTATCCTCAAAAATGAAAAAAGGTAGAGTGGAACAGTGACTGACGTAAGCATGGGTGCAGGGTGATGACCTCTGACTTGGGTTAGCAAGCAAACAAAGAGACAGTGTTTCTGTCTGACTGCACCTGACCCTCACTGTCCCTGTGATCCCATTGCTTTGCTGATGCTTTGAAAGGATACAGTGTATGTGATTTACAAGTAACAATTCCATAAAGCCAGGGTGTAGCCATGGTATGCAGAGCATAGTCTTCAGTTCATTTAAACAAGGGGAACCTATCAACACAGCACAAGGAATGGATAGTGGTTAGTAGATACAGCATAAATGCTTTTTAATTTTTATTGGAAATAATATTTTCCTACCATATATTTTGATCCACATTGCCCCTCTTTTCCCCCATACCTTCCCTACCTATCTAACACCATGCCTACTATTTCTATATTTAGGATAAATACAGGCAAATAAAGACACAAAGTGTAATAAAACAAAGCAAGCATACAAACAGGCAACTGACAGAAAACATCACAGACACACACAGGAGAGAGAGAGCAGCTTCTTAAGAACGATGTACCAACCAACACCTGAAATTGGAAAGAATACAAATAAATTTCTATCTGTGCAAATGAGAAAATTCCCACAAAAGAAATGTACTGTTGTTTTCAAATACTCTGTCAAATATCAACCACAATTTCCTCTTAAAGAGTCCTATGCGGTTTGTTAAGAGAAGGGGAGAGAGTAATGTTTAACCTAAGCTCCACAGTGTGTGAGAAGGTGGGACATACTTGGGAAGTATAGGGTGAAAAGTAATAGAATGTGGAAGCATAGGGAAGGCAAATGATGGCTGCTCTTCCATCTTACTGTGTCCTGAGAATACATCTAGTAGCTGACCACCATTCATATGCTTCATAACTTAGCATGACAGGTCAATACATGACTGCATAAAATTGCACTGAGTAATATCTTTATCTTCAAATACAGAACAATGACAAATGGCTGAATGTACAGGTAATGTACTAGACTGAGGATTGAAACCTATAACTGGATAACTCGGTGACTAATGCTCTGCTTCTACTGTAGGCACTCTAGGTAGATGGAGTCTATCTGTATGATTTATTAGCCATTAGCAAGCAACTAACAGTAGCTGAACAAGACAGCATAGAAGACCCTGGCTTACTCTCTGTGCACTACTCTGTCACATCCTAAGCTCAGAACATTGATGAGAAAATGCTCTATTGAAAACAACTGAGTTTTAACATACTTTTTTGTTTAAGAAATCATTTTACTTAGTTTACTAGAAATGTCTGCACAACTGTGTGCCTCACTTCCACTGTGGAGCAGTAATGCAGATGCTAGGGCCGCACTGGAGAAAGAGCAAACCCCCCAACTGTCTTGGTCAAATAGTCTTCCCATTCCTCTTGAAGACCCGTGAGGTATCAGATAAAGTATTTTAAGCCTCCCAAGAGAATCTTACAAGGGCTAATGATCTTTCTTGCCAAGGGGTACTTCTGAAGTCTCACTTCCTTTCTTACTATAGTTACAGCCTCTTGTAGAGTTATGAAAGAATATTGCAGACTGTCCAAGAGATATGAGCCCTGCAGCCTCAATATCCAGTGAGGCCAAAGTCATGACTGTGAGTGTAAAAACCTCCCCGAGATTCTTTGCTGATCCCATAGCCATCTATTAATCTGTCCCTGGGGACAGCAGTGCAGATGGTGGTAACTGCAAATGAAGCTTGCCAAGAGACCTGATGGTAGCCCTCAGCTGAAATTTCAATTGGGCATGAAAGCCCTTGAAAATGGTATTACAGGAGGAGAGGGCAAAGCTAATTTTTATTCCAAAGGAACTGAATCTACTGGAGAAATTTTCTAGCACAGTAGTGAACAAGCTTGGTTTTCTTTAGAATTGCAGGCAAGTTTGTTTAACAAACTTAATGGTCAATAGATAAATGCAGGAAAACCACACAAATAAGCTTAAATATTAAGGCTAGAGGCATGCTTTTTGTGATGGTCATCCTCTGTGTTTTTCTAGTTTTAAAATCTGATGAAAGATAAACAATCTTTTGTTGTCAGTCTATTATAAGATAGAAATGACAGTGATGGCAACTTTGCAAACAAGATGGTTCTAAAAGGTTAAATGTGTTAAAATGCCTCTTTTCAAATTCAAAATGTTCCCTATAACATAGAAGAAATGAAATAATGTACATCGTTATGTTCATGTTGGCACATGGTTTGTAAATCCATTATTCTAAACAATTTGAATACTCCTTCATTTTGTGTCCCTAAAAAGTTTTATGCTTTCTGTCAATATAATATGGGTAAATACATATTTAAACATTTTTTTCTACTCTCCCTCACTGCAGTAGCAGACATAGGTTAATTATAACCCTCTCACATCCTCTGGCCTAAGAAGGTTTTAGAGTTTTTGGCAACATACTGCTCCTAGAAGCCATCATCAATTTATCAGAACTGACAAGAAAATTAGAGCTTCTGTGACCTCCCAGTTCTAGATCATCCAGCTCTTAAGGAGACGGTTGCTCATGTTAGCCGCATCCCAGAAGATCCACTCAGTCTAATTCAGAGCCAGGTCTTCATCACCAATTTCTCACATTGTTGATAACACATGACTAAACTTGGGGTAATTTCTGTAATCCATCTCAACACTATGCCCTTGTAGGGAGCCACAGCTAGAGAAACAATGGGGTTGGTAAAAGAGTCAACTGTGTGCCTAGGCCAAGCATTTTTTTTTTTTAACAATTGGGGTTTGAACTTTAATTCAAATAAAGACATCAGCTAACAGGATGAATACCCATGTATGGGCAGACAAGAGTAAGTCAATGTATGTCTCATCCTATACTATATATCAACAAAAAAACCTTCTTTCCACCACTAAGGAGACTTTTGTTCTTCCAAAATAATTATCTCCTGGATATGAAGTTCTAGATGCCAAGTACATAACCATGAGACTATTTTGTTTTATGTTGTTTTAAGAAAGTTAGGAAAAATTCCAACTTTTAGCATTTCATAGCAAACTCATCTACAGTTATGCATGAATTATTTTTCTAGCCATATGAAGATTATTTTTTGAAAACTATATTATCCGTAAATGTCTAAGCAGATTTACCAATATGTTGTATATTAATATCTAAGTGTACAAGATACAAGAGCTTAAAAAGTCATTTTGCAGGTGTCAATCTTTTTATAAGACATCATTTTTTGCTTAATTTCATCACTCACAAGTTAATCTTGTTGCAATCAATGCCTTGGAATGAAGAAGGCGGCCTGTGGGCTGCACGTACTATAATACACAAGACATTTTACATATCAAAATGTAAACACCTTCATCCTCAAAAAAATTTTAGTATGTTAAATTATTCCACAATTAACAAGCGATCAACTGAGGAATAATTCAGAATGACCTGGACTGAAGACCAGCCAAGGAGGCAATTTTGTCTTTTTTCATGTTCACAGAGCATCAAAGAGTAGCAGAGAGTCTTGTACTGAGTTTGGAGTGAGTCCTGTGATTGTCCAGATTTACATGTACAACATGGACTTATCAGGCCACTTATTTTTTATTTAGTAGCTGAATGTGTGTGTGTGTGTGTGTGTGTGTGTGTGTGTGTGTGCGTGCACGCGCGCACATGTGTGTGAATTTCCTGATCAAAACAGGTCTGTGAACTGGGTTTATCACTATTTTTATTGTATAAATGAGAGTACTAAGCCACAACAAGTGCTTTACTTTCCCAATGACACAGTCAGAAGAAAATTTGGCAAATGGATTCTCAAACATAAATCCTTCAGTGGTGTACCCTGTGCTTGCTAAATATGCATTAGGGTCTGGGCTGTCGATGCTAAAGATAATGGATCAGATACTAGCAAACAGTATTGATACCTGGCATTTTAACTATAAGATCCCATATCTACCATTTTTCATATTGATAGTAAGCATTTTATAAATATGCTTGTCTAAAATATTTTAGTTTTATAGAAAAAAACATTAATCTTTTTAATTGCTTGAAGTTGTGTCTATAAAACCACAATAGGAAAGTAAGAAACTAAAACACCACCTAGACAATGAACAATCTTGTCACTATACACATAAAGAAAAAGAGTTACACTGGCTATAGACTGTGAGTGAACCCATTTATTTTAAGAGCTTTGACTTCTAGTTTATACATAAAGGACAAGATCAGGAGAGGGCAAAGTAGTGAAAGTTTACTGCAAGCCATTCTTGTGAGTCTCCAGTGAATAATATGCTATACACAATGGCAGATGCTTGTAATCCATGCTTTAGGAAGCTGAAATAGGAGAACAATGTTCTGAAGGCCAGGCTGTAGGGCAAAATAACACCCTGCCTCAGAAAACTAAACAAATAAAGTCATAATCGTGGCACTTAAAAATTAGGAAGCTCATACTTTTTAGGGGGTATAGTCTTTACGGGTTCGTGTAAGAGTGGTAGGATGCTGCCATCAGAGTCAGAAAACAAACCATTGTGACTTACACTAAGGCTCTCAAAAAGTAGGACACATGACTAGTAAGATTTTAATGCATACTATCAAACCTTTAAAAAATCAAGTACTGACAAAAATGTATTCATATACTTTTATGCAAAAAAATGCTTTTAAAATCTGTACATTTATCTCTGTTTTTTTTTTTTTTTAAATAAAGTTGTTCAATTAAAAAAATGGCAGCTCTGGTAGTAGATGTGGTTGCTCCTCTAAAGAATACTGAAGGATGGAAATCTGCAAGGATACTTTTCTAAAAGCTCATAGGAAAATTGAGGATTATTTTGAGAGTGAATATTGAGACAAGAGATCGAAGAGAAGGATTGGAGAATAAACAAGGGAGAGAAAATCAGGAGATCATGAACTTTACTTGGAACCTCAAGTTACAGGCTGTTATCAAACATTTGGTGTGTGCTTATAGTCATATATTAGAACAATACGAGAGACATAAACCTCAGCATCTATGAAGTTTGAGTGACATTTACCAATTGTGGTTTCTCAGTGGAGCACAAGAACAGTCATTGAGAAGATGCAAGAGTGAGGTGATGCTGTGTTAATAAGGCCAACAGTGGACTAGGGAGGTCTGCAGGGCTGCACACCACACAGTACTGCAGGTGGAAACTTTAGAGGCTGAACTCCTGAACTCAACTCTCCATCACTTATTGGCTGTGTGACCATGAGAGAAGACACATGTTTATAATACTTTACTCTTGTAAATGTCTGTTTCTTCCATTAGACAGTAATAATTACCTCAAAGAACTGTAGTATATTGAAATAAGTGAGTCATAAGGAAAGGTTTTGAATGATGAGTGGTCTTTGTTAAATACAAGTTTGTGGTTATACATAGGTATAATATTCTTAATTCATCATATTGATATTAATTTTTTGTTCTATTTTACATTTTCCTACTTCTTTCTTCTAACAGTTATAGTGCATTTATTTTATTCTGCTGCTAAATTATCTTGGACACTGCAAGAAGTATTATTGAATTCACTACATACTTCTTGGGAAAACTAAATCTTAGGAAAGATAAAATAAATCCCTTTCTGACAAAACAATTACTATATAAAATCTCAGACCAGTTCTCTTCGGGCATATCACAATGTACACCTGTTTCGAAGTACTAAATTGAAACACATTTTTTTTTTCTCTGAAAAGAGATTTCTCATTGCTTTTCCTTTTGTATTGCTTCTTCAGGTTCCAGGACTAAAATACGCTTGTGATACACTTGGGTACTTATGTTTAGCGTTGGCAATATGTCTTTACCATAAACCTGTACACAATATCCCATCAGCAGCAGGAATTCTGATACCCATTTTAAGCATTTAATCTTCTACTGTTCATAATGAAAACATGAATTGGCAAGAATGTATGTTACATAATTGGGAATTATAATTATGAATGTTATTTCTTGTATCTCAAGTCTGGAGATGTTAAGTATAGATGATGACCCATAACTGAGAATGTGGTACCAAAGCAGAAAAGTGTTCAACATAAACTGCTGTGACATTCCTCTGCAGTGTCTTCACACAGATGTGCTATGATGCCCAATGACAATTTATTTTCATGAGTTTCTGTTTTGTTTCACCAAGTAGAAGCTCAGGAGTGTTAGAATCTGAGGGATACGTTGTCGAAGGAGTAATAGTACCTTTCCTATTTGATACACAGATCTTGTTTATCCAGAATTCACAAAAATATAAGCATTAAAATGCTACCAGTTTCTTTTATCAGCTGAGATGTACATTAGTATTTTTCCAGGCTTAACAAATCTCCAAGTTTATTTTTAATATATTAAAGTTGTCCCAAGTCTATGTCTCAATAAAAACTATGAGTACTGGCAACCAAAGATTAACATTGAAAATGACGTTAGATTGAGATCAACTTTACACATCATCCATAGGGAAATAGATCATCAGTGCTATTTTCTTATAAAAGTAGACCATTGAAGGCACCAAAGACAACCAGAAATGTATCTGGGAAGCAAGTAGATCTTTACTCTTTGGTGAATTCTTCAGTAAGAAATGGGTTCAAGAAGATGATGAACATCTGGGATGGGTCATGTGCACATTAGGGAGGCACTGGAAGGTTCTGTCAACCTCCAGGTGCTATGAAAACTGTCAAGAAAGATGGTGATATGAAGTGATATCTTGGAAGATATTGCTACTAAAACAGAAGTTGGGAATCAGAAACAGAAGCAATTCAAATTACTATGACTTTCCAAGTCAGGGAGAAATCTTGCTATCTATTAAAAATACCACGTCTATTTCTGTGAATGGTTGTTCTTATTTCCTTCTGGGAAAATAACATATAGAATGAGTAGTGATTTTTTTATATAAAAGACATGTATTGAATACTACAAGATTGTAGACACAGGACATCTGCTCCAACTTTTCAATATGTTGTTGTTGCAAAAATATATCTATGAACACCATGTAAAAGAAATACTGATGTTTGTGTTCTCAGGAGTTATTTCTAAAGACATTGAATTTGACATTATATATTAAATTCAGAAAACAAAAATATCATTTTCTTTTAGAATTTTTACCATATAAAAAGTAAAATCACTCTTAGTCTATGACTAAAAATAAAATTTGTAAAACATAAAATTTCATAGTGAGTAGTGTTTGGCTTTAGACTAAATTTGGCAACAACCTCAGGTATAAAATAACCATCAAAGCTCACAATCCAATATCATTTTTAAACTCTGACTTCTTTCCTGACAGCTTTTATAAAACATTTGATGGATATGTGAATTATTTTTCTTATTGCTGTGACAAATACTCAATAGTACTTTCAGAAAAGAATTCACAGTTTGAGGGTCTAGTCCCTCATGGTCGGAACATGAGGTAACTTGTCATCCTTTATGAGGGGCCAGGAAGCACACAGTGACACATACTAATATTCAGCTAAAATTCTTTTTATTCAGTCCAAGACCCCAAGCAATAGAATGCTAATGTCTGACATTAAATTGTGTTCTCCAACCTCATCTCAATCTAGAAATTTTATCAATGACATATTCAGGGATATTTTGAGTCTTGACTATGTCAATTGGATAATTAGTATTAGCAATTAGAGAGGATTTAAAAAAAGAGTTAAGTAGTAAGAAAAGGGGGAAAGTGAGCTATATAATCAGACCAAAAATAGTTGCAAGATACCATTCTTCCCTCATGCTCCAATTAAGCAGCTGGAAATCTGGAATTTTCAGGAAAAAAAAAAAACAATAAGATCATTGTCTTTGTCAGGATTTTTATTCCTGCATAAAACATCATGACCAAGAAGTAAGTTGGGGAGGAAAGGGTTTATTCACCTTACACTTCCACACCACTTTCATCATGAAATGAAGTCAGACTGGAACCCAAGCGGGTCAGGAAACAGGATCTGATGCAGAAGCCATGGAGTGATGTCACTTATTGGCTTGCTTCCTCAGTGGCTTGCTCAGCTTGCTTTCTTATAGAACCCAGGTCTATAACAACAGGCTGGGCCCTCCCCCTTTGACCACTAGTTGAGAACATGTCTTACAGCTGGATCTCATGGAGGCATTTCCTCAGCTGAGGCTCCTTTCTCTGTGATCACTCCAGCTTGTGTCAAGTTGACACAAAACCGGCCAGTACAACCATTTAATCAATCATGATTTGAAACATATTTTAAACTTAACTTTTGGATAGTGGCAAGTAAATGCACACTGGTAGCTTTGTTTTTATTTGAGTATCTATGACATTCTTTTATAATTATTAACAATCATTCCATTTCTTTATATCTCAAATGATATCCCACTGCCCGGTTATCTCTCTACAAATCCCCCATTCTACATTTGCTCTATCCTCCCTCCTCTTAACCTCTATGAGAGTGCTCCTCCACTCACTCATGCACCCTCTTCTGCCCAACCTCTTGGCATCCCCCCTATGCTGGGGCATCAAACCTCTACAGGACCAAGGTCCTCCCCTATCATTGATGGCAGACAAAACCATGCTCTGCTACCTATGTACCTGGAGCCATGAATTCCTTGTGTACACTCCTTGGTTGGTGGTCTAGTCTGTGGAAGCACTGGGTAGTCTAGCCAGCTGATATTGTTCTTCTTATGGGGTTGAAATACGCCTCATCTGCTCCAGTCTTTCTGACAGCTCCCCTGTGAGAATCCATGAGCACAGTCTGATGGTTGGCTCTAAGCACCCACATCTGTATTGGTCAGTTTCTGGTTGAACCTCCCAAGGAGCAGTCATACCTGCTTCCTGTCAGTAAATGATGCTGGCATGGGCACCTGTGTTGCATTTATTGTTTGAAGATAGGATGGATCCCTCGGTGGGGCATATATGACATTCTTTTTTTATAGTTGAATGTTTCTTATTTTCCCCTCTTTTTAAATTGGATACATTATATATTTACATTTCAAATGTTATCCGCTTTCCCAGTTTTCTTTCCCTAATTCTTCATCCCCCAGCTTGTATGAAGATGCTCTGCCTTCCATCCACCTACTCCCACCTCAACACCCTGGCATTCCCCTACACTAGGGAAACTAGTCTTCCCAGGAACAAGGTGTACTCCTCCTACTAATGCCAGACAATGCCATCTTCTGCTACGGGTTCTTTCATGTGTACTCATTGATTGTTGATTTAGTCCCTGGGAGCTCTGAACAGGAGGGGTGTCTGGTTTGTTGAGATTATTGTTCTTCCTATGAGGTTTCAAACTCCTTCAACTCCTCCACTCCTTTCTCTAACTCCTTCATTGGTATCTCGATGTTCAGTCTGATGGTTAGTTGCAAGGATCCTCATCTCTATCAGCAAGGCTCTGACAGAGCCTCTCAGGAGACATACATATCAGGCTCCTGTCAGCAAGCACTTCTTGGCATCAGCAATAGTTACTGCGTTTTCTGGCTACATATGGGATGAATCCCCAGATGAGGCAATCTCAAGATAGCCTTTCCTTCAGTCTCTAGTCCACTCTGTCTTTGTATTTTCTCCTGTGAATATTTTGTTTCCCCTTCTAAGAAGGACAGAAGACCACATCTTGGTCTTCCTTCTTCTTGAGGTCTGTGAATTGTTTCTTGGCTATTCTGAGCTTTTGGGCTAATAGCTACTTATTAGTGTGTGCATAGGATGTGTATTATTTTGTGACTGGGTTATCCCACTCAGGATAATATTTTCTAATTCCATCAATTTGTCTAAGAATTTTACGAAGTCATTGCTTTTAATAGCTGGTAGTACTTCATTATATAAATGTACCACATTTTTTGTATCCATTTCTCTGTTGAAGGACATCTGGGTTTTTTCAGCTTCTAGCTATGATAAGTAAGGTTGTTAGGAACACAGTGGAACATGTGTTTTTGTTATATGTTGGAGCATCTTTTGGGTATATGCCCAGGAGTATATAGCTGGGACCATATGTAGTACAATGTCCAGTTTTCTGAGAAACCTCCAGACTAATTTCCACAGTGGTTGTACCAGTTTGTAATCCCACCAACATAGAGGAGTGTTATTCTCTTTCCACATTCTCACTAGCATCTGCCATCATCCAAGTTTTGGATCTTAGCTATTCTGTCTGGTATGAGGTGAAATCTCAAACTTGTTTTCATATACATTTCCCTAATGACTATGGATAGTGAAAATTTCTTTAGGTGCTTCTCAGCCATTCCATATTCCTCAGATGAGCATTTTTTGTTTAGCTCTGTACCCCATTTTTAAGAGGGTTATTTGTTTCCCTGGAGCCTAACTACTTGAGTTCTTTGTACATATTGAAAATCATCTCTCTCTTGAAGGTAGGATTGGTAAAGATCTTTTCCCAATCTGCTGCTTGCCATTTTGTCCTAATAACAGCTTTCTTTACCTTGTAGAATCTTTGCAATTTTATGAGGTCATTTGTTGATTCATGATGTTAGAGCATAAGCTAATGGTGTTCTGTTCAGAAAATTTTCTGTGCCTATGTGTTCAAGGCCATTCCCTATTTTTTCTTCTGTTAGTTTCAGTGTACCTGGTTTTATATGGAAGTCTTTGATCCACTTGGACTTGAGCTTTGTACAAGGAGATAAGATTGAATCGATTTGCATTCTTCTACATGCTAACTGCCAGTTAAACCAGCACCATTTGTTGAAAATGCTGTCAGTTTTCTGTTGAATGTTTTTAGCTCCTGTGTCAAAGATCAAGTGATTATAGATGTATGGGTTCATTTCTGGGTCTTCAATTTTATTCCATTAATGTATAAATGCAGTTCAATGAAATTCTTCAGTGATATTACAGAAGCTGAAAATTTCAACTCACACATGCAGATGGTACACTTACACTGAAGTCTGACATCATTGGGCTAAAATTATTGACTAAAATTGGAGAATCAATCCAATTAATGCCTATATGTTCCATGCTTCTTAGTGTTATTAGATGGAAAACATAGTTCTAACTAAGGAAACATCTCTGTCATTATTAATTTTCAGTTTTCCTCTATGTCTGTTGCCTTATCAATAACACAAATGTACAAGAAGCTAACCAAATTAAAAATGTTCATTAATTTACTTAAAGTTATAAACAAGAATATCAAAAATTTACACAAAGAAAAAAACTACATAAATACACACAGCTATACCCTTTACAATAGCTGGTGTTTGAACCTGCTTGTTTCATGGTGGTTGTATAAAGGAATTGCTAGGGCTCCTGCTTTTTACATCCCTCTCTGTGCTATGACGTCATGGTCTGTGTCAGGAGTTTATTCAGGCTCTGTCCATGATACACTGAGATTTATTTCTATTGAGTCATGTTTTGACACGTGAAAAAAAATGGAGGAAAACTGTCATGGTCTATATTATTCTGATGCAGTCATTTATTTCCATTACCAAATATACAAAAATAAGAGTTAGTCAGTGAATAATAAAGTTCCCTGTCATTTCCTTATAATTACTTCCAGAGTTAATATTTGTAGAAATGAAGAATACTGTCCAGCCATTGAAGTTCCCACCTTGCAACTGAGAACCCAAGTTCAATCCCTGGAACCAATCAGTGGCACAGTCAGGTTTAGTGGCACCCTTCTGTAATCTCAGTGCTTAGGAAGCAACAGGAAAAAGGGTTCTCTGTATTTTCTGACCTGTCATCCTATCCTGCTCATTGAGTTCTCTGCCAATGATAAAATTTGTCTAAAAGAAAGAAAGAAAGAAAATAAGAATGAATGAATGAAAGGAAGGAAGGAAAGAAGGAAGGAAGGAAGGAAGGAAGGAAGGAAGAAAGAAAAAAAGAAAGAAAGAAAGAAAGAAAGAAAGAAAGAAAGAAAAAGAAAATGACTGGCTCCCGAAAAAGGGTCATTTATGATCATCCTCTGCCTTCCATGCATTTAATCATTAAATGTCAGTATTTACTTAAAATATCCCATTCACTATTGGCCTAATTTAGCCCATAATTGTATAATGAATTTATAGCAAAACACATACCTGCTTTAAATCTCCTTGAATATTAATTCAGGAGTACCTAAAAGTGATTTTTTATAAAGAATGTGAAGATGTATGAAATCAGAAAATTAGCTTAAAGTGAGTCTGCACCATTTCTTGATGACAAGAATGAGCTGCAGATGCCTAGGAACAAATTGCCACTGTTCACAAAATAGCTGTATGCAGAGTATACCTAAAATTTGATTTTCGCCGTTATTGAGATAATGTCTTTAAATGTTGCATTCGCAGATTGAGGCTTTGACTTTCTTTAGCTGACCAACCCAACTAGAAAAAGAATAAATAAATATATATATAATTATATAAACTTATATGTAATTTTACTTTTATAAAACATTGAATATAGTGCAATATTTTATCAAATACATATACATATCAATGTTTGGATGTATAGAAAATTATTATATTAAAATGGCATTTTTATATTTTATAGGCTTGAATCAAAGGAGCCATTCCTGTCTGTTGGGTAAGTCTACATCTAAATATTTTAAATATAAATATTTAAATTAAAATTAAATTCGAATTCATAAATTATATTCCAAGTTATCTATGCATCATATTTAAAACAATAGCCTTATTTCCTGAAATAAAAACTTAGTTTAGATCCATAAACATTTTACTGAAGCATTCCTGAATTTGTTTTGTGACTTTGTGCATTCAGCTAACTGATGCATTAGGAGCCCTCTATCTCCTATAAAGTTGTTCAAGTAATGATGAATATTATTCTTTTCATCTAGCAAAGAAAGGCTCACATTCATTCAAATAGATTTTACTTAGGTTCTCTATATATTCTCCATAACCCCTATATACAATGCTTTCTTTGCTTTGCTGTAAACCATTTCTTCATTCCTCTAAATGTCTCACACACACAGCTTCTGTGACTTACAGAAGACTTAAGCCAGGTCAAGCTAAGGAATTGCTTGCCTCTGGTGAGGTATTGTGTCAGCGATGCTGCATGTCCCAATAATGATACACTGTTGGTGATCAGAAGCATATACTATTCCTAGACTGTTAGAATTAAGAATAAGCCATGTTGTATCTTTCCTGGTGTGTTAAATAATCAGTTACTAATATATGCAATTATTCTATGAAATGACTTAATATGTTCAGCATTATGGTGCATGTATTAAAAAGTGGAAAACTGCTGTCATGTCATAACTGATTTAGAGAAACACGTCCTGCTGCAGTCACTGTTCTCATGCTTAGAGGTTAAACACCTAATGGGAATAGCGTGAAATACTCAGATCAATTTTTTAATTACTTTGTCCACTGTTCTAGAGTATTCTTATTATCGAGTGAACAACCTGGTTCCCAATCCTCTTCCTCTCATCAGAAACTAATTCCGGGTTACATCCTGTTTTACATGTACTTTATGCTCATTGTAACTAGTAAGACCTTAGTGCACACTATCAAACCTTTGAAAGAAAAAAAAACCAAACATTGACAAAAATTTGTATACTTTTATGCAAATCCTTAAAATTTGTACATTTATCTTTGTTTTTTAAAATAAAGTTGTTCAAAAAAAAAAAAAAAAAGCTTTTCAGTGAGTCTTTCACCACTTGAGAATCAAAATGATTGCTAGGGAAGGTTAAAAAAACTATAGTAGATAGATTTTATTGGAGAATTTCATGTAAAATGAAAGATCAAGTTAGACTTATAATAAAAAAAAAATAAGAAAATCACTATAGAGCACTGATGTCCCGCTTTGATCATCAGCCCCTTTGTTAAAAATCTCTAACCACACAGCAGTCTTACTGAAATGCATATGGCTGCCCCCCCCCCCCAAGCAACCACATAAGAACAACAGTGTCAACCAAGCAGAGCTCCCAGGGACTAAACCACCATCCAAAGAGTATCCATGGGTGGACCCATGGTTCCAGCTGCTTATGTAGCAGAGGATGGCCTTGTTCAGCGTCAATGGGAGGAGAGGCCCTTGGTTCTGCCAAGGCTTGATGCCCCTGTGTAGGGAAATGTCAGGGTGGGGCTGTAAGAGAGGGTGGGTGGGTGGAAGTGCCCTCACAGAAGCAGGGAGGGGAGGATGGATAGTGGGTTTCTGGAGGAAAACCCGGGAAAGATGATTACATTTAAAATGTAAATTTAAAATATCCAGCAAGAAAAAGAGTGTGGAAATACCTTTGCTTCACACCTCACTTAATAGTATTTCTTAGCAGCCTTTTCAGCTCTCATTGTGCTTATATGGATCCATCTTTTATTGTACGCCATTAACGAACAAAGAGATTCTGAGTAATCTTTCCTTTAAGCTTATCAAGACTTTAGTGCTCAATATTTCTGCAAGGAGACTAAATTCTGCATAATAAGCACGTTGTATAACTTAGCAAATGCTCCAGGTGAGGGCATCAGCATGGCGTGAACTCTCTCTTTCTGTGTTCCGCATAAGTCTTAAAAGTTAAATATTTTTGTTGCTGGGTATTTTTTATTTATAAATAAATATCTCAATTTCTCTACAAGATAATTATTTTAAATAATATTGTACTAAAGTATACATGTATCTCTCCTGATTCATTTTAACATGATCTCATGAACACAAGGTATTTGCAAACCCAACAGATACCAGAAAGTCTATAAAAAACATGTTCAGATTTATTAATTAATGCATAGTCAAAAAATCAACAAACAATTCAAGTCTAGAGTTGATAAATTAGTTGACACATGAGTATGCAATGTTGAATTTGCCCCACATTATATGTAATTTGCTTTTAATAATATCCAGGTAAATTATATTAGCCAAAAATCAGTTCAAGCATTACATGTTTTACTTTATCGTTTATCAATGTATACAAGCATTTGTCAATATGTATGTACAAAATATCCTTGTATCTCGGTCTTTATGAGTTCTTACTGGCTGCATTCATTTAGACAGTTTCTTAAACATTCATGTGTCAGGTTCCCACATGCAAGCTTGAGATTATGCATGTTAAGGAGCTAATACTATTCTTAGCATATAGGAATGGTTCAGAAATGTTAGCTTTTCTTAAAGTTCTCTCAAAAAATCAGGTCTCATTGCAATAGCTTAGTGAATAACATTATATACACGTGTGTGTGTTGTGTTTGATATATATATATATATATATATATATATATATGTGAGTGCTATATATGTGTGTGTGTATATGTGTGTGTATAAGTATGATATATAGTTGTAACAGTTCTTTGAGTCCCATAGAAACCCACAGATATAAATAAATCCGAATCCACATATACAGTCACATAATATGCATAAATAATATAAATTGATAGCATTAATTATATGGAGATATTTTAAATAAAGCATTAACATTATTACTCATTTCTCTTTCTTTACAAGATTAAATAACTGATTTTTAATCAGCTTTAGGATATTAAACTTTAGAAAACTTAATTAAACTTGGCTTTAAAATACTTCACTTTATAAGTCATTAAGTAAATAGTGATTGTGGAAAAGAAATTTAGAGAAAACAAGAATCAAGTTTGATTTTAGAGCAGTAAGAACAAAGTGATTGTCCCCAGTGTAAGACAAGATTTACTTAAACAGTTTGGACTTTAGAAATATTCCCACCTTCTTGAAATTTAACATGAATGTGAGAGGAAAGGTCTGTCTTGGGATGGTCAGTTTGAGGTTCACAGAGTAGGGAGAAGGTAACCTTTAGGAAGAGCCATGCATTTCCCTCAGGTGCAAGCACTTAGACTGTGGGCACTTGTAGATCTTTAGATGCTTTTGAAGTGCATGCTTTAGAGGAGAGAAAATTGCCCATTTGAATTATTACCTCCTACTTTCCAGAACAAAATGGACAATCCTAAAAGAGTTCAAATATATGACAGTGTATTAAGCTTTCAAGTGAGGAGTTTTTCCACGAGTATCTTTCTTTTGAGGATTGTCAATAGATGAGAAAATTTTCTATGCTTATTTCACTGTTAACATAATTTCTAAAGCTCTGAGCAATTTAAAAGTTACACAGATATATGTCTGTGTAAAAATTATAGCACTATCACCCAGGTTTGGGAACTTGCAAGAACATATCAATGATAAAATTATACTAATGTGTATATCTATCCTTCTATATCATATGCTGTATGAGTGAGGCGAACAAGGCCAGGCACACCTGGACCTCCGATTCCAGTAAGATGTATGAGACCTGTTTTACTAAATCTAAGCCACAGAGCCAAATGACATGAAGTAACTCTACAACCAACACTAGAAGTGAGTAGCTAGGTTTCATTAAATGATGCTCCTTGCAAATAGTCCTGCATTAAAAGAACTCAAGTAAATTCTTACTGAGTCTAACAATTGTTAAATTATTCCAAGTTTTATAAGCAGCCTTAGATTATAGGTATTATACACAATGATAATAATAAACAATTATTAATAAATATTGCTAATGATATAAATAATAATTCATAAAAACAAAATGAATACTACTACTAAATAATAAACTGCATAATACTAATGCAGCCAATGTTGCATGTTTAAGAATCCAAATTTTATGAGCTGACTTTCTATGTGCCATCTTGACCTTTCGTGATAGGTAACTTCGAAAACTGGTGAAACTCTTCTGTAAATCTGTGTGTCATACTATGGTGACCTATGGTTATGACCAATAAGATCTACCACACATTCTCAGAACAATATTTGACACATAGCCAGCAGGAAATAAGTACCAATTTCTATTAATATTTTATGAACTTGTCAATTGTCAATGAAAGTGTAAATTTCATTGAATCACAACAATTCTAAGTGATAAAATCCAAGTGTCTGAATATAACAGAAGAGCAGCAGTGAGAATGAGGTAGGTGAAGAGAAATTCAACCAAGACTGAAAGTAGCATGGGCTTCGTCATTGACTGCTCATAGTGTGGATAAGGTCTCCAAGGGTTGCAGTGAAGGAAAAAACAACCAAAAGCTGAAAGAAATGAAGACAATTCCAGAACAAACATGTCAGGCTTATGTATAGTAAGAGGACTGACCATATTAAACCCTTTGTAATAAAAACATGAACAGTAGAAAACTATGCTGTTTCTGGGTTTTAACCAAGGCTCAGCATAATGTAAAATAGAATTATACAAAATTTCTGCTAATCATTTCATAGTTAACTGGTTTCATCTATTTTGGAAATGTAAAACTTTAAACCATTGAACAGAGTAGTCGCAAAATTTTCAAAACACAAGTGGAAGGTACATTCATGTTTAAGATCAGATGAACATTTAGTACAGTTGTGCTAAGAATGGCATTCCTGAAGATTATGTTGATAGGTAGCAGCAAAGAGAAGTTGTTGTGCCAAGCCCAGCATATATGAGCAAGCTTGACAGGTTCACAAGAAGAAAGATGAAGCCAAAGATGAGCAGAAAATATACCAAAGGAGTGAATAGTTCATCCAATAGGTGACTCGGCTTATTTTATTCTGCACAATCACAGGCTTGCCTGCTTTCTTAGTTGAGCTAAAGGAGGTTGTCATAGGACCACTTAGAGGTAACTTCAAAACTTTAGACATGACTTGAAAACGTTGATGACTAAAGCAAATGATGTAACAATGATGCAATCATTTTCCTTAAGCATATCATAATAAATAAATATCAAAATGGTAATTTCTTTCATTCTTGGTTGGTCTGTGTCAGGCCATGGTCATAGTCTAAGCTATGATCCAACTGCACAACAGGTGCTCAGAGAAGGTTACTAAGATACTGTCCATAAGCTTTAAACATGACCATCTTTAATCACTGCTGGGCAACTCAATGCTTATCTTTTTATAGTGTGTCTGTGATTTTCTATACATCTCCAAGGAAAACAGAATAAAAGATAAAGCCAATTATCCTCTCCTTTAAAAAGTCCATTTTTTGTTGTTTTATAGACTCAGACAACACGACAACAGAATTAATGATTTCTTTAGCAATTTCCCTGGCTTCATTTATTCCCGGGCCCTCCAGGCTACTTCTCCAGAGAGTACACAAAGTTTCCGCAGCGTTATTTGTGTCATCTGATGCAGTTGTGCTTTCAGGCCTGATGCTCCAACTGTAATTTTAATTTATCAAGCTGCCACTCAGGGAAATTCTGTAAAAACATTTGAAAGAGTGTCATTTATTTCTGCACCTGTCAATGACAGTCTTCTGTTCCTGTCAAAATCATTTAAACTGCACCATGATGGCATATAAAATATTACCAATAAACTGGGTAATCAATCATGAGTGCACATTGTGACAGAAGCATCTTGAAAGCAGGGGCCCCAGGACCCATTGTTAAGTTACAGAAACTCATTACTCTTCCGTAATAAAACACAGCAGAGTAATCTTAAAGATTCTTCCTTGGTCTCTACAAATAAAAAATATCATAGGATACAAAGAAGCTGATTGTGAGTGAAATGTCTTTTATTTCTTTGATGAAATATTCTCCTCAGGGAAAATGAAATAATTGCAGATTATAGCAGAAAGGAAAATAGTAACATGCAGAGAGGAAAATGTATGGGATCATTAAACAGATTTATTTAAGTTCTTTCAGTAAAGGAAGCCCCAATGCACTACTTTATAGCTGATGGTATTTCAAAACAGTATTACCAACATTTCCACTACTGTCTAATTTGTTCAAATAATAAAGTGTCACATTAACCCAAATGTCATAATCTATTCTTTTCACTTTGAGAGTCTGTATTGGTATGTATCATAGGAAATTTCTTCCTCATAAAAGTGAGATGAGATTGTTATTCACCTGAGAGAGAAAGAGACAGAGACAGAGACAGAGAGACAGAAACAGAGAGAGAGACAGAGCTAGATAGAGAGACAGAATTTATTCATTCACTATATCCACTCAACCCACCAAATCAGCAAGTGTATTAATACTATGTGTCTACCTATGATAAAATATTGTCAAAATTTTAAATTTAAATAATATTGGCCAAATAATCTGCCTTACCTTCTGAACTCTAGTTGGTAGCAGTCCTTACTATGTAATAACTTTAAAAGAGTACGGCTTATGGGAAGTCCTTTAAGTCTATAGAGGCCCGAGGGTCCATTTTACTGTGCAATTATAAAACAATTCCCAATTGAAGTGACCTCTCTTACATAAGAATACATGTTTAAAATGCGTAAGATCTTACGCTTGAGAAGAATCATTAAGTAGAGTTATGGAACCAAATTTTAAACAATCAAAGCTTTAAGATATAGATAAATTTATACGTATTGTTTTGCTATTGCTACCAGCACTGTTTTGGGGGTTGTGAGTTGGTTTGATTGGGGGCTACTTGCCTTTTTGTTTTTTCCATGTCCAACAACTGATAGTGTAGCAATGTTCTTCCTGTGAGCTTACCCATCAAAACCTAACCCTGAGCTTTCTAAAGTATGGGCCATATTGGAATGGGTAGTATTACTGACATAAATACTATACATAAATAAATATATTTTTATTTCATTTGCAAAATAATACATGAAGAAATTGGTCCCTTTGAAAAATAAAATTGTATTTCCACATAGTTTCTAAAAATAATCATTCACTGGGAGAAAATAGAGGATCTTATTCATCTACCTTTAACTCAGATTAAAGAAAAGTAGTATACCTCATTTAAAAATATAATCTTCTTCCTGCTTTGTGAACAACATATAAACACATTTATATCCATAAATATCCAGATGAATCCTTGCTGATTACACAAGTTCTTTCTCAGACACTTAAGCAATACTCCCTGAATCGGGACACCAAGGTCAGTTGTTCATTAATCTTGGTGTCCAGTGAATGCTGGTTCTTAAGTGTATAAAGTGCCTGTCTTTGCTTTTATAACACTAAGCTGATGAGATGTGGGGGTACTTATGAAGACATAGATCTGCAGCTACAAGATATGGAGCTTCCTGGGGCTTCTTTGAAGGAGGAGGTAACTTCAGGATCTCTACCTCATTTTCTGATCCCCATATTCATTGTATCAACATAAATGTCTATGTGGTCTGTGGATTGATGTTAAAGTGATATGTATTTGGACATCGGAGAGGTATACAGAGAAAAGGTAGGAAAACAAAAGAGAAACAGGGATTAGAGGAAGAAATCAAGATGGAGCTCGAGAAAGGTGACCAGTAACCAGGTGGACTTAATTGGTGATAGGTAGATATGAATGTTTTAAAAGTTTATGTAGGACATTTTAATCTCATATAGAAGGATAATTTGTATCATTGTCCATTAGATATTATCTTACTGTGTAGAGGGTATGTAGATTGAGAATTTAATTTATAAACCTACATAAAAAGCTACCGGGCTTTGGATTAATGTTTGTGCTGGGCGGTAGTAAAAAGGAACATGCAGAGCAGTCGTATACATCCGGGATAGAAGCAACAGGGCGGGCAGACTGAACCACCTGGGAAGGGAATCTCATAGAGAGTGTAGCTTGTGAACCAAGTGATGGAGTCCGTGTGCTTAGCTCCACACTAGAATGGCATCCACAGACTGGGACCTCAGGGGCCAGTAAAAGCTTACGCCATCTTTTTATTATCTACAACAACAGTGGTCCTGTTAATCAGTCAGGAAATCTCTCACATATTGGAAGTTATTGACTGTTCATTGAGGCATTGTGAGTCACACATTATTATCACCATAAAATTGTTTCTGAAAATGTTAAAGTCTCATTTCTAAATGATATTTTTTCTCACTTCACTAAAAATATGACTGAGCTATATTTCATCAATCTCAAGACATGACCTTTTCAGGACTGGTAATGACATTTTCAAAGTGCAGACATACCTTTTGATTGAACAAATATTTTTGCTGAATTCTGCAGAACTAATTAGCCAGTCCAGTATAATCAATGGCTGCAAAATATTAGCTGAAACCAGGAATCACTTGTGCCTCAAGAGCTTCATAGGATGCACACATATACAGGGGCTCTTGGGGAGAACATTCATCTACTGTATTTGGCAGGTTCTCACTAAGTTATATATTCAAATAGAAGGTCACATTTTCATAGAAACTTGCTTTCTGGGAATAGGGAGTTGTGAAATTATTATTAAATCTCATTCGGAACATATCATTACAAGCTGAAGGCAATATTCTACTCTGAAATTAATAGTATACCCTAGTTAATGCACAAGTGGACAACTCCTGACTACAGCTTCCCCTCAGGATCAATGAGAAGAATATTAAAGACAAAACACCCAATAATATATTTCTTCCAGATCCTGGCTAAATTATCATATCATGCATGCTAAAGCATTCCAGTGAAGTGTGTGATATAGCTCACTTAGACACTAAAAATCTTGAATGGCCTTTTAAATGTGAGCCATTCTAAAGAAGCAATTTAAAGAAAACACATAAATCTGAAATCTGGGTTGTCCTTATCAGTCTCTGGAGGTTTGAGATAGGCTAAGTACCCCAGCTACCTAAGGAAGACTACCAAGACACAGAAAATGGGGTGTCTCACAATAGAAAAGAATCATCCCCATTTCTGTTTCTTAAGCTGTCATCCTGGGGTTTAAAGTTCAAGAGAAAAGATGTGTTAGTCCTGCTAGTCTTTCTGCAAGGAATAGCTTTCCAATTTCACTATGAACGTCAAATTATTGTTTGATGGGCACCAAGTGTTTGAAAACTTTATGCGGTAACAATAGAGCCTGCCAACACCAATCCAGGAGAAGCAATTGTTTCCTGCAAGACTTGGAGGTTTTTCTCCAAATGGCAAAAACCGGAATCTAAAGCTCTTATTGCTGTAGAATGTAGTGGGGAATGTCGACATTTATGTTAATAATATCAAAAGAATGATACTAAAATATTTTTAGATAAGTACCTGCTAAATTTTTTTGTAGTTCATATTATTTTTGAAAATGGTCAAAAATTATTAAACATATAAATCTCAGATGTACAAGACAGAGTGTGAAAGTAAAAGTGATTCTTCTGATGCTACTTTGTTCTTGTGTGCATGAGTGTATACACACATGTTCCATGTGTGGGTATATATTTTCACGTATGTATGTTTTGGCACATGTGGGTGTGTCACAAGCACATATGCATGTACACATGTAAAGGCTGAGGTTGAAATGCATATACATATTTCTTCCATTACTCCTCAATCATATTCACTAAGGTAAAGTCAATTCACCACATTGGGTAGTCTTGCTGGCCGGCTTGATTTGGTGATCCTTTGTTTCAGGTCTTCCCTTGTAAATAAATGGCAGGGGGTGACTGCTCCCAGCCTGCTAGCTGGGAGGTGACATATTTACTCTCAGCCTATGTAGACACTGAGCAGGTATACTTTCTCAGCAGAGAATCCTGGTGTTCTGCCATGTAAGCTGCATGTCTGAGAAAGTTTCCTTTGTGGTTATTTTCTCTTGAGACAGTAACTTTTGTCTATAATTATAAGAGATAACACACCAAAGAGTTGGACTGCAGATTGGACGGGTTTCTCAGTCTGCAAGGAGATTTGGGTCATAAGCTATTTCTTGGAAAACAAGCTGTTAGAATTTGAAGCTATAAGAAATCTTTACTATGTGTGTCTATAAAAGGTAGTTGTGCTGAGAGGGTGAAAATTTTAAGCTAGCCCCACTAACCCTGCCTTGAGGACAAATTTGTCTCAATGTTGAGAGCAAAAACCGCAGACCACCTGGTCTCCATAAGGTCTGGCTCTGCAGTCCCGAGGAAAACAGGTATGAAAGTCAGTGTGCCCCAAAACAGAGTGGACTAGAGTCGAATCATATCCAAAAGCACACAGAGAGTGCCAATTTGAATGAACCAATGAAATAGCTATGCGCCTGTTGCTAACTGCTTATGTAATTTTCCCTATAAACATGTCCCCCAAATTGAGTTCGGGGTTGACTCCTCTACCTCCTGCATGAGATATGTGTCGTCCCCAGAGCTCTGGCCTTTCTTTCACCCACCCAAATAAACCTCTTGCCTGATTGCAGCAAGATAGGCTCTCTGATTTCTTGGGTTTGCGTTCTCCCAGTACTAGAGTGAGGGGCTTCTTCAATCCGGGGGTCTTTCACAGATACCACATGATGCCTCTGCTGGTAGCCCAGGGGCCTCAAGGTTTCTTCTTTGCTCAATTGCTCATTTCATTCACCAATTTCACAAAGCTTTTCTTATTAGGATCTTTAGGACCTTATCTCTGCCATATGTTCCTATATTCCTATTTTTATAAGCTAAGTCCTGAAAGAGAGCTAATAAAGATTTGTTAAACGACATGAGTCAGAAAGTCAGGCAATACTCTCTGTTCCTGAGTTAGACAATGGTGCCCATTTAAAGGTCAAAATAAATGAATGAATAAATAAATAAATAAATAAATGGCTGAAAAACAACCACATGAAGTAAGTTATAAAGCATCAACTGTATTCCAACTTATTTTTACTCGTCATTCCCTTTTGCCTAATCTTGTTTCCCTGACTTCTTTCTAGACAATTCACACAAGCATAAGCATGCAGTTGAGATTAAGGTGAGGGCAGGAACAAGAAAAGACAAAGCCTGTGATTGGGCAGTGAAAAAGGAAGGTGGGGACAGAGTTTTGGAAAGGTAAGAAGCCAAGATAGGGAGAAGCGAAGATGGAGGAGGGGGAGAATGGCCCATCTCCATATGGCTTTGGATAGCCGCAGGTAGCTATGAATTTCATAATAGGGATGAATTACTATAGGACGACATATCTTATCTAGGTGGGTAGATGATATAATATCAATAGGCTCTGAGTTTATTGTGTAGACATTTTGCAGAGTGAGAACTTATTGATACAAATTTGGTTGTTAAATTACAAGTTTCTAGAGTTTTGATTTCATCTGGCTAGTGGGAATTGTGACAATAATTACAGGTGGAAGTTGTTGGGAAGGTGAGCAGACTTGGTGGCAGAGAGTCTCAGGAAAGTGGCCATGGCAGGTGACTAGCAATGAGGCGGAGAGACCACTGAGGACAGAGAATATCTGGGGGTAGCATGGCGTGGTGCCGGGGAACACCACACTACACTTTTTAATATTTACCGCAACATAAGCACTAGCTTTCCCACCCAAGAATTTCCCACAAGAATTTCATTGTTTTTCTCGAAAACATGACTGACAAGCAAAATAAAAACAATCAAACACTGAGGATACTTCTGAACACAGAAGAAATAGCCTCAAAGAAAATAAAAACATCATATAAGTAGATGATGCAGTGAGATTATAAAAATAAAAAAGAATGAAAAAAATATTTAAAATAAAAACTAAATTTAGTAACACTAAAAATGTGAAAGTATATCACATCCACATTTTCAAAACATTATTAAAGTAATTCAAATAGAGAAAATGAAAAATCTTTCTTAGAACTAAAACTATTAAAAAATGAAGTTAATAAAAACCTAGTAAAGTTTCTGAAACAGGAAAAACAAAAATAGGGAAGAGACAGTACCAGAGACAATACCGATGAAATTCTTCAAGCATATACTGTATTTTTCAAATACCTAATTAGCAACTTTGATACATATTTCCAAGGGAAAGCTGGGACTGGTTTTCTGCAAGCACCTCTGTTCAGAATCCTTTTTGTGGGCTGCTTAGCATAGAGCCAGGCTTGTGCACATCTCTCCCTAAAGAAACACATTGTGGGTCCACTCTCATTGAATTCAGGTCTAACACAATTCATGTGTGGAGGAAGCTCATCTGATGCGTGCCTTTTCTTCTTAAGAACAGGAATCCAAGGTCCATACCTAAACATAATAAAAGCAATATACAGCAAACCAACAGACAACATCAAACTTAATGGCGAGAAACTTGAAGCAATCCCACTAAAATCAGGGACTCGACAAGGTTGCCCACTCTCCCCCTACCTATTCAACATAGTACTGAAAGTCCTGGCTGGAGCAATTAGACAGCAAAAGGAGATCAAGGGGATACAAATCGGAAAGGAAGAGATAAAAACATCATTCTTGCCGATGACATGATAGTGTACGTGAGTGACCCCAAAAATTCCACCAGAGAACTTCTACAGCTGATAAACAAGTTCAGCAAAGTGGCTGGATAAAAAATTAACTCGAACAAATCAGTAGCCTTCCTATACTCAAAGGACAAACATATGGAGAAAGAAATTAGGGAAAAGGTACCCTTCACAATCATCACAAAAACTATAAAATACATTGGTGTGACTCTAACTAAGCAAGTGAAGGACCTGTACGACAAGAACTTCAAACCTCTAAAGAAAGAAATTCAGGAGGATCTCAGAAAATGGAAACATCTCCCATGCTCATGGATCGGAAAGATCAACATCTTAAAAATGGCCATCCTACCAAAAGCAATCTACAGATTTAATGCAATCCCCATCAAAATTCCAACCCAGTTCTTCATGGAATTGGAAAGATCAATGTGCAATTTCATATGGAATAACAAAAGACCTAGAATAGCGAAATCCATCCTCAACAACAAAAAATACATCTGCGGGAATCACTATCCCTGACCTCAAGCTATATTACAAGGCAATTGTGCTAAAAACTGCATGGTACTGGTATAGAAATAGGCATGTGGATCAATGGAATAGAATAGAAGATCCAGAAATGAGCCCTCATGTATATGGTCACCTGATTTTTGACAAAGGAGCAGTAAACATTCAATGGAAAAAGGACAGCCTATTTAACAAATGGTGCTGGTCCAACTGGCACTCAGCATGCAAAAGAATGAAAATAGACCCTTTCTTATTTCCTTGTATAAAGCTCAAGAGTAAGTGGATCAAAGATCTCCACATTAAACCAGATACACTGAAACTATTAGATGAGAAATTAGGGAAAACTTTAGAACACATAGGCACAGGAGAAAATTTCCTGAACAAAACATCAATGGCTCAAGCTCTAAGGTCAAAGATTAACAAATGGGACTTAATGAGATTGCAAAGTTTCTGTAAGGCTAAGGACATCGTCAAGAAAACAAAACAGCAACCATCAGAATGGGAAAAGATCTTTACCAACACCACATCAGATAGAGGCCTAATATCCAAGGTATACAAGGAACTCAAAAAGCTAGACCCCAGAGAATCAAACAACCCTATTAAAAAATGGGGTACAGAGCTAAACAAAACGTTCTCAGTTGAGGAACACCGAATGGCTGAGAAACATCTGAGGAAGTGCTGGACATCCTTAGCCATCAGGGAAATGCAAATCAAAACAACCCTGAGATTCTACCTCACAGCAGTCAGATTGGCCAAGATCCAAAAATCAGATGATAGCAGATGCTGGCGAGGCTGCGGAGAAAGAGGAACACTTCTCCACTGTTGGTGGGGTTGCAAACTAATACAACCACTCTGGAAATCAGTCTGGTGATACCTCAGAAAATTGGATATAGTACTACGTGAAGACCCAGCTATTCCACTTCTGGGCATATACCCCAGAGACACTTTAATACACAACAAAGATATATGCACCACAATGTTCATAGCAGCTCTATTTATAATAGCCAGAAGCTGGTAAGAACCCAGATGTCCTTCAGAAGATGAATGGATACAAAAATTGTGGTACATATACACAATGGAATACTACTCAGCCACCAGAAACAATGACTTAACCAAATTCTTAAGAAAATGGCTGCATCTAGAGAATATCATCCTGAGTGAGATAACCCAGTCACAAAAGAACAGACATAATATGCAGTCACTGATATTGGGATGCTAACCTCAGAGGCTTGCACTCCCCCAGAAACAACTCACAGACTCTATGAAGTCCAAGAAATAAAGAAAACAAAAAAATATATATATATATTTACAAAACAAGAAGACTTTGACTATTTCCATGTTGCGTTTTGTTTTGCATGTACTTTATGCTCATTGTAACTATTAAGTTTTCAATGCATACTGTCAAGCCCTTGAAAAAATCAAGTACTGACTAAAAAATATATTCACAGAGTTTTATGTAAAAATTATTTTAATATCTGAAAAAACAGTACTGACAAAAATGTATAATTTTAAGCAAAAAATGTTTAAAATCTGTACATTTATCTTTGTTTTGTAAAATAAAGTCATTTAAAAAATATTTTTCACACCTTCACTAAGTTGTTCAGGGGATGCATTCTGAGGTATCTTTCTGCATGGCTGAAAAATAAGCATCATTCTGTGTGAAGTCTCATTTAGTTCCTTAAGCAGATAATTGTCTTAGTGAGTTTTACAAAAAGAGTTTTAAATGTCGGTGTGAGAAAGAAGGAAGTGAAGAAAGCTCAAATCATGCCGAGGTGTAACAGTGAATCAGTTCCCAGGCTGATGAAACCATCTCCTTGCTGCTGCTGCTGCTGTTGCTGCTGCTGATAATAATAATAATAATAATAATAATAATAATAATAATAATAATAATAATAATAATAAAAAGACACCTCAGGCACTTTACTATTAAAAAAAAAAAGACCAGATCCACATAGCATTATCCTTCATAAATAAGCAAATAAATAAATAAATGAATATATATATATATATATGTCACCATTCAAGGGCACAAAACTCTCAACAAACAACAGTGACATGTGAGTTCAAAATCACAGGATTCGTTTATACACTGGCACACCTAAAGCAGGTATACACTGGTATGAGATAAGTCAAAAGCTCTGGGACTTTTCCACGTTTATGTGATGGTTAAGAAATCTATGTCTGTATTGATTTGGTCATTATAATTAATATTACAGTTTATAGAACAGGATCCAAAAATAGTGAGGTTTCATTTATTTATTTATTTTCAGAACCCTAATGCGCCGTTTTCAGCGATTTTTTTAAAGGTTTGCTTTTTTTTTTTGTTTGTTTGTTTGTTTGTTTTACAAAATCTCTGCACTAACCAAACAAAAGCAGGATAGGTGTATTCCTCAAAGTGGATGCAAGGGTTCCTAGAGAAATTAGCCAGGCAAGTGGCTTTGTAACAGACCCAGAAGAGACTGCCCAGGACAGCAGAGCTAGCAAATCCAAGCATTTAAGTATCAAGTAAACAACTGTAAAATATGGGAATTTAACCCTCGCACGGCTGAAAATCATGCTCCTACCAATATAAATTCTAAAGTTTGACAGTGAAAACATAACAGTATCAACAATTGAAAAAAATCATGTGAATAATTACTTAGTATAAATTAACACATGAAATTCTGGGGCCTCATGGAGATTTCATCCTGCTGAATGAGATTTAATTCTAGAACCAAATAATATTACAAAGAGGATCTGTTCCTGTAATGTAATAATTCTACATCATTGAAAAAGTGCAAATCAACTCAGTGTTTATCGACATGCTCACTGATAAAATCCGTGTCTGTGCACACTTGTAGTTTTGAGGAAGTGTCTCAAGCACTAGAGCTAAAGCATGTGGTTTACAATGGTTCTGGGAAGCAAAGCTTGGGTCTTCCCACTGGCATGGCAAGTGCTTTACCCACTGAACCATCCTTCTAACCCCCAAATTCCACCTACATTTATAAATATGACAAGGGAAATGATGGTGGTATTATGTGTTCAGTACAATGTAAATTTGTAATAGACCTTAGAGAAAAGAGAATCCAGGAATCTGAAAAAATGAATGACTCAACTATATAAATACATATGCATAGTAAAATGTTCAACTTTACTTAAGGTTACTTAAAACCTTCAAGATAATTTCAATAGCTCTATTAGTGGATTCTCTTCCTTTGATTTTAAGTTAAATGCTTTTACTATTTTAAGTGGAAATAATATTTCCCACCTGGGTTTGGTTCACAGGCTCCTGATTTTGAGTGGTGCTACATCTTAATGCTACTGTACTTAGAATGTATTACAAGAAATATCACTTACATTTTATCAACTGTCTCCAGCATCTACTGATATAATCACAATATTTTCTTTTCTGCTTGGCTCTGTGCCTGATCGTGTTGATATATTTTCAGACTTGAACCTGACATTTAATTTCCTTTCTCAGTCTTGGTTTGGGTTGTTAGATTCCTATGAGAGTTACAGCTGAGTTTTTAGTTTTCATTTTTTTTCTGTAAAGATAAGAGCATCAGAAGGTATCGATTTTTTTTCTTGTCAAATTCTAGCATTCTAGAGGCTCTTTTAATTCTTCTTAGAGTGTGAGTGTTCATTTCCATCTCTTCCCATATCGTCCTCACGGACCCAGAAAATGTAAGTGCTTAGTACTGGAGGAAGAACCAGAGCCTCTCCAACAGCCAGCCTGTATGTAAACGCTTACATGTTGTATGTAAACAGCATAATTTGATCCTATTAAGACTATGAGAATTTATGCCTCATGATATCCCAGAACTATACAATGTATCAATTCTCATCATTACAAAATGCCAATGAATGCTTTTAGGCTTCCCTTGGTGAACCCACGTCTATGTTGGGTCACACAGGGCTCTGTTGGGTTACTTCTGTCAGGTTATTTGAAACACATTTCTTTGCTATATTTAGAAGTAGCATTATTCCTCATAATTACTACTCTCTAATACATTTACTTGGACCCACAGGGAAGAGCATTCATTGCTTTGCCACTTGGCAACACTTGAAATATTTAAATATCCTTAATCTTTTTCAAAGTCTGTCCTCTCTAGAATAACCATACTTACTTAATGACCACTTGCACATAGGGTCAAGGTTGGGAGATTCTGTGTTAGTCTAATTTCTCTTAACTGTTTATATTCCAGCTGTTCAAAGCCTCTGAGAACTGCAATGACATTTATTAAACTTAACGTTGCCAGTGATACATCAAACATTCAAGTGCATTAGAATCATTACTTAGAAAAAATACTATACTTCCCAATAAAACTTTCAATAGATTTTGAAGTTCTGTATTTCATGAATGGCTTGCAATGAGATTATAAATAACAAACAAAATTAAGACCTCAGTAATTTTAATATCACTACATTTTAGATCAACAAAATTTTGATTATATTTTGAATGTTATTTCACTGCTTCCATTAAACCCTACTTATCCTATTTGTAAAAGAAAATCACAATATTAATGCCAGAATTACAGGATTTATAAAATTCCTGATATTATCTATATATACATTATTGATAAAACTTAATTGTTAATATTATTGTTGGTTTATAACATATTTTACATCATTACTATGTATTATTTTTCAAGCTAGTCCTCATAATATTAAATTTGACAGTCAATATTTCTATCCTTGAAAAAAAATCTTTAAAGAAAAACAACAAAATCCATAAATCAAATGATAATCATCAAATAGTAATGGTATAAACTATGTAATATGTTTACTTATGAAATGATAATTGTTTGCATTCTGTCTACACTCCACCCCAAAGTTACCTGGCAGCCATCAGGTATGCCTGACAGTGTAAAAGGCACTCTCAGCCTCCTTCACTCTCTCTCGTTCTCTTACTCTTCCTTCCTGCCCCTGTTCTCTCCCTATTTCTTTCCTCCCTCTCTCTCCACATGTTCTTAGCCAGCCTCTATCCCTCTACTCCTCTACTCCTCTTCTTCTCTTTCTATCTTTCTCTACCCTTACAATCCGCATAACGTCCCTTCCTATACCCTGAATACACTCTATTCTGTACTATACCCTCATGCTGCTGGTCCCTAGGGAGAAGGGATGCCTCAACATGGGTCGGCCAGAGGCATCCCTTTTCCCCATACCTCACAACACCTCCATAGAACATACCCCACATTCTCTTTATTGTTTTATAAAAAAATCACTAGTTGACTCTATAGATATTATTTTTTAATTTTTTTATTTTATAAAATATTGTTATAGCTCACAAAATTTGTTACATAATAACATATGATGAATGAACAATTCTTTTCTTTTTCTTTTATTTTTCTAAAAAGGACATTTTGACCTTCCTTCTTTTTGAGCTTCATAAGGTCTGAGAGTTGTTTCTTGGGTATTCAGAGCTTTCTGGGGCTAGAATCCAATTATCAGTGACTGCATATTATACCTGTTCTTTTGTGGTTGGGTTATCTCACTCAGGACTATATTGTCTTGTTCTATCCATTTGCCTAGGAATTTCATAAAGTCATTGTTTCTAATACCTGAGGAGTACTCCATTATGTAAATGTACCACAATTTTTGTATTTATTCATCTACTGGAGGACATCTGGGTTCTTTCCAGCTTCTGGCTATTATAAATAAGAAATCTATGAACATGATGAAGCATGTGTCCTTATTATATATTGGAGCATCTTTAGGGTATATTCTCTTAAGTGGAATAACTGAGTTTTCAGGTAGTACAATGTCCAATTTTGAGGAAACGCCAGACTGATTTCCAGAGTGGTTTTACCAGCTTACAACCCCACCAACATTGGAGGAGTGTTCTTTCTCTGCATTCTCGCCAGTATCTGCTTTCACCTGAGTTTTTGATCTTAGCCATTCTGACTGGTGTGAGGTGGAATCTCAGTGTTGTTTTGATTTGCATTTCCCTGATGACTAGGTATGTTGAGCATTTCTTTAGGCACTTCTTAGCCATTTGGTATTCCTCAGTTGAGAATTCTTTGTTTAGCTCTGTACCCCATTCTTTAGACGTTGTAGGTTTTCTTGTGGTGTCTTAGACCCTACCTATTTCCTAAGTCTTTCCCCTCACTCTTCCATAAGACTCCCCAAGCTCTGCCTATTGTTTGGCTGTGGGTCTCTGCCTATGTTTCCATTTGTTGTTGGAAGCCTCTTAGAAGGCAGTTATGTTAAGCTCCTGTCTGCAAGCATACCAAAGTTGCATTAAGAGTGTCTGGGGTTGGATTTTCCCCATGGGGTAGATCTCTAGTTGGGTCAGTCACTGAGTTAGCCATTCCCTCAGTCTCTGTTCCACCTCTTTGCATATCTTGTAGGCAGGGCAAATTTGAGTGGAAAAATTTGTGTGTGAATTAGTCTTCCCCTCCTTCCACTGGAAGTACTGCCTGGCTCTAGCAGTTGGCCAGTTCAGGCTCCATATTCCCTGCTACTAGGAGTCTCATCCAGGGTCCCCCCACAGACTTCTGGGAGCCACTCTGGTCCAAGATGCCAAGTCCTAGATGGTTGTCTCATAAATGTGGCCTCCAACTCCCGATTTCCCTTCTTTCTTCAAACCCTCTTATCTGCTCACTCCACATCTGATCTCAACCTCCATTCTCCTCCCCACTTCCTCTCGCACCCAGTTCCCTCTCTTCATTCACTTCTGATGTCTAGTATTTCCCATTCTGAGTAAAAAAAAAAAAGATCAAGTATCCTGTCTTGGGCCTTCCTTCTAACTTGGTTTCTTTGAGTCTGTCTGTGGATTGTAGCATGGTTATCTGTTGGGTGTTGATGTTACCACCATGTATTAAAATGATAAATAATCCCCTCCACTCTCCACCTGCTCCAGCCATTTTGTTGCCCATGATGAGTTGATCTGATATAGGTGGCTATAGTCAATTACTGGGGGATATAGGTAGGGGGAGCTTTAATTACCAGTTTGGGGCCTGCAAGTAGGGATGATAAGGAGAGAGAGGAAGGAATTGAAAGAAGAAAGGAGATGGAGGCAACAGGAGTTCTCCATTAGACTTGATCGAAAGGAGCACTTGGCCAGGTGAGATGCCCCTTGAGGTCTGATGGAGTAGAAATAACCTCTGTGGTACTCAAAGAGCAAGTAATTGGGGAGTGCGGCTGGGAAATATATAAAAAAGTAGATTAGTGATTATTCCCCCAGTAATTGTGCTAAGCTGATTAAATAAATCCATAGAATTGTGCCTCGATTATTGGGAAGCTGGATGAGTCATATTAATAACTAATGAAGTTTATTAAAAGTCATTCATAGTTATGCTGTACTTTATAGTTAATATCCTCTTATAAGTGAGTACACACCATGCATGTTTTTCTGGTTAAGGTTTCCCTCACTCAAGATGATATCTTCTAGTTCCATTTATTTGCCTGCAAATTTCTTTATGTCTTTGTAATAGTTTTTAAATGTGTGAAACAGTTGACTCAAGTAAATGGGAGATGAGAACTGTCATTTACTAGATGGAATGTTTTGCTCCATTATTATTGTATTGTGTTTAAAAACAATGTGTGTCTGGTGTAAGGTGGCCTCCCATTTACACTGCTGCTGAAAATCACTTTGAACTACTGATACTTCTGCTTCCAATTCCCAAGGACTTGGGTTACACACCTGTGCCAGCACATCTGGTTTCTGAGCACTATTTTAGTGCTTGAAGTTCTTAATTTATTTTTACTTTGTACTAGTCTGTTTTCTGTTGTTATCATAAAATACCAAAACCAAAAGCCAGTGACATAGGTGAGGAGTTCCACAGGGACTGTCCACCATGGTGAAAAAGTCATGGGAAAAGGAGCAAGATGTTGAAAGTCTCCATCACAACTGAACAACCATAGTTATAACAGGAACAAATAGAAGATGTAAATTCTCAAGGCCAGCCATCAGTGACTTTGATGTGCTTTTTCCAGCAGGGCTGCACCTCTTAAATATGCAATAACCCCTAAATAACATCACCAACTAAGGACAGATTGTTCAAGCACATGAACCTATATGGAAGCATACTGCCATTCAAACCACCCTTCCAAAAGCAAAAATCCCAAACCACTCCTAGTTAGGGCAGAAAAAATGCACACTGAATATTTTATAATACCTTTTCCCCATCAATAATCCCTCTATTGCAACCATCGTTGGAGTGAAGTAACTGTTTGCTAATGAAAATTAAGCTAAGAGATTAACTTCATCTATTTTATTTTTGGAACATATGTGTATTAAAAAATTCATTGTAAATACATGGTAAGAATACAGGTTTTTGTGTCTTCTCTTAGGTAAAAAAAATGTACATATCTATTGAACTATGTGAGTTAGAAATATGATTCTGTACGAAATTTTGAGGATACTTCTGATTAACTATAACCTCTCAAAATTCAGCATACATAATGTCTTTTTATTTGTATATATGAAAAATAAGAAAATATGATTCCCATTTTGTACTCTCCAAAATTGTCCAACATTTTTCTGCCATCAGTTTTATGGCTACCCACACAGACCTAACATTTCAACAATTACCTTCCAACCTTTTGTCCTTACAAGAAAAATAAAATCCATCCTAAGAAGCCTAGTTTTATCCACATCTCTTGAGGCACTTCCTATTTCTTCTGCCTGTGAAATTTCATAGCAGGTATGGTAGTTTGAATGTAATTGGCCGTCAAACCGAGTGGCACTATTAGGAGTTGTAGCCTTGTTAGAGTAGATGTGGCTTTGTTAAAAGGAAGTGATCCACTGCAGAGGTAGGCTTTGAAGTCAGATATACTCAAGTTCTGTCCTGTGAAGCACACATTTTCTCTCTGCTGCCTGAAGATTAAGATGTGGAACTCTCAGCTCCTTATCCAGGATAATATCTTCATGCACACTGTCCTGCTTCCTACCATGATGATTATGAACTAAACCTAAAAAAGTGTAGGGAAGACCCAGTTAAGTATTTCTCTTTATAAGAGTTGCCATGATCATGTTATCTCTTCACAGCAATAAAACCCTAAGGCACCAGGCTTCCCATCTGTTTAGTCATTCACTGAACTTTGCTTGCAAGTACAATCACATGTATAGCTAATCCCCATCTACATAGACTGTCATTCCTTAGGGTTCTTCAGGTATTATTAGCTACAACTCCCCTTATTTTACCTGACTTAAAATAACTATTTAATAATTGGTAATTCAATTTAATTTGGGAGCCAGAAACATTAATTGAGAAGGCACTGGTAAGATTAATTATTTGTCATGTGTTAGCTAAGAAATCAACATTGTGCCTCTGTATGTGAAATTGTTCATTAAAACTTTCAGATTGTTTTAATGAAGTTCTGTGAGGCAAATAAAGAAATGTTGTGTGTATTAATATAATCAAATGAAACTGGTTTTATGAATTCAAAAGGATTAAAGTTGATTGCATATATTGTAAAACCCAATCAGCAGTGATTTCTTCTACAAAGGAAAAAGATTAAATTAAATTACAAGAAAGTTATTTGGTCCTCAATATTCGCTAGTAAATGAAATAGTGTGTCTATAGTAGCCAAGGCAATTACATTTACAATTTTGACTTCCCATAAATTTTGAGGAAATATAAGCAATTATAATAAGGTACATGGGCAAGTACAATAAATTGAGGTGAGCTCCTATGCAGTAAATTAAAACGTCTTTCTCTTTTACTTAAATGACACTTAATAACTGTGCTTTCTTATGGGTTACGGTGATATTCATATACGCATATAGTAAGTAACAGTCAAAGCAGGCTGTTCATGTATGTATAATTTTAAATATTTTTCTTTATTTTACTGAGAATGATCAAATTCATGCCTAGTTTGAAATGGGCATAAGTTATCTGTGACGAAATTGCCCATACCATGCTAGACCTTCTTAAGTTGGAGCTCATGACCTCATAAAACTGAATTAGGGGTCATGAACAATAACTGGCAGAAGTAGAGGGTTTATTAACAAATAATAATTCTAAGTCAAATGCGTAATCAACGTCAGATACTCCGGCAGCACTCACCCGTGCAGTATCCTATGCTGCAGCCTGGATACTACCCACAAGATACGCACTCTGAACAGTGCTCGCTGTGACATTGCACCTGACCCACAAATTCTGCTTAAAAAACATGGCTGACATAAGACTGTTTCATGTGTTAATAATCACAATGTTTTTTATTGCCTAGACTGAAATATTTTCTATTGCCTAAATTTAATTGTTAAAGCAAAATCTTTAACACCTTCCTATCATCCTTCAGTGTGCATAAAATTACTATATCCTTATACAGCATTGTCTTAAAATGTTTGAGTTTATGACATGAGTGGCATAAAATAAAATGTACTTTTTTTCTTACAACATTATTTTAAAAAAGAGAGATACATGTACAGATTTTTAAAAGCATTTTGGCATAACACTATATGAATATATTTTTGTCAGTACTTAATTATTTTACAGGTTTGACAGCATGCATTGAAATCCCACTAGTTACGATATACATAAAGTATATGTAGAACACAAATGGATTACTACTGAATTATAAAAATCCTATCTGAAATGGTCCTAAACATACTTCTTCAACTTTAATGTGAATCTGTATTTTAACAACAATAACCAAAGTGGTATTAACATTTTGGTTTTAAGAAGAAATGCATGTATGCTTCCTCAGACTTCCTGTATATAGAAGGGAAAGTTCAAGGTGGCATATCCTGTCTATGGGAATCAGGTATCTCTAGTGCTGCATAATGCAACACAGAGAGGTGTGAGTTGAATTTCTGGAAAGTCAAGAGAAAACCTCGACATAAAAGTATCTGATTAGATGACTGCTTACTTCTGATTTATGGTTATAAGAATGCCATGTCTATCTTTGTAATCCCAAAGGAATAATGCCTAAAGAAGCAAAGTAAAACAAACTAAAACAAACCCACACATTAGTTTGTTAGTACAGATTATTGAAGTGGAGTGATAAATGCTGTAGTTTATATTTCTTGTGTAGACATGACTATGCTGTTGAACTAAGGAATTTTTAACACAACCTATTGATAACCACCATGTTCTAAGGCAGAAATGGTGGGAACTTCCTAATGAAACAATACATAAACTTCTTCTATCGCATAAACAAGTATTAATGGTTAATGAAGAAGACTGAGACACTTGCCAAGACATTGACTGCAAAGTCTAAAATTAGACTACAAAATTTAAAACTAGTCTACTTGCAATTTTAAACTTCATTAGGAAAAACAAATAACACAGATATGAGAAACAATCTTGTGCAATAATAGAACTTCAGGAAGTATCATTAATTCTTGATTTCAAACTGTATAGAATTATAGTAACAAAACTATATATTATTGATGTAAAAACAGATAGGTTCATGAATAGGATCTAGTCAAAGACCCAGTAATAAATCTGCACACCTACAAACACTTATTTTTTGACAAAGAAACCAGATCCATATTATAAAGAAGAAAACATCTTAAACACATGAAATGGCGCTGGTCTAACTTGATGTTTGCGTGTAGAAACATGCAAGCAGATCCATATTTATCAACTTGTACAAACCTCGTGTCCAAGAGGACCAAAGACCTCAACATTAAATCCAGACACACTGCATGTAATAGAAGAGAGAGTGGGGAATAGCATTGAATTCATTGGTACAGGAGACAACTTTCTGAACAGAACATCAATGGCTCAGGCTCTAAGATCAACAATTAATAAATGGGACGTCATGAAACTAAAAAGCTTCTGTAAGGTAAAGGATATTGTCAATAGAATGAAACAACAGCCTACAGAGATATGCATTCACCAACCCTGAATAAGAGAGGACTAATATCTAAAATACATAAAGAATTCTAGAAATTAGACACTAACAACCCAAACAAAACAAAACAGAAAATACTCAACAGAGGAATATCTAATGGCTAAAAAGAACTTTTAAAATGTTCAACATCTGTAGTTATCAGTGAAATACAAATCAAATGAATCTGGTATTCCATCTTCATTTGCCAAAATGACTAAGATTAAAAAACTCAAGAGACAGCACATGCTGGCATTGATGTGGTGGGAGTACATTCATTGCTGCTAAGAGTAAAAACTTCTACAACCACTTTGAATATCAATTTAAAAAGTTTTCAGATCTACCCCTCCCACTCATATTCATACTACAAGGACAAATTCATACCACAAGGACACTTACTCAACTATGAGCATAGCAGCTTTATTTGTATCAGCAAGAAACTGGAAACTATCTAGAGCACCATCAACAGAAGAATGGATAAAGAAAATATACCTTTGCCAACAGAATACCCATCAGCTATTAAAAACAAAGACATCATGAAATTTGCAGGCAAATGGATGGAACTAAACAATATCATCCCAAGTGAGGACTGAGATAACCCAGACTGCAAAGGACAGATATCAAAATACTGGTAGTGAATATTAGACTTAAAATACAGGATTACCATGCTGTAATTCACAGACCTCAAAAATGTAATTAACAAGGAGATTCCAAGGGAGAATGCTTAGATTCCACTCACAACAGAAAAATAGATTTGAGAAGTGAATGAAAGGAGGGAACTGGGTGGGACTCGGGGTTGGGAATCAGTGTGGATTCAAATAGATACAAATAGATGCAGAGACCCACAGCCGAACAATAGACAGAGTTTGAGGAGTCTTATGCAAGAGTGAGGGGAAAGACTTAGGAAACTGGTAGAGTCAAGGACACCACAAGAAAACCTACAGAGTCAACTAATTTAGACCTATGGGGCTCACAGAGACGGAATCCAAGGCCATGTATGCATGGCCTGGATCTAGGCTTCTATCACATATATGTAGGGAATTGCTATAATGCTGTTTGAATTCTAATGTGAAATACTAGCTCATCAAGGTGTGATTGCCCCAGATGAATAGATCTTCATGTACTCAAGTGGTGCAATTTGAACCTTCCCCCAAATTATCTCTAATTGTAAATAAAGAGGCTCACGACCATGAGGAGAGAGAGGAAGATAGAGAAGACAATTTTGGGTAAGAGTGTTAAAATCATAGCCCTGAGGGCTGGACAATTGGGTTAAGAACAGCCCAGATGGAACATAGTATTAGCTTGAGTTATCGATAGCAAAGTAGATTTTAATAGCGTTGAATATAATAATTGGTAGATATCAGCTCAATACTAGTGCTAAGGCTTATTTTAAATATAAAGGTTGTATATCTTTTATTCTTGAGGCGAATAATTATAAGTGGGGTTGAAGCCCTGGATTGAGATTAAATATATTTCACAAAACATATGTATGTAGTAAATGTGCAGGCTGGTCCTCATGTGCATCTTTTAACAACTAAAGTGGGGCTTTCTATGAATTTGTTCCATGTGTTTGGATTCTTTTTCCCTAGTTGGACTACCTTTTGTGTCCTCAGTGACTTTAGTCCTTCTGTGACTTGCTTTGCCACAGTAGGTTTGTGCCCTTGGTGGGTTTCCCCTTTACTGAGAAGGGAAGGGAGAAGTGAGATGTGAGTGTTGTAACTGGGAGAAGACAAAGAGAGAGGGTTGGCTGTGATAAAAAGTTAATAAGTACAATAACGAAAAGTTTAGACTGCTTGCTCAGTTATCATGGGTGCTTGTGTTTGATGAGTTTTAAGATTATGTTAGTAGAGTCAATTATATATGCAATAGAATTGTATTTGGATAACACCAATAAGGTTTTCACACAAAAAATCAAATATATAAACCAAACAAAGCATATCATTTTAAGAATTTTGCATAGAATGTGTTTGTAAACCAATGACCCAGAGAGGGAAATATTCTAATTTAAATGGATATTCTTTGTACTTTTATGCACACAGTCTTTTTTAGTCTTCACTGTGCATCAAAAGATGCAGGGAACTCTCTTCAAAATTTGATAAATAATATGCCATCAGGAATTGAATGAGACACTTGGGCACAGAAGTAATAACTTCTATCTCACACTGAAATTTGATCAGGTTGTGTAAAAATTACTTCAACTTTCTCTTAGCTTCACTAAATTTCTGTTAGTTTTCTCTCGACTCCAGACCCCTGACCCTTGGTTTTCATGGAGGTTTTAAGTTTGAGAACCTTGAGTTTTACTCTTTAGGCAATGATTGCCCTGTTCCTCTGGGCACACAGAGGTAGACCTGGCATTCATATAACAGGAAATCAGAAGTATGTGGTCATTTAAACAGATATTTCTATGTTGAGGTTTACTCCTGACTTTCCAGAATGTTGATTCACACCCCTCTGTGTTGGATTATGCAGCACTGGAGGTACCTTATTCCCATAGACTGGATATGCCACCTTGAGCTTTCCCTTCTATGTACAGGAAGTCTGAGAAGGCATACATGAATTCTTTTTTAAGACCAATAATGAGTGAGATAACCCAGTCACAAAAGAATAGACATAATATGCAGTCACTGATAATTGAATACTAACCCCAGAAAACTCTGAACACCCCAGAAACAACTCACAGACTGTGTGAAGTTCAAGGAAAGAAAAAATAAAGAAGAAACCATTATGCTTAATCTTTACACACAAAGAAAACTTTGACTAATTCCGGGTAACATCCTGTTTTACATGTACTTTATACTCATTGTAACTAGTAAGATCTTAATGCACACTATCAAACGTTTAAAAAAAAAGCCAAGCACTGACAAAAATGTATTCGTATACTTTTATGCAAAGATGTTTAAAATTTATATATTTATCTTTGTTTTTTGTTTTTTAAAATAAAATTGTTAAATAAAAAAAGACTAATAATGTTAATACAACTTCAGGAAAGTTCTCAGTTTTCCTGGTTTGAGAGTAGTCACACCATAAATGACTGTAAGATTGATTCGGAAATGTAAAATTAGCTTTCTGTCATAAATTGACTCTGAAAATACTTACAGAAATGTGATTGCACTCAGGTATTTGACTTTTATGTAAACACCCAGGGAAGATGAAAGCAAATATATTTATAATCTACACAAAATATAACAGCACTATTTACCATAAAAATTATAAAAATATCTCTAATCTTTGCCAGTAAACAAACAAACAAACAAAAATATGTAAGGCTCAGCTTTAGATAAGAATGTAATTCTGATATCTAGGACATAATAGATTAGATAAGTTATAAAATATGATAGAAGTAATGAATAAAACAAGAAGGAAAGCTATGATTATGCAATTATATGATACCGATCGGTAATTCACAGTTTGTGAGATACCTAAAATCAGCAGCTTTATAAACAAAAGTTGGGATAGAGGTGATTAAGACAGACGTAAGTGGGAAGAGGCATTTCTCAGGTACTATAAAGAAGTTCATGGACTATATAGTGATGTTATTTATATAATTTTATGAACTCATTTAATGCAACTGAACTGAGTACATGACATGGTTGAAATTAAATGCTTAATGGCACATTAAAATTATAGCTAAAATTATTAAAAATGACAATTTTCATGATCTGTGTTTTTTACCACAATAAAAATTTAAACTAACAGACACACGCTTAAAAATTACTGCTTTGCAGTATAATTATTTTGTAAACTATAGAATTTAGATGTATCATAGTTGGCAATATTAAAAGAGGTAAAAGTGGCCAGAGAGGTGGATTCAGTTTTAGTTTCTAATTGCCCACCTGCCATTTGGTAGTGATAAAAATGCAGTCAGTGATAAAATACATGGGTCTTTTATACTTTAGTTGCATTACATAGCAGAATAGTTTTGATAACTAAGCTAAAATCACTATAAAGTGTCTCATAAAATAATATCATTCAAATAGTGTAGGCAGTACTTTATATTTCTCAGTGAGTTGGCCATTATGACTTTATCATTGAAATGCACGCATTGGTCCCATTTACATACTCTAAACTGCCAAACTGTAACGACAGTCTGATGTAGTATATGAAATTGAACATTATCTTACAATGCTCTTTATAAACTAAAACATTAAAGTATTTTTGGTAAAAGGTAAAATTAGCTGATTTCTTGTTGCAAAAAGCAAAAATTAATATTTAAATGGACATGACTCAAACCCACACTAACTATTTTTTTCATCCCTTAGTGGTTATGTATTTGACTACGATTACTACAGAGATGATTTCTACAATCGGTATGTGAATTTTTCAACCTTATTTTCATGAATCTCTATTATGTTCTCTTTTATGCATTTCATTCACTGAAGCTTTAATTAACTCAAATGCTTGAAATAATATTTTGTAACTACACATTTAAAATGCGAAGTTTCTACAACTGTCACATAGATACTTTTTTTAGTTTTATTATATTTATTCACATGCAGTAGATCTTGGAGTTGGAATTGAACACTATGGTTAACAAAGCCTAAAATTTTGTCGGTGATATTAAAATAACATTTTAAACATTTAGCTATTTCCAAGACCAATTGTTGACTTAGAATTTTCAAAGCTGGGAGGTCTTATGACTCTAAAAGATGAAAGATGACAGGAAGGAAGGAAGGAAGGAAGGAAGGAAGGAAGGAAGGAAGGAAGGAAGGAAGGAAAGAAAAAAGGTAGCAGAGAGGCCACAAAGCCTAAAATTCATGTCTTTGTGATACATGGAATTGGTTCGAATCAGCAGTTTAACAGAACTGTACAATTCCTTTGAGTCTCTGCACTAAAAGTACAGGGCAAATGATAATTACTGACCATATTTTACTTCAAAACAATAACACTATTAAGATGTTTAATGACCTTATACAAAAGTTATCAAAACCATTCCACAGAGTACAGACTTGTGTCCTTTCACCAGTGACTTGGGATCTGGAGCAAGCATCTGTCTTGTGCTCTGTGAGTTTCCATGATACTTCACAGTGATACATTATCCGCAGGGCTTGTCCTAATTGTATACTGGCTCTCAAGTCCTTTCAATATGTAGTTCTGTGTTAGCATCACTTTCAAGAACTTAATCCTTACCTCACTTCAGGTACATTTTCCTTATAGATAGCAGCAAAAGGAACTTTTCCATTCATTTTACTGGGTCCATATTAGATGCTTTCAAGGAGGCATGCTAACATACCTTTTTCTCAGCTGTATGTTTAATGTGTTCATTGACTTTTTGTTTGAATTTACTTTCAGTGTTATGGTTCTAAAGTTATTGCTGTCAACAATTATTTTTTAATTATTTGTTTTTGTTAAATGTTATATATGCTAAATGTTAAATGCCACAAACACAGGCCACAGTTCAGTGGCCCAATTGCAGCCTCTGTGTAAACAGTCTAATTAACAGCCACTGTCCTCTGCAGACTTTGAAAGATATGATGGAAATACTTATTTTGACAACCTTATCTGGGCTCTTGGGTTTTAGTGACAGCTTACATCGAAAAAATGGTTTTCAATAGGTCACAAAGGACAAAGGAGACCAGTAATTCTTTGAGAGTTTCCTATCCAGTTGTGAATAATACTTCAGTTCTAGAAGAAAGCCATTGGGTTCTCTCTGTGTGCTGCTGTTTCATCTCCTCTGACTACCTTCTTCCCTTGACTTATACAAAATGCCTTAGAGCACATTGGGAATACTACACCCAGATTGAATTCATTCCCTAAGCCCTGTCAGGCCCAGCAGTCTCCCTCCCATACGTACTTATAATGATACCTTTCCTTCTGCACTGTGAGGTCCAGTCATGGCTGCCTCTCTTTGCTGCAGAATACTACAATGATATTAACTTCTGATTGGCTAATAATAGGTACTTATATTGGGCAGTTAGTTAATCTCATTTAAAACACTACAGCTCTTTTGTTCATTACAGTCAGAGGTATACTTATAGCTTGATCATGCATTCTAATCTCACAGTAGACAGCATGGATATGCACAGGGAAGGAATAGTTCCTAAACTTGTATGTTGGGTTTATGTGCCCTAAAGCCTATATGGGGAGCCAGATCAAAGGACACACTGCATAGAACTGGAGAAAACCACTTATTTCTAATTCCTCCTGTAATAATTTTAGAGAATGACTCACTCCAATTGTTTCATAATTTAAACAAGACGTTAGATTTTATTTAAAAGTTTAGTATCTTTTAGTAACAGGGTCTTAAAGCAATACCAACACCTGGCAGCCTTAAAAGTAATTTCATGTCATACAAAGAAGAGATGACATGGAAATGGTCTTTACTTTTTACTTTTTGAAAACTTTAATTTTTGATAGTTTCAAAATCATTTTCTACTGGAAATTTTTCAGGATGAAAAACATTGTTTTAATTACTCTGGATACATTTTAATTAGTATATTTCACCTAATAACACATCAAAATGACATTATGTTAGCCACTTTTTGAAATGTTTCTTTGTAGAATTAATAAATTTTTATTTAAATAAATTTTCTTCTATAAGATAGAAAACACAAGTTTTGACACTAAATCTTCCGACTTTGTGCAAAGAGAATATACAATTATCTCAGGTTACAAGATAATACAAGATACAGGGCTTCATGTGCTGGCTTAGTAGGTAAAGGTGACTTCTCTGCAAACCTGGAAGCTTTTGTTTAATCACTGGATCCACAGAAAGGAAGGAGAGAATTGACACCACAAGTTGTCTGACATACCTTTTCTTCTCATTCATGTATTCATGAACACACAGACCCACACTAAAAAGCTAAGTAATTGGTTTGTTAACTAATTAATAAAGGGTATAATTTATTTTTGTTTATAAAAGTACTTATTAAACCAAAAACTGACAAATAGACCTTACAATGTAAGATTAAGGACCTTAAACAGGCAAAGTATTATAGAACCTAAAGCTCTCTGAGGACCCTCCACTACACACAAAAAACTAACTATAGTCAATTTTAATGTTACTTATTTGTCTTATATGCAATATGGTTATGTTACTAACAGATTCTCTGAACTGTATCTACTTCCATTAGTTTCTCTTTATTTTTAAAAATATACTTGGCTAAGAGAGACATAAGCATCTACAACCAGTGGCTTAGCTCCCTATAAATACAGAATGCCACATAGGGGAATTAGTCAAGAAAGACTGGACAAGATAAATAGACCTAGATGCATAACAGCAGTTAAACATTGTTATTCTGCTTAAGATACGCTCAGCTTGTTTTTATGCGGAACTTTTTACAAATATCTTGTATAATACTATAAAATGGGCTATGTTATTTAATACTGCAAAACCTGCTGTTTGCTACATGATCTTTTTAACTCATGAGTTTATGTAATAACTAGGAATAATCCTAGTTATGTTTGTAGTACTGAACCAATGCCAAATGCTAGTATAAATTAACCATATTAACAATGATTGTAAGTGTGTGTATATTGATTTTTTATGTAGCAATGTCTACATTTCTGGGTAACAAGATAGTCACTCAATATGTTTTCCATAATAGAGCATTGTCATGCCTTTGAGTAACATTTCAGTTGTAGCTCAAACTCCTGCAGAGAGATAGTGAACATTGTGTTTATTTCCTAAGACCACGATGCTTTGTTTGGGAGGAAACAAAACAAGAAATGACACTAATCATGTTTAGCAAAGATAATTGCATTAAAAATACTTTGTTAAGTAAGACTGAGACTTTGAAATGACAAACCAAAAGCATAATGGAATTAGAGACTACAAGAAATAGGGCAATTACTGATAAGGCTCTTGCTGATGTTAAATTTCATTGTAGAAAATGGGGCTTCCTGAGCTGAAATTATGAGTAGGCGTTTCAGGCAGTGCCCTGTATCTTTATAAAACTCAAACTCAGATCTCTGTGGAGGGGGCAGAGGTTACTGGTATGAATGTCTTAGAGAAAGCATGAAGAATCAAATGATACAAGTCCTTCTATCTAGATTCTTCTGCTGCTCTTGGAATAAATTGTGATTATCAGGGTAAAGAAACAAAGGTAGAGTAATCATTATAATGGGCAGCCTAATATGTCCATTTTACATTTTCTGTCCTCATTCTAAAGTACCGACTCAAACAGGAAATCTAGAGTGTCTTGATCTATCCTAAACCCACCTGTATCTGAAGAAAGGTCTCTAGGATGAATAATTTCATAAGTGACACTCCGATGCTCATATTCTCATCCTATATCTGCATGTTTGGGGATCTGAACACAATTCGTTAATTCATCACCCTACATTGTTTTATCTTTTAATTATCTTGAGTATTACATTGTTGAAGCAATGTCCAGTAATTATTTTTTAGTATTCAGTGGAATTTTCTTTTCAAAGAGTGGTATAACTGAGTGTAGGTAATTGCATATTAGGAAAGCCAAGGACAGACATCAATACGCTTTCAAGTAAAGTGAAAAAAGATTTGCTGTAAGTATACTTAGTACTCCCAGAGAATGGCTCCAATTTCCAAGCAATCAGCAGTTTAATCCAACACTTAACTTTAGTGCCACCAGAAAAGCACCAAAACTTTATAAATGTCAGTGAAGAATAAAGTTCAGTTAGAGGATAAGAAATGTCATGGATGTTTCATGATGTGGGATAGATAATCCATAATGTTACAGTGGCTCAAAACTGGCAGTATCCAAATCTGGAACATTCTGATCTTGTATTAATGAACTAAAGGAAAGATACTACAGTTTTAGCATGAAAACAGTCATGGTGAAGTTGCCTCTGATCATTAATCATAGAATACTACACATATTCATGATACTAGCAAATGGGTGAGCAAGAAATAATGTCTGCCTCGTGTGCAAATTTAAATTATCAATTTCTAGAATGGTATTCTAAGACATGATTTGTGGTGGGAAGACATGAACTTAACATCTAGATGCACATATAGGCACAGCTTAATTTTGTGTGTTCTGTTCTGCTCTAGAGAGCTTTATCTTGCTATTCTTTAATCTCTCTGGATGAGACAGTTCTCTCTGCTAGTAACAATTGTAAAACTATCTGGGTAGCTCATGGGTTTTCTGAACAAAGTCAGAAACAGTGCTATAAAAAACTTATTGGATCTTTCAACTATGTCAGAAATTCTGTTAAGAAAAGATATTGAAGAGATGTTTCCATTCTCCAGACAGCTCAGTTCTTTCATGAAAAAATTCTAAAGAACTATAATCAGTTTCTGTTAGCTCATCTCACATAGACCAAAATTCCATTTTTTATTTACAGCATTTCATAACCCAGCCTTTAAATTTTTAGGAGACAATTAGCATACATTTTAACACTGAAAAAGAACTTAAAAGAAATAAAAAGAAGTCAGCAACTTGGCTTTGAAATAGTAGAGCTTCTACTAGAAAATCAATATATCATACCAATTAAGCACGAAGATTATAACTAAGGTTGGTTGAAAACTCTTACTGTACTGCAAGACATATCCTTTGAGCATGTTTATGTTATGTTTTGGTTATTTGAAAATGGAGTAGATAGATAAAAGGAAAGCTTAGAATATTACAGTGCTTGTTTCATTGTTTAAAGCTGAAAGATATAGCGTTTTGTTCATGTATTTCTCAGAAACACCATTAGTGCCAAAGTCTAGCAATAAACTATTCTCACAGTAATACAAATTACATTTCCTTTATATGCTTACATTAATATGACACTAAAGTGCTTTTTTCTATACCAAACCTGCTTTGAGAGTAAGAGATTAAAAATAATATTCTTCTTATAGGAGAAAAGCTATGGCCACTTCATCAAATAAATGTGTAAAACTAGACTCACCAGCTCTTAACTTTTGCTAAGAAATAGCATGAATCCTGGTTTTATTTAAAGAAAGCAAAAGTAAAACACAAAACATGTGATTGAATTTTTTAATGTTTCTAAAATAAAAACAACTTGCAAAAATTCTTCTAAGGTAGCATTAATTCTAACTATATTTATTTCATTGACACATTAAGGGAAGGTTTGTTTGGATTCTTTTTTAAATTGACTTTAGGAAAAGGAAGATATTGTACTTAATGTCATAACAACCATTATCTAATCAACAAGAACTGGAAAACTAAAGACACCTAAGGGTAAATAATAAAAATATAATTGTAAGAATGAATGTAAGAATATAATGACAGTAATCGTCATTTAAAGACTTTAACCAACCTTTGACAATTTGGTACCATTTCATTGTGTGTGACAGTAATTTCTCTAGACAGCCTATAATTTCAAATGATCTGTCCTTACTCCTAATCCTATCTATAAAGATCAACTAATTTAATATGCTGTAGAGTGAATTTTGGCATGTCCTTCTTTGTTACCCCCCCCCCAACATTCCCCTACATATATAGAAACTCTAGCTATTTCTCTAGCCTAGAGAAACTGACCCTGACTGTTACGTTTTATTCACGAGAGTCATGACCACCTTCCTTCCTTATATTTTTAAGGAACTCAGAGGTTCTCAATGATATTTAAGAGTGTTTCACCTGCTATTAAGTATTAGGAATTTGTTCACATTTGAAGTGGCTGTGCCTTTCTTTCATCTTGTTCTGTACATTGTATATGATATTAAAACTCTTAAGTTCCAAAGCTTACTACAGTCATATCAGAATGGCAGATGAAACTGATGAAAATCCCACATGATTCTTTGAAACCACTTACCATTGAGAGAAAAAGAAAAACAACACGGGACACTGCTTGGAGAATATGACTGCATATGTTTAGGTGACCTAGAAAGCACTGTTAAAGGTTAAAGAACACTGTAATGGCCGTTACAATAAATATGGCAGCTCATTTGTTCAGAACATCCATCACAGAGTTCTTACATTCTTGACACAATTGATGGGTTTGCTCTTATAATGAACCACTCCATTGCATATGAAAAGCTATGGAAACATTTTACCTTAAGTGGTAATTTCTGACCAGAAGATGAGCTAAATGTCATAACTTATTCCTCTTGATAGTATTGGGTATTGTGTTTCAATCCATTGACTTAGGGAACTTTGTGAATTCATCTCATAAATAACTAATAGACACTTTGTTTTATGATTGAAATGAGGGGCAAATTTTCTTGACTCTTCTGAATTCCAGTTCTCTGTGGGTATGGATTGTATTCATAACCCTTTCTGCCTCATATAGCTGTGGACTTTGAAGGTATCCTGGCAGACACTGCTCTTTGCCAGCAGGTCCTTGGCTCTGTTCGATTTTGCCCCTTCATACAGGATAGGGTCCCTCTTGACCTCTGTTACATGTGACTTCTATTTTTTTTTTGTACACAGGTAGAAGATGAACTTTGTATAAAAACATTCTCTTTTAAACTGTATTGACCTTTTATTTTATCACATAGTAATGATAAATGATTTTTAAACAAAATATTGAAAACAATGTATACTTACATTATGTTTTATATATTATTTTCTCAAAAGATTAGTATCTTTTTCACATTTTCAGAAATATATGTAGACAAGATAAGCTTTTATGAAATAGCTTCTTGTAGAATTTTTTTAATTATGTTTTTCTGTTCTAGTTTCTGTTTTCTGAATTTCACATTGATTTATTTATTGACTGCTTTAAATCAATTACAAAACTAAAATTTATATAACAGCGTCAAAATAAAATATATAAAAATCATAAGTAGAAATCAATAATGCCTTTTCTTTTATACTGAGTGATGTGATTATATATCATATTATTATCAAATAGATTAAATGTAACCTATCGTTTTATTCCTAAGCTGTTATGCTTCTCAAAAATGATACCATATAGAACATTGGTGCGTATGAGTATATACAATTAATAATATGAATCATTTGAGTCTCTGGATGGCAAATTTCCTTGTGTGAGCTAATACCTACATGCCTTTATGCCTTTTGGTATTTGATGAAAATACATTGCTGTGATGGATATCAGTTTTCTTTTACTCAGACTAAAATTTTTTTCAGTTAGAAAACATTTTACCAGCTAACTCTATAAATGACTTTATTGCTATTTGTGTACCTGAAAATAGTCAGAATAACAAAGTGTTCTGATTACTGGTTTTTTTCTAATACTTCAGTCAATCCATTTCTACCTTCAGGGTAGTTCGGTTTCATTTAAATGCAGCCTCAGGCAGAGAGGGCCCTGATTTCCCCAAACAATCTGAAAGTGTGGGCACCATTCTGATATGATTCCTAAACTCTCTTCTTGAGCTGGTTTTATCTGTACTTTTCCATATAAGCTGACAATTCTATTTGCTGGTTTGTTCATGATTTTGTGTAATCAGTCCACTCTAAAGTAATATGATAATTTTCTAATGTGTAAGAGGAAGGTCTGTTTTCAATATTAAGGTAAGTTTGTTCAAATAAAGATATACATCGCAGAGCAAAGATCAGCCTTATTTTGGTAATTTATATCACTATCAGAACAAAACTCCTTTCTTAACTTACAAAAGTTAAGAGTCGGGTCAAATTCTAGCATCCTGAAAGAGCATCCTGTTGGTTTCTGAAAAATAAATTGACCGATAAACATCTTGTCTGGACAGTAAACAAAGACAAAAATATAGTCACCATAAAACCTTGCCAGAGCAGTGTCTGAATAATCCATGTGTTGCCTAGAACACGTAGGCCCCTTACCAAATCTCTGCCATTGTGTCTGTGAAGGCTGTTTGATTACCATGGCCGTGTACCTCCGCCTCCTCGAGCTGTCATCCCACTGAAGCGTCCCAGAGTGACAGTCACAACCACGCGCAGGGGAAAAGGCGTCTTCTCCATGAAGGGGGGATCCAGATCTACTGTTGGTGGGTCATCTTCATCAGGCTCCAAGTGTAAGTAACACCCCTGGTTTTATTTTCCTGTCCGTAAAGTAGGAATAACCATCATTACCTAGTGAACTATGGTGATTGGTTACCTAGTGATTATTAGTGAAACAGCATGAATAGTTTTCTATTCTTGATTTCCACCACATTGCATATAGTAGATACTCAAAGATGTAAATCAGGACTGATTTCAGTAGAATTTTATCATTGTAAATTACACTGTGCCTCAGCCCCAGTGTGTAAATAGAGTGGATTGGATTGCTTTTAATAAGGAAACACTGTCACTTGAAAAGAGTACATAATTTTTCTTTCCAAAGAAACCTGTAAATAGTATGTACTTTGGATGCTTTAGAATTAAGATAATCAAGATTAAAACCCGAAAAATGATATGATAGATGTTGTAATGAATAACTTACCAATTGCCTATGTCATACTATGAGATATGTATCTAAATATATATTTCAAAAATAATAAAAAACTCATATATTAATGAGCTTTTCTCCTCCAGTAGAGTGCATGATATCTTCCAGCACTATGAAAATTATCCAGTAGTGATGATGTTTTCCCATAAGTCAGTGATATGTAGAGGAAACCAGCTTTCTAAGTGTGTATATTCGAAAACGTAATGTGGACTGACTGAGAAAAGCTCTACATTTTCATTAGAATATCATTGCTAAAGAAAATGCTAGCATTTTTTCTGTCTTCCTTGAAATTATACCTTAATACAGAGAAGGTGAGAGTTACGCTGTTATACTATTAGTACACAAGAAAGGATGGAGGAAATTGGAAGCGCTGTGGTTCATATAGTAGCCTGCAACAGTCTCTTCCCGGGGATATTTTAGCAGAAAGACGAAGAAGCAGATGGACAAGAGCATGTATTTTTAACATGTCAGGCAGACCAAGGAATGATAGTCAAAAATGTGAATGTCACAGCAGAACAACAAAGAAGCCATTGAAGCTGGAAGTAGGAGCGGGACCATGTCTGAAGACAAGAACACAAAGCAAGCCCCAGAACAGCTTTGAAAGGGTTTGGCTTATTCCAAAATGTTTAAGACATGTGAGACAGATATGAACAACTGTGTGGATTTTCCTACGAAAATGTAGAAACAAGCAAACAAACAAAATTTATTCAATCCAGATCTATTACCCATAACAGACCAAAGAAGCAATTCTGTCCAAGTCTGTCTTAGTGAAGCAATGAGTTATTTGGGGCTACATGAATATGGATGCAGCGTTATTCACAGGAGTATTGATGACACATAAGCAGTCACATCACTGGAAAGCTCACACCCGTATGGGTGATGATTTTGGAAACTTCACACCTAGAGCTCCAGCACGATTTGCACCTCAATTAGAAGAGTCACTCTCATTCTATGTCTGTCTCTCCATACAAATACATATATACATATATGTATACATATATTCATGTACATATATTTGTAAAAAGATAAGTAGATGATTGATAGATACAGATAGATGATAGTGAAAAAAGATGGATAGAGAGATAGATAGATAGATAGATAGATAGATAGATAGATAGATAGATAGATAGATAGATAGATAGATAGATAGATATACATTCCCTAGGTGTAGAGGAAACAGGTATATATCTTGTATACTATAAAATCTTCCAGAGACATGGGGGGGGTGTATTTGATTCCTGAGTCTTAAGGGGTCTCTTTCCAAGAGAAAATATGTTAACTCAGAACAGTGAGGTGACTACAAACACAGGACATGAAACTCATAAACAGAAGTCATACATGGAAGCCAGGGCTTTGATTGTCACATCAAGATATAGGTGATACTTATTGCTACAAAATAAGAACTATTAAAGCTAACTATCAAATTATTCTATTTTCATGCCTATAAAATAGTTCAGGAAGAAGCAACACATACTTTGTAGAACCTTGAGTCTGGTTGCTGGTTCACTGGCTTGTTGCAATCACGATGCAAACATAAGTTAGCTACTCTCTGTTTATTTACTTCAAATCTATCCTGCAAATGGGTAGTTAGTGTGAATTTTGTTTTGAGTCAGAATGAGAGAGAATTCATGTCTGGTAAATATCGAAACATTCTGATATGTCACTGGATTTTCATTAAGAGTTAAGAATTTTATTGAATTTGGCCCTTGTGTAAACATGAGGCTCAAATTGCATTCTAAATTTGTATCATGTTTTATATTAATCCTTTCAAAAAGATAATTATCAAAATGTATACATGTTGTCCAGAGCTCAGTGGCAATGTGGTATACCAGCAGAAACACCAGCAAAATTGAAAATGCAGTTCACCACAGTGTGTATGTATAAACATTCTGTTTCCAAATATCCCCTTGGAAGATGGAACCTTCTGATGTTATAGGCACAAATTAGGAATGTACTTGGCTTACAACTTGGCTGTGTGTGACAGGTTCCCTCTTAGAAAACTCAACTGCTGAGTCTTCATGTCTTGCTAGCAAGAACCTGAGAAAAGCAAGAGCTTCTAAAGGTTGCTTTATGCCAGTCTCTTAATATAAAAATCATTCAATTATTCTGTTCCCCTTTATAGTGTTTAAATTTTATTTATTTATTTATTCATGTAAATTTCTCACTGGATGGAGAGAATGAAGAATAAGAATAATAAACCTTTCAAATTCTTATTCAGGATATCTTTTGGTTCTGCAACAGTGATTCTCATGTAGGCAAATGTTTTCATTTCTGCTCATGTTTGGCATTAAGTAGGTGGCAGATTGAAACATATACATCCTCTTTAAAGCTGTTTTGTGGCAGCAGATTTCTATGCCCAATCCTGAAAACTCAACATTAGTAAAGTTTTTAATGGGTGTCATTTGCATGCTTCATTTTTTTCTTGTATGTCTCTGTATATTTAGTAGAAAATAATATATAATTCTGTTTTAGTATCTATAATGACTGTTACCTCAGGTGTTGTATGGATAAGTTTATTCATTATTCATGAATATTTTGTGAATATTCACACTGCATTCACTCTACAGGTGTGGAAAGGCAGACACATTGGAAAACATCTTGAAAGTCATGGAGTTATCAGTAGCAGAGGCAGGGCAGTAGCCACATATTAGGAGTCTGCACATAAGTGTCTGAGTTTGTGTTTTCAACTTCTCTGAACTGTAGACATGTAAATATTATAATAATATATTATGAATAATATGCATATTATAATTATATAATATTTACTTGCTATTTTAACCTTGAATTTTACTTTGTGTGATACTTTTTTTTTGTGCTTTCCACCTGGATACTTGGGTTGCATTTTCATCTTTTCTGCCTTGCTTCTTGAATCAGTCTCCTAAAGTTATAACAATCAGAAGCTGAGCAGACCAGAGAGGCATGAATTCATCAGGGTGTCAGAAGCTACGAAACAGAACACAGTGCACTTCTCTGTATCTCTATTTTCTCTTCTCTGCTCTGAACTACATTAGTCTAACCAGATTGGCTCACCTCAATGACCTCATCATGATGTTTTCTGCAAGATTCACTTCCAAATAAAGTTATCTTCAAGATATGAAGGAATGCCCTTCAGGAAAATCCATTTTAACCCATAATACTTAGCCACTTTATTTTTGTGTTTTTTCAAAACAACCAACAACTGATTTTGGTCTCAGGGAACAATTAGGAGCCTATTAGGATAATGAACCTTAACTCTTTCACATGTAGTCAATTAAGTAAGTCGTCAACTACTCTCATCATTCTTATTTCTCTATTTGTCTTTCCTCCTATTTAAGTCTTAGTAAGGCCTGTTTTTTATGTGCATGTATAGATGACTCTATGTGTATCCTCACCCCGTGTGTGTGTGTGTGTGTGTGTGTGTGTGTGTCACAGAGTTTAGTTCTAGGTGTCTCTGTTTATAACTCTTCGTCTTATTTTTCTTTATACTTAATAGCTTTTTTTAAATTTCTCCACAAATATTTTGACCAAATTCTCCCCTTCCCCCAACTTCGTCAAGATCCAGCCACCTTCCAATGTACCCAGAAAAGAAAATGTTTCTTGCTTAAATATTTTTAGATAATCAGTTATTCACTGGAGCATGGTTGAACCACCATGGTATACTCTCTTAGCTTTCTTTTTGTCTGTGTCTGTGTGTCTGTGTCCGACTCTCTCTCTCTCTCTCTCTCTCTCTCTCTCTCTCTCTCTCTCTCTCTCTCTGTGTGTGTGTGTGTGTGTGTGTGTGTGTGTGTGTGTGTCTGTCTGTCTGTCTGTCTGTCTGTCTTTCTGTCTCTCAGGAGATATCAGTTGCCAATAGCTTCTTGTCTAGGAGATATTTCATTCCATACATCTCTGTTCTAGGATTTGGTGTGGCTTGCATTTGTATAGGTCTACATGCATACATATATGTGATTTAATACATGTAGTTGAGACACTTTTCAATCTTCTCTGGCTCTTAAACTCTTCGTGCATGACACCTGGACCTTGGAAGTTATATATGTACCATGCAGAGCTGAGAACTGAACTATTTTTATCTTCACCTTGCCTAGTTTTATGTCTCTGGTTAATCACAACCTCCTAAAAAAGGTTATTTTCACTGGTGAGGATTGAGAAAGGGAATAATCTACAGTTATAATTATAAATAATTAGATGACAGATTAATGCTTTGTTCATTTGTAAAGTCATAGTGCTATTTGCTCCCCTAGAGTCTGTGTCCTATCTAAACATAGGATCTTCAATCAACAATGGTACTAGGTTTGAGTTTCACCTGTGGAATGGAACTTAAATCCAATCCCAACGTGGTGCTTACTCCCATGATCTTGTATATATCACACCAGTGGACATGTCTTTCCATGTCTGTCAATATTATATCTCACAAGGTTCACATGGATAAGCTTTTCTACTACAAAGGAGTGCTTAATACTCTCCACCACTAAAAAAAGCAGCCATAGCAATAAAGCTTCCAGATTCGTGCCAGCTTGGTTTCTATATGTCCTATTACTCAATGGTATTGCTCTCACCATCAAGATTGAGTGAGATACAAGAATATTGCCAGTATCCTGTAAGGTTTCAGGAACTGTGGAACCACACTAGCCAATAATAGCAAAAGAATGAGTAACCCATTCTTGGTATTGAGCTTATTATATATCAATTTAATCATTCATTTATTGGTCTCTGGTATCTAATAAACCTAACTATGTAAAAATTTAAAATGAAATTTATGTATCTATCAATTCAAAAATTACATCAACAAATGAAAGAAAATATACAATGTTTGGTTTGGTCTTTTTGCATTATTCAGTATTTTTATTTACATCTCTATCCACTTTCTTGTATGACTAAGCCTGTTTCCTAGGAACAGTTAAGTTTTACAAACTTAAATCACTAATTAAAATTCTCAGTGAAGTGATAAGTTATGGTGTTAATGTTGAAATAATATGAGAAAATATTTACTGAACTGTATTTATCATTTTATTAATAGGTATTTTTCATTTTAATGCATTGGAAAGAAGAAATTAGTAATATAACTCAGCATTATTTCTTATTTCATTTTTTTTAATATATCTTAATTCTGCTGAACAGAAAAATCTTATAAAGCAGAACTATATTATTGTGATAATTTCCCAAAAGTGAACACTCAAGAGTGACAACCATTTAAACAGTTTTCATTTTTAAAAAATAGTGTTTTTCTTTTTACCATGATTACTTATTTATTTCTTTATGTCTGTGCTGTGAGAAGTCTTCTTTTAAACTGTCAGGGTTGCCCAAGAGATACAGAAAACATTACAAGTTACTGCCATTACTCCTGGTTGCCCTCCAGATGTGTAGAAAGCGAGTCCCTATTGCTAGAAGCACTATGTGCTCCATTCTGTGGGCTTAGAGTCCTGTGAGTACCTCTTTCTGGAGAACTAAGATTCATGTTACCAGACACCACCATGAAAGCTTCAAAAGAAGGAATTAAACAACAATCCTACCAAGATATGGTATCTATGAACCTCAATGATATCCCTATGGCTGTAGCAGCATGCATACATTTGTGCTCTCTAATTTCACTTAAGACCCACTCAGTAAGAGGGAAACCATGCCTACTAGGTAATGAAAACTTAGCCTAATCCTGAGGCTAGTAAGTCATCAGTCAGCCTTGGAGAAGAACCAGTTAGCATTTTGTCTAAGCGTTGTGCCACAGTTACCTGGCAACAGCCAGGTGTGCTTGACTCACTATAAAAGGGGCTGCTTGCCCCTTCCTTTCTCTATTGCCCCTGCCTTCTTTTTCCCACTTTGTCCTCCCTCTCATTCCTTCCTTCCTCTCTCCCCATCCCCCCCCCCTTTCTCCAAGTGCTCATGGCCAGCCACTACTCCTCTCTCTCTCTCTCTCTCTCTCTCTCTCTCTCTCTCTCTCTCTCTCTCTCTCTCTCTCTCTCTCTCTCTCTCTCTCTCTCTATCTCTCTCTCTCTCTCTTACCCTCTTACTCCCCTCCCCAAGGCCTAAATAAACTTTCTTCTATACTACACTATCCTGTGGCTGGTCCCTCAGTGGGTAGGGATGCCTCAGCCTGGGCCCCATGGAGACATCCTCTTACTGCACACCTTACCATACACGCACCAAAATATATTCCTTCTCTTTGTTTTTTGTTAAACAGCTTTATTTTTTAAAAACAGAGATACATGTACAAATTTTAAAAGCATTTTTGCATAAAACTATGTCAATATATTTTTTTCAGTACTTGATTTTTTTGAAGGTTTGATAATATGCATTGGAAACTTACTACTTTCAATGAGCATAAAGTACATATAAAACAAAACATAACATGGAAATAGTCAATGTTTTCTTGGTGTGTAAAGATTAGACATAATGATTTATAAATACTAAGGATTACCACAAGGCTTCATTCTTACATTTTTATCTTTTTATAAACACAACAGAAACTACAAAGACTACTAAGCTATCACAACCCCTAAATATAATATAGTCCTGAGATTTCATCAAGGAAAATTCTTGCCAGAACCGAAGTCATTATACAGTGTTGTGAATCTTAGCACCAAATCATAGTGTATCTACAGTGTAGTTACAGGAGCCATTGTGGAAGAGGGGTGCAAAATAATGTGGGATTTTGACTGTGAAATAATTTGCTGTGAGAGTGTGTCTCCTAGGACCGACCTATGCCCACAGAGTCTTACCAAACATGACTGCCTAGTTTTGAGCTGAACATGGACATCAATAGACATGCTGATGTGTGAAAGCACACCGGGTCTCAACCTCATACAAGAGGCTAAATAATTCTGAGAAGGGGAAAATAGTTTTTCTCAGGGAAGAGTACATCAACTGATGACTCACTACTATATATTCAGCCCTCAAAATATACATACCAAAGATAATATCCAAATTGATCAGGTTGTATTTACAAATTTAGAAATGTGTGTGTGTGTGTGTGTGTGTGTGTGTGTGTGTGTGTGTGTAGCAACAATTAATAAAGAGACCATGAATTATATGCATACCAGTAAACATGCTGATTCCATTCTCTGTTGCTTGTATCATTTCTATTTAGATGTGACCATTTGGTATTGGATGACCAATTAGAGGACTCATCCTTGGGGAAGCCTTGTTATCTTTCTGTTTGTAGTTATTAACTACTACAACTAGGAGTGATACCTTCTGAGAGATTTCCCCATTCATATTGGCATATCCACTGATGTTCTCATTGCTTACAGTTTATTTAGACAAGCATTTTGCTCGGATATTGTGAATGCAACTTTCCTGACTTGACATACACAAGACACAGTATTATAGCAGATACTCCAACCCAGTGGCTCTTAAAACCTTTCTTATTTCTTTTCCTCGATGTTCTCTGAGCTTTATGTTTAGGGGTTGTGTATTCATTGCGTGATGTGCATCCCATAGCCAGTTGCTTTCTGCATTTTGAACAACTGTGATTTTCTGCTGCAAAAGAAGATTCTTTGATGAGGGGTGAGAGCTACCCTTACATATTAGTATCAGGATAACTATTTAGAATATATTTAAAGATAAAAATGAATTTGGAACGTGACAGAAGAAGCTTCTCTCCTAGGTTCCATATCTTCACCAGCAATTTGGTAGTTAGCTGGGCTTTCAGTAGTAGGCGTTAATTGCTTTTTACTGAATGGAGCTTATATCCAATTTGATGCTTAACCAAGATACCTGATTGCACCTTTGCAGATTTAGATGTCATTTAAGCTCAATGTTTAATAAGTCTTAATAGCATGCCCTCGCACAATGGAGTGAATAAGGACAGTTATTATGTACACACTATATATAGTGCACTATATGAAACCTATGTGTTTTATCTGTGCAATGTATAAAATATTATGTGTGAAATACATGTGTCTATGTTTATTGTCAATGATTGTACAAAATGCATGCATGTTTTAAATTATCTCATTCTCTAATGTTAATATATTCAATTTTCTGTGTATTGGATAAAAGTTAAAATTTTAAAAATGTAAATGGCTTAAAACTTAAATTTCTATGTGTATTTTAGTTCATTTTTAAATTGCTAAAATTAAAATTGTGACCAACCTGTTAACCCATCTATCAAAGATAGCATAAATATTTATGATTGAAGATAATCAACTTATAATCTCATGTTCGTATAGCTCTAATTCAAACTGGTTCATCATCTTAAGGGGTTGGCAGCATATTGTACTATATTATGAATTAACTAATAATCATTTTTGACAGTTGCCCAGTATCCAAGGTTCAGCCTTGGTAACAGTAATCTAGAACCAAATTTAGACCTTTTAGTGCTTGAGACCATTACTGTCCTCTAGAACCAAATCAGTTCTTCATCTTTAATCACTGGACTCAAGCCCACTTTTTTGTCTTTATTACTCACATATATGTACAATCCCTCTCTATATATAGAAATGCAGACAATTAAATCTTTCACACACTATACTCAAATATTTGTAAAACATCCAGCCAGTATTTCTCTTCTTCATGCTTTGACTTTGTTATTCATTTTCTTCATTGTTGGATAAGAGCCATAACTTTGACAATGTTGAAGCTCAAATGTGCATTATCCACTAAATCTATTCATTCCGAGAAATGAAGAAAAAAATTCTGTTTTTTTCTTAAAATTTTAGAAGAAATCAGACTTTTGTGTATTTTCAAGTCCCCAATGACAATTGCCTATTCTTTGAATGGCATTCATGTTTTGTTGTTGTTGTTGTTGGTGGTGGTGGTGGTTTTGTGCTGAAATGTCCAAGAGACTTCTAGTCTTTGCTCGGGAGTCTAGTATTTTATGGCTACTTTGAAAATCAGTAATCAAATTCAATAAAGATAAATTTTTCACTCAATATTGGACACAAGTTTAATTAATTAGCACAAGATAAGTCTCATTTTCCACACATGAAACAAGCAGAACACTGAAGAACTATATAACAAGAAGTAAATAAACATGATCCATTAATAAAGAGTTATTACTTTATGGGCACACTATATTGGAAAGAATTTTCTGTGTCAAGTAATGGGAACTTTTCACTTATTTCTCATTATCTTGTGTATTTATGTTCTTCTATCTTATGATAAGTTGTTTCCATACTTTTACCACCAACTGTGAATTCCGGGAGGCCAGGAGGACATGTCGCTCACTATGAGCTTAGGGGTAAAGAGAAACTCAGACATAAAAAATCTTTGTCATTTTCATGGCCTCTGTCAGATGTGATCCTAAAAGACATTACTTCTCTTGCTTAGTTATAATCGACAAAGTAATCTTAACAATACATGTGTCACCAAATATTTTAATAATACATGTTTCATTCATTTATCATAAGGAGTAAATATAATTGCCTGTAAGTATCTAATAAAGAAACTCTATGTGAATGAACACAAACAGTAGATAACAAATGGATAGTTAGTTTTCTCATTATAGAAACATAGAGATAATGCCTATTATGTATAAAAACATAAAGTTTATGAATAAACATGCTAACATAAATAATTTTTCTACTTAAGAAATTCTTTGGAAAGGATAACAACTGTTCCAATTTATTTTAGCAAAATTCTTTGAAGTTTGGCTCTTGGAATTGTTTACAAGACTGGTAAATTAGCCTCTGTAAATTAAACCACCTTAAAATGCATGAATAAAAGAAGAGGGGGATTCAGTTGCAGAAGCAGATGAAATAAAGTAAGATTTCCACAAATTAGTTTCACAGAAATTAATACTTATTTTTGAGTAGCTGAATTACATATTGTGATGGTTTAACTAACAGTGGAAGGCAGAATTAAACTGATTACATTTTCACATTGCTCAGAATTACCCAACACACAATGAAGTTACTCGTGTTTGCAGCCAGAAGACAGGAGTTTCAACATGATCTCCACATATGCAGAAAGGTTTTTTGATACCAAGAAATCATGGCTTCAGTATTCTTGGACCTCTTATTGATGAAATAGAACACATGAAAGGGATGATTAACTAACTTGTATGTAAATGTATTCAAATATTTCAATATTGTATAAAGGGCTTGGGAAATAAAATGTGTCCTAAGTTCACATTAATTATTAGTAAGATTTATCTGCTTACAAACATGTATAATTTTTCTAAATAGTTTAATATTTAGAAAATGTTATAAATGCTGATGAATCAAGGCAACAGTGACTCAAGCCCACTTTCTATTTTGAGCAGAATTGCATGGTCCAGACAATTCATCTACTGTAAATGTTTACCCACTGCATGATATAGAAATTAGGGTCACTCAACTGTAGCTGGTGTCTGCCAAGCATCTTAAGCTTTCAGTTGGGTTGCGGCATGGCAGTAGAGATTAATATAGCTTATTAATTGGGCACTTTCTTCTTATTGTCCTAAAATCACTAATTACATAATAATGAGACCGTGCCGATGTCCTCATCTACCATTCACTACCTCAAAAATACTTTACCTCCACATATTATTAAGCTCTAAAACACGCATGTAAGGAATATTATATAGACTGAACTAGTTATATGTAGGAGTGTCAGGTGTATCCATGTAACATATCCACGTAACACATATCTACGTAACAACAATTAATGATAAGAGAACCCATAGAATTGAAAGAGAGCAAGGAGGGTTATATGGGAAAATTTGGAGTGGAAAAAATGGGAAAAAAATAAATGGAACAACTATATTCTAATATCAAAGAGATCAGACAATAGATTTGTAGTATTACAAATCTTAAATATGGATTATCAAATATTCATTCCAACCATAAAACCCAGAGTTTCAAAAGCCTAGAATTATTTCCCCTTATTTTTTCAAATTATTCTTTGCATGGTGGTGTGATAGATAGATTATGAATTGTAGAATCATCAACAGAACAAATGCTCACTAGATAGCACGCTCCAGTTTTATGGACAAACTGTCTTTAGTTAGTATAGCATGTCCTACAGGGCAAAGTGGCTTTCCATTTTGAACCATTGGACTAGACCCTTATCTCCAGATTCTTTATTTGTCTGTGGATAGAAGGCATCCAGAGGTGATTAAATTGAACTGTTTTTCACTACATAAATCAAAACTGTACACATAGGGAGATGGTGTCAGGATTATGCCTAATTTCCTGTATAAATCATATCTCATGATACAAAAAAAGAACCAATTATTACTTTTTTACTACCTTGAAATGCAGTGATATTTATCACAAATAAATGCGCTCTAGTGAAAAGAGATTTGCAGTGATTTGGCTTTACTTTTTAACAAAATTCCACAGTGATGCTTTAGAGAAACTACTTTATCTGTATGATAGAAACTCTTACTTTCTCAAACAACATCCCTCCTTCCACAAAAGACAATGTATCTTATGTGCTGATACTGTTTTCATTTACCAATCTTATCATTTAGGACCTATAATTATACACAGAGAGATAAGTTATACTCAACAGGACAAAAGGGTCTTATTTCAAAATACTTGTCTTATAACGTTTATTGAATAGATTATTCAGAGTTTTTCTTTGAAGAAGCAATTACTGATTATCTCAAAACACCTGATGCACCCATCCCACTCACACAATGTCTTGGTATAATTCAGTCAAGCATCTACTCTCCTTGGGCCATTCTGAGAGCCTTGGTGATCCACTGATTCTGCCCATCATACCACAGATGTCTCTCACTCAGTATGATGCCCTGATATGTCTGTCAGTTCCACTGTGGCACCCAGAACCAATATTGAACTCTGCACTCTGTTTCACTCACTAACTCCTTATACTCACCCATTTATTCATTTCCTCCAGCCACATTCATTTCCTTTCCAAGTTATCTGCCATCCTGTGTGTGTACTGTTCTTCTCTATATCTTTCCCAGCCATCAGCCTTTATCTCCCTCTGTCAGCTTTCTCCTTTCGCTGAGATTTCTGTTGAAATATCTGGTTATCTCTGAAAATTTCCCCACTACTTTATATAAAAATGAAAACTCTAATGGCAAGGTCAGGCTCTCTCTAACTTCTGTCTTATCTCTGTATATAGCCTTCTTCCATCTAGGGTTTGAGTTCTACAATTATAGGGAATGTCGTATCACTGTCCAGTGTCGTATCCATAGCTTCTGGGCAAGAAACTTACAGTAATCTATTTCCTTTAATATTTTTCAGCTATATATTTAACACTTAAGTAAAAAAAAAACAATTGTGACTTTAAAACAGACATTTAAAGAAAGAAGACATGGAAGTATCAACATCTGAGAGAAGTTAGGTTGGGAGAAGGACGACTTGCTAAAAAAATGGGATGAGGATACCTTTAATGTTGGCAACTTGTAACTAACTGTTTCAGAAATGAAAGATGTATTCCAGGTTGAAGCAATGAGTCTGAGACTACATGACTCATAAGGATGACCAGGAGTTGTGAATAATACAGCTTCAAAGTATTAAAAAGAACAGCAGAGGCTGAAGCAGGATGGACGCTCTGGAGATGAAAGGCACAGAAATAACTTTCCAAACTTTGTAAATATTTGATGAAAAAGAATTGTAATCTTCAGTAGTGACAGTTAGTTGTCAGTCCATTAGTGAAATAATTCTACCATAATTTTCTAACAGTATGTTGACTAAAAATATCATTTTCAGAAAATATTCTCTACTGTTACTGTTTCATACTTTTTAAAAAAGGTGTTGTATTCTGTCCAATGTGTCTTAAAATATGAGGATTGTCATCTAAAGAGGAATTAGGGAAAATTTAAATTGATTAATTGCCAAACCATGCTTTCCTCTCACTTTCTTTCATCATAGCACTTCGGCAGGACATGACTAGAGTTATATGATATTTACATTTTTGAACATCTTGGCTGCTTACTCTCTCCTTCTTTGTCAGCTCTTAAAGATTTTTGTTTTATGACTATTTTTGCCTGTCACATACATAAAGGTTAGGAAATATCATATGTTATCCTTGTTGAAAGTATCACAAAATTATAATATGTACATATACACATACTAAACTCTTTCTAGTATTTATTGTTTACTGTGTCTAGACACAAAGATAAAGTTCTATTGTTAATCTGATAACCGAATAGAAGGAATTGAAGATGTTCTTTCCACAGAAGTTTAGTTCTAGAACCTAAGCAAGTGTACAATTGTAAGTTGACCCTGTGCCCCATAGCTTCTCCAAATTCTACCTACACATTTTTAGAATCCAATTTCTTAGGACAAAACACAATTTTTCCTTTGGCAATTTACTTGATTTAACATCTCCTTTTAAGTCATTACAGTCATTTTCAAATAAACAGTGGCTGATTCAATCCCTAAACCTCAGAGCAGGAATTCACTAATCAGTAGAAGGTTGAGGGAGACTATGAAAACACACAGAATGGGGTGTTGAATATCCCAAGTGCCTAATCAAGAAGTATTCACTCAGGAAACGTATCATTTACTCTGAAATACAGACATGCAAAAGAAAAGTCAATAATCAGAGAATGTGTAGCCTTAAATGTGAGGCACCATTAAAGCGATTACAGGTGAGAGACTCACTCTTCAGTGGATTTGTTAAAGAGGAATTCATATGCAAACAAGTCTAAACCCTCAAACGTTGGGTAGATTTTGAGACATATACTTGGGGAACAGAAAGGCCTTTGATTAGAGAAACATGTTTGCACAATAAAACAGTATAATAATAGCATGAATCATATGAGTCTGTTTATCACTTACAGGTCCTTTTGATGCTCTGAACATGGTACTAAGAAGTTTGTGCCTGTTTCGTTTAAGGAAGAGGATGAAAGTTACACAGTACAGAAAATTCACGTAGCAGTTCCCTAGGTCCATGGATAACAAACTTTCCTTTGTAACAGGAGGCTGTTCTGTTAATGAGAGATGGGCTATTGTTAGCACTTCATGTTTTCTCCCCAGGAGGAATCAGGCAGTCTGTCTGTACAGGTTAGAGACTCAGTTCATTTTTACATGGTTGGGTCCCGGAAGAACTGATGGGTATTTCCTGTTTTAAGGAATGTATAACCTTATAAATTCCATTGGTGTTAATTAAACTGAAACAACAATACAACCCTTCTCTGGTCTTAGAAAATACTGGTGTTAAGTCTGTAACTCACCTTGGTTCTCTGGACACTTACAGGTTCCTACCATGTAAACCCAAATGTCAAAGTGCATTCTAATGCAGGTTTAATAATGTGACATGTTGGTGACTTATCAATTTATGTTTTCTAGTATGATAAACTAAAATTAAACAGTAAGAGCTATGGATTAGCTTATTTCCATGGGAATACATTCTATTCGTTTCTAGCATTGCTATTTTTATCGTTGTAACCTTTTATCAGATAAAATATTTTCTATTAAATTTGATAGATTTAAGTAAGACTACTTGATAAGCCTCCACCAAAGGAAATGAGTATCATTCTTCAAAGTAAAATCAATTTCTCATAGTGACAAATGATGTTGTTTAAATTTAGCTGTAATTTAGCAATGGTACTTTGATGTCTGAAATAATTGACATCCAGAGGGAGTCACTCTTGAAACTGCATTCTTCTTGTATTAAGCCAGTTCTGTCATGGACTTGCAGGAGACTTTTGTTTCTTGCAGTTTTTATCTTACAAAGTACTTTACAGTAGAGATAAGTATTATCTTAATTTTCTGATTTAGTAAGGAGGAAGTAATTTTCTTTGAACTGGAAAAACCGTTTTCTATCTTTTGAGACCTACTGTATTATGTATAGTATAATATTTCATAAATAAAAATTGACAAATATATAAATTAAAATTATCACTAATGTATTCAGAATTTCTTCTGAATATCTAAGCTGGAGTGAATATAAAATTAAAGTAAAAATGACAAAAAGATGTATATATGCCAGATAGGCAGCACAGGTCTGCATTAAAGCAGTAGTGTACTCAAAGCCTTCCTAATGAAACTCATGGACTATTAAGTCTATTGGATTTTAGGATTTCTGTTGTGGGACCCTGACATAACCATGTGTGGTTTCAGATAAATGAAATATTGACAATGCACTGAACTTGTCAGAATAAGATATTATATATCTTTAACTTTTGTGTAACTTCGATTGTTAAAGTTGTTCTTTAACCACTCTGTAACTGGTCACTCTCCATCCTCTCTCTATTCTTCTCATCCCCATTAAGCTCCGCCCTTTCCTTTGACTCATTCCACTGTCATGCCCTTTGACTTTGTTCTACAAGCCATTATATAGCCAGGGAGGTCTGAGTAACATGAACTAGTTGGTGGGAAATCACCAGGGTCTACAGAACCAAGGACAGTGTCTGCCACTTCTGGTAGCCCATAATCCAACAAGCAGGAGTAGGGCCGGGTAGATGAGTCCCTCCCAATCTCTAATTGCTCTTGTCTGGCACAGTCTAATGTAGGCTCAATGCAAGCAAGTACACAGCCTCTGTGAACTCTTGATGACACAAGCTGTTTCATAACCAGTAGAGGAGATGTCCTAACCCTTTTCTATAACATAGATAATTATTATTTAAATATGATATTGTCCTTTTTTCTTTGTCTTTTTAATTTATTCTTCTTTAATATATTACATCCCTACTTCTTCTTCTCATCTTCTCATGCCAACTCCTTCCGCTTCCCCAGATATCCTCCTCCTTTCCCTTCAGAAAAGATCAGACCTCCAGAGATTACAATTAAACATGGCATATCAAGTTATAATAAGACCTCATATTAAGGCTGGACCAGGTAACCCAGTAGAAGGAAAGGGGTCCGAAATGCAGGCAAAAAAATCAGAGACAGCCCCTGCTACTGTTGGCAGGAGTCCCAGAAGAAAACCAAGCTACTTGACCATAACACATGCAGAGCCATACATGCTCCCTGTCAGATTCTGTAAGCCCCTATAGACCTGGTTAGTTGTCTATGGTTGATAAACCATGTTTATGTACTGTTCTTGAGCCCCATAGCTCCTAAAAATCCTTCTTCCTATTCTCCACAGGAGTTCCATATTTCAGCCTAGTTTTTGCGGGTTTCAGCATCTGGTCCTTATCAGTTGCTGGGTGAATGATAACAAACCTGTGCTTCAGTCTATGAAATAGCACAACATCAGTAGCAAACATTTTCATGACTGTCTTTCTTTCTTTCTTTCTTTCTTTCTTTCTTTCTTTCTTCCTTCCTTCCTTCCTTCCTTCCTTCCTTTCTTTCTTTCTTTCTTTCTTCCTTCCTTCCTTCCTTCCTTCCTTCCTTTCTTTCTTTCTTTCTTTCTTTCTTTCTGTCTTTCTTTCTTTCTTTCTTTCTTTATCTTACCAGTCATGTGTCATTCTATCTTAGGTCTCAGGGATATCCAGTGTCTCTTTCCTGCCCCTCCATTGTTTAGGGCAGGCTTCCTTTTGTGTCATGAATCTAAAACTGCAGCAGACATTGGTTGGTCACTGCCACAATTTCTGTGCCACCATTACCCCAGCATATTTCACAGGCAAAACAAATTGTAGATGAAAGGTCTTGTGGCTAGTTTATCTCAATCCCTCCACTGTAAGCCTTGCCTAGTTACAGGCTCTCATATCCTCTACTAGGAATGTTTGCTAGGTCACCAACCATGGAGAAGTGTTCCTCTTTCTCCACATCCTTGCCAGCATCTCTGTTCACCTGAGTTTTTTTGTCTTAACCATTCTGATTGGTGTGAAGTGGAGTCTGAGGGATGTTTTGATTTGCATTTTCCTGGTGACTAAAGATGTTGAAAAAAATTTTAGGTGCTTCTCAGCCATTCTGTATTCCTCAGTTGAGACTTCTTTGTTTATCTCTGTACCTCCATTTTAAAATAGGATCATTTGATTCTCTGGATCTAATTTTTTGAGTTCTTTGCATATATTGAATATGAGCCCTCTATCAGATGGAGAATTGGTAGAGATCTTTTTACAATTTGTTGGTTGTCCTTTTGTCCTAATAAAAGTGTTCTTTGCCTTACAGAAGCTCTGCAATTTTACAAGGACCCTTTTTTTTTCTTAATCTTAGAGAGTAAGCCAGTAGTGTTTCGTTCAGGAAAATTTCCCCTGTGCCTATGTGTTCTAAGCTCTTCCCCACTTTGTTCGATTAGTTTCAGTGTACCTGGTTTTATGTGGAGGTCTTTGATCCACTTGGACTTGAGCTTTGTACAAGGAGATAAGAATGGTTCAATTTGCAATTTGGTTCATAACTTCGGTTAATGCTGTGTCTCTGTTCAGCTTCTGTTTCAATGATCTGTATTGTCCATTGATGAGAGTGTGGTGTTGAAACCTCCCAGTATCTTTGTGTGCAGAGTAATATATGTGTTGGGCTTTAGTAAAGTTTCTTTTATGTATGTGGGTACCCTTGCATTTGGAGCATAGATGTTCAGGTTTGAGAAATCATCTTGATAGATTTTCCTTTTGATGAGTAAAAAGTGTCCTTTCTTATCTTTTAAAATTACTTTTGGTTGAAAACCTAATTTTTTTCAATATTGCAATGGCCATTCCATCTTGTTCTTTGGGACTCTTTGCTTGCAATTTTTTTCCCAGCTTTTTACTGTGAGATGTTGCCTGACATTGTTGCTGAGATATGTTTCCTGCAAAACTCTGGGTCCTATTTTTGTATCCAGTCTGAAGGTCTGTACCTTTTTATTGGGGAATTGAGACCATTGATGTTCAGAGATATTAAGGAATAGTGTTTGTTGTTTCCTGTTATTTTTGTTGTTAGAGGTAAAATTATGTTTGTTTGGCTGTCTTCTTTTGGGATTGTTGCTAGATGAATATTTTATTGCTCTTTCTAGGGAGTACTTTCCCTCCTGGTGTTGAAGTTTACCATCTATTATCATTTGTAGGACTGGATTTGTGGAAAGATATTGTGTAAATTTGGTTTTGGCATGAAATATCTTGGTTTCTCCATCTAAGGTAATTAAGATTTTTCTACCTTGCCCCTGAAATACTTTGTTTTAGTTATGGTTTTACCACTGTGAACAGATACTATGACCAGTTTCCACTATCTCTCTCAATACTTTCTCCTTTCACCCCTAAGCAGATGCCTCTTTTTCCAGGTCCAGCTGCCCCCAATCGTTACACAAAATCTATTCTATTTTCCCTTCCCAGTGATATTCATGCACACACACACACACACACACACACACACACACACACACACACACTTGAACATGCTGCTTTTGAAGCCTTGAGTCCTTCTGCCTTCCTCATTATTTATCCTCCCTAGGTCTATGAATCATAACATGATTTATCCATTACTTCACAACTAATGTTCATTTATAAGTGAGTACATACAATGTTTTTCTGGGTCTGAGTTACACCAGTCACAATAATTTTTTCCTACTTACATTTGTTTCCCTGCATGTTTGATAGCTTTTTAAAAATTGTTAATTGGATATGTTATGTATTTACATTTCAAATGCTATCTCCTCTCTGTTCTTTTCCATCCCCCTTCCTCCACCTTCTGCTTCTATGAAGATGCTCCCACATCATCACCCAGCATTCCTCTATAATGGGGAAAGAAGTCTTCATAGGAGCTTAAGAGGTTTGCAATCTCATAGGAAGAACAGCAATATAAACCAACCAAGCAACCAACTCCCCAGAGCTTCCAGAGAGTGCAACACCAACCAAAGAGTACACATGGAGGGACCTATGTCTCTATCCTGCTGAGGATGGCATTGTCTAGCTTCAAAAGGAGGAGAAGCCCATGGTTATTTTTTAACATCTGAGTGAATGTACCATATTTTAAATTCATTCTTTGTTTTCAGTTTTTACCTATGATGAACAAAGCTTATATAAACATAGGTGAGCAAGTGCTCTTATGGTAGGATGAAGCATCCTTTGGGCATATGCCCAGAAGTTTTCTTAAGCACCTTAAAAATGAATAGTTAATTTAAATTGGCAACAAGCTATTAATATATATTGTCTTTCTTATCTCATTTTTAATCTTTTTCTCTGTTGCTGGGTCCAAACCTGGAGCCATTTGCTTGGAAGTCAAGGTCTCAACCATTGAGTTAAATTCCAACACATGTTTGAAATGCATCTTTAAAAATGAGATGTTGCCATTAATAACAGACACTATCTTTTTGTTAGAAACAAGATCAAATACTAAAAAGCTAGAATTGGAACAAATTGCTGTATGTATATATATATATATATATATATATATATATATATAATATATATAATTATCAATAAGGTGGTAGGTATATATCTGTAATTGCTGCACTTGAAAGACTGAAGCAGAAGGATGGTATATTTAAGGACAGTTTTAGAACACACTGATACCTTATGTCAAAATATGTATGAAAATAAAACAAAAATGTTGGAAGGGCTGCATGTGTGTTTCCATTCTACTAGCCCCATGGCTTAAGAATAGGTATGTACAATCAGTCACTATTTTTAGAAAGAGCTCAGAAAATATCATATTCTCTCAAGGACAAATATGGTACTTTTATTTCAATCATTACTCAAAGATCTGACTTAAAAATATCACTGATGTCTAGCAATTAGTAGTGGATGATGGAGGAGTACACTGTCTCAATATCAACACATACAAAATCTGTATAACACAGCATGTTTTTTCAAAGTAGTATTAATACTGATATCACTAATCTTTAACTCAAGTCATTTTTATATTGAAATTTTATGAAGGCATATTTTCTCACCTGAATAAGACAAGACTTGGCATTCTTCTGTTGAAAATATTCTCAGATTCTTTTATCTTTTTACGTGTCCTTCAGTTAGAACACTATCATATTCTCATGTACCTGAGAACCTTATTTCTATATAGAGAGCCATGCACTCTTTCAGGATGACTAGCTGTGACAGGAAGCTGATGATTCACTGGGAATCCTATAAGACAATCCTTGAGAAGTGTGTCTTGAATTGTGTTCTAAGTGGTCCATTTGATGTCTTGTTTTCTTTCCACTTTCTCCTTCCAGTGAAATCAGATGAGTTACAGACAATCAAGAAAGAATTAACCCAGATCAAAACTAAAATTGACTCCTTGCTAGGGCGCCTGGAGAAGATTGAGAAGCAGCAAAAGGCAGAAGCAGGTAAGTGGAAAGAAATCTGTTGTCACAGACAAGTTGGAATAAACTCAACACCATCAATCACTGAAGGCAGGCCAGAGAGACACCAGCTGAGTCACAATGTTAACAAAAAGCCACAGTTGCACTAATAGAATCTACTCACTTTGCTACACATGAACCAATATTTCTAAGATTGAATTCTTAAAAGGATAGAATTTCAATAGAACCCTAACATTTGAATCACAACTGAAACTTTCTATTTCAATATTAAGTAATTTGTAAAGAAAATAAAAGGGAGTAATGGGTAGTGTTGTCAGGAGAAGATTATTATTCACATTAAATTTAACCACAGCATAATATGAAAAAATTGCAAAGGCTATAATTACAAAGATCAATTTCACCCTATGAATCATCTTTACCCAGCTTCTGAAACCTAGAAGCCGGTGGTATGTCCCTGTCAACCACAGGCCAAATTAGTGATTATTCCTCTACCAGTCTACAGGCTCTTTTTGAATTCTGAGCATAGGTCCCAGCCAGAGTCAGTTTTTACCCTTTTTTGTACACTGTTTTAAAATCATAAAAATCAGGTCTGGGATGAACTCAGAGCTGTTTTACATTTTGACATTTGTGATTTTCAAGTCTTGTATGTACTTCTCTCAGGCCTTACCCTTGCTCCAAAGATTGTATTAATAACTCTACGTGTGTGTGTGTGTGTGTGTGTGTGTGTGTGTGTGTGTGTGAGTGTGTTACTCAGATTCACAGGGTACATAACTTCCTAGGAATGTTACTTCTCAAAAAGAAAATAAATGAACAATACAATTTTGTAAAGTTTTTATTAAATCTAACCTTATTTCTGAATACCCACAAAGGTTCACAGGCATCAATCAATTTGTGACTTAGCAGGTGTCAGGTTTCTCTCAGAGCTAAATTCCTGGGTTCTCTAAAGTGGAGCTACTAAGTTACTTTTAGATAATGAGAACATTTGTGGACTAGAATTGTGGCTGAGGCTCATCGCTGAAAACCATGGTTTATGTCCTAAAGTAGTCAGGAGCCTGCGTGGTGCCTGTTGACTCTTGACCAGAATGGGAGCCTACTTCCTGGCCGAGCTACAGAACGTTTCTTGCCTGAAGCACATCAGAATAAAGTAATTCAACCTATATTGTAAAATACCTGATTAAAAATAACAGGAGTCAGTAACTCTCCCCATCATGTTAATATGGAGGAGTCGTGATACATTAAATTGAACAACGTTCACTGAATTTGATTTTTCTATGGCACATATTTTATACTGAAAAAAAGTTATGTCTACCTACACTTTACAGTAAAGATATCTAGAGTTGTAAGAAAGTTTCTTTGCATTGTCTACGACCATAATCTAAAGTTTCTGCTGTAACTGAAGTATCCTGTGATGTAGCCTAAGTCAATATTTCCCTTTGAGGAACTTCTGTAGAATTCATTATTATGTAAAACAACCCTTACAGCAAAAGACTTTGATAACCAATTTGCACTTCAGTTTAAAGGATTATAGAGAACTCATTTAAATATAAATCACCTCACAGAGAAAAATGTGATCCTTCTCCCAGCATATTATACCTTCTGGTTTCCTACAAAGAATCAGACCTGCCACAGATCATGCCGGGAGATCATCTATAAATGTTAACATTCTAATTCAAGCCCTGGTTTTCCTTTTATAAATGCTGTCATTTTGCCTTTGCTCATCTTTAAACTTTTTCCAGTCATAAGACTGTTACTTTCAAAATGACAATTCTTGTCCTTGCTGTTGGTGTCTCTCCTCCTTTCACATGCTATGAAGAAAATGAAGGTATTTAATTTGTATCTTCATTGTCCTTGTAATTGTCTTCTGAATAGCATCTATATTTATAGAGATAATACAATCCTCTTCCCCATTTCCTGTATTTTCTCAGTGGAAAGAAATCAGAGTTGTATGGAAAAAGCATTGTGTTATGGAAAGAAGAGTGAAATGAATTAAAATTCATTAAAAGGTACTCAGAGCCTCCTTACTAAATCCAGGGACACTAATTTTAATGCTTAATTAGTTGAAAGCCAATTCCCCGGTAGATAGCACTTATTATTCCTCATTGCTCTTTATACAGCTCATCCCCTACTTGATATTAGCTATGTAATAAGGAATGTTCCCAACATTAATAGAGTGGACCAAGGAAACAGATGGCTAGGAAGAAAATGCTACACAATGTGGATTGTACCCTGGGCCCCACATAGGGTAGGTTATGAGTGAGGCTTATGGGGTTTGTTTCCTCAGTGACTTCAAAGCAAATTTCAAGTGTACAGACAAAAATTACTACAAAACGCAGTCATATTATACTGAACTGTCTACACCATAATTTGCTTGTAAGAGAAATCTCTGTGTCTCTTTATTTCAATATTATAATATTTCTACGAATAAGGTCATATTTTCTTTACTGGCTTTATACAGTGAACTGTCGCTTACTATTGACAGGTATGAAGCAGGTTTGAGACCTTCAAAACTATAGGAATTACCTGCCTCCCACAATTCATATCCAAACACTTAAAATTGTGGTTACTATGACTCTACCATGAATATATTGTTTTTCTACTGAATAAGACAACTTTTAAAGTATGCCAAGAACATAGATTATGGAAAACAACAATTAGCATTTTTCATCAGTTTAGCCTATAATTGGATCTTATTCCTAGATGATTCTTTAGAAGTAATCAAATGTAAATTATTACATACACACACAGATACAGAGAGAGACAGACAGACAGACACAGAGAGACAAAGACAGAGACAGAGAGAAAGAGAGAGACAGAGACAGACAAAGACAGACATAGAGACAGAGACAGAAACAGAGAGGCAGAGAGATACAGAGATAGAGAGAAAAACAGACTGACAGAGACAAAGACAAATGGAGAGATAGAAACAGAGAAAAGAGGCATGCCCTGTATGTATGTACTGGTGAAAGACCTTACAGCCCAATACTTATATCTAGTACCCAAAGTATTAAGAATGAGGATGAATGAAGGTATTCCAAATATGTAAGATGCCAAAATACTTAGCTCCAAATTACATGTTAAAATACACATTGAAGTAAGATATATGAACCTTTAATGAAGTATGTGAACATTTAGCAATTTATAAATTCCCAGCACAAAGGCTCCATGAGGCACGAGGAGCTAAGTGTCCTCAAGAGCAAATAAAATTAAACATATGAATGGCTAAAGTGAAAATATCTTTTAGAGATAGTTGAAAGTTTCTAATTGGGTAGGTGTTTTAGCTTCTCTCTCTCTCTCTCTCTCTCTCTCTCTCTCTCTCTCTCTCTCTCTCTCTCTCTGTGTGTGTGTGTGTGTGTGTGTGTGTGTGTGTGTGTCTGTCTGTCTGTCTCTCTCTCTGTCTCTCTCTGTCTGTCTCTCTCTCTTTCTCTCTTTCTCTTTCTTTCCTTTCTTTCTTCATTTTATTTTTCATTTGCCATGTCTGTTTTCTCTGAGATGAGTTTCAGCACCTTGGAGAGAAAAGCAAAGTAGGAACCTCTGGCAGCTTATATCTTCATACTAGCTCTGCTACAGTGTTTTTTAATACAATACTGGGAAAATGCACTTCACTACAAAGATGCAGGAGAGAAAGGGGGAAAAGACAGCTTTCTAAAAGCAGGCACTTGAAGATTAATTGGGTAAAATGGAACATTGAGTTGGCCATAAAGGATATGTTCCTAAGAGATACACTGGTCATGAGCTTTGTAGAAACACAAAGCAGATCAGAGACTTGAGTCAGACCAAGGACCCAAGCCTCAGAAATCAGGGAGACTAATCCCATCAAATCTCAGGAGAGGAGACACTTAAATTCAAAGAAGTTGAGAAAATAACACCTGGTAGAGATAAATGTGCACATACCTGTAGGGAAGGGATAAATTTGTCTAAGTCCTTAGAGTAGTCCCTTGAAACTAACTTACTGAAAACATAAGGTATTTTTAATTATAAGGAAATTATAAGTTAAAAAAATAGTCTTTTTAAAGTGAGTTCAGGAAGATAGTGTTTAATTTATACTCAAAACATAGCTGATCAAATCATTTACAAGCTTAAAGTAAAAAACTGAAAATTGAATTAATCTAATTTAGCTTACAATAGCTTACTGCTTTCTAGAAATGGAGAGGGAGTAGAAATTAGTTGACCAATAAATATCTATGAGACGATGAGAATTATGCCAAGAGTTTGTGAAGGATTCTAAGGGAGTGTAGTTAGAAGCAGAAGGTGCCACATTTGAAAGAATCAACCAGGGGAGCAAAAACCTTTAAAGAGATGGAAATGGTTGGCAGACAGGAAGTACTCTTCATAACGGGACTTACTATTATCAGACTACAAACCCTGCATGTTTGTAAAGAAACTAATTTAAGGAAGGCTGTCAAGAATCTTCTAAAATAACCTCAAGATAAAAAGAAAGCATTCATACACTGACTACAAGGCATTACGAAGACTCTTTTCAAGACTATTGCAATCTGAGCTGAACTCAACTGATTAAAGACCAGGGTGGAAGATGTATGAATGTTACACAAACTGCTTGAGCTATGCTGGAAGGTGTTGAGAGCACCAGACCAATGTGGTTAGGCAAACTGTGATTGACTCTAGCAAAGATGAGCTTTTCTCTCCAAATAGACAGAAAGATGAAGTCTATCCATCCATATAATGATGACCTATTGGAGGGCCCAGTCTCAGATATGGAGAACATTCATGGGTGCATAAATCTCAAACAGTCAAAGGAAGAAGATATAATCTAACATTTTCAAAGTAAAGATTCTGAGAGAGTCTGTGCCTGGGGTCAGCAAGAAAGCTATGTAAAGTTTTGATAAACAGAGGGAAGCACAGATGCTTTCTTGGTAAGAACTGTTGGACTGTCACTTCAGTTTAGGTACCTTTTCTTCTGTGTCCTGTCTGCATCCCATCACTATTCTGTAAGTCTTGTCAGTTCCAATCGCAAATTTGAGCATTGTTGTCTACTGTCCTGATAGCTGGTGTTCCCCACTCTGACCTTTGTTAGATTTCCCCATCCTATAGCTCCCATTCCCCATGACCACGCCCATCTCCAGTGATGGTCCTGCTTCCCATGTTCACAGTGCTTTAACCCCTAGTTGAGGTGTATTTCACAATGCTTAACATCAAGGCTGTAATCCAGTGACAACACAGTTTAATGAGTGGTGAAACTGTCACAATTCACTTAAGGCATTGTCACTCCCTAAGGACATCTCTTCTTGGTACTTTCCTAGCTGCCTCATTCTCTGTGTGGCAAGTAAATTTATATTATTGAAATAAAAAGTCACAGGCAGGAGTGAGACAAAATTTGGTGTCCACCCCATAAAGATTGAATCTAACTGACTGGTTCTGAGACATTTGGAAAATTTCTCATAAAATTTACAAAGCGAGGGAAACAGTATCTCCTTCAAAATCATGATGTTTAAGTAAGCATAGTATTTTGTTAATTTTAACGTGAGTTCCATTAAATTTTTAGTGTTTTTTTTTTTTTTTTTGTGACCAACTTGAGGTTATTCTCTAAACGTTCATTTATGTAACTGGAACTTTAGTCAAAATATATTTCTCATAAGTAGTTTTCCTGAAATCTGTTTATGTGTTTGTTACTAATAGCATCCATAATAAATTGAATATTTAGCAGTAATGTTTTTAAATCATTGATTTAAAACAAATATAGCTGTTTAAAATAGAATATTTAAAAAATAAGCTTGAACTTGCCATGCAAAAGTTTAATTACGGAATACTATCTAGGCAGTAATAAAATTAGGGATGTTTTTTATAACAACAATCTTTTCTGTTATCTAAGAACAATTCATCTGGTAATTATTTAACAATTAATCCAACATGTCAAAAAGCTTAATTGCCACTTCAACCAATTTTCAGACCTATTGATAATAACTCTGAAGAAAATGCAATTTAATAAGAATTCTTTGATGACAAATCCAAACAATTGTAACTTGGCTCATATACAGCTTTTGAAATAAAATTAGATATACTGAATTTTTTAATATGAGGACAAAAATTTAACATCAAATGATTTTTTTCATGTCATTTGAAGTCATAAATAGTTCCACTTAATCAGAAACACCAATCATTTGCCTTTCCTTTCCTTTGATAGTCATTGTTTGACTAAACTATGTTCCCAAACTGAACGTATTTCTCCATTCTTTAACTTGGAGATTATTTTCTATTTGAAGTAATTCAAAGTTTTATTTCCTTGCATGATAAACTCCTCTGGAGCCTATGATTAATTAGGAGAGAACAGAGCCTGTTGAGGCAGAAACCTTCCTGTGGATTCTTACTCTTACATAGCTTTCCTGGGTATAAAATGAGCAATTCTAGTTTGCAGAACTGTGTTCCAAGAACTAATGTTTAGGCCTGAAGCATGGTCAGCATTTTAGAAGAATTCAGTATCTCACTAACTTGTGGTCATTATAAGAGTTTTCTTTCTGTAATAACCTTATAGTTTGGATTTTATATTAGCTTTTGCAGTCCTTGTTCACACATCTAAACAAAAGTGTAATAACATCTCCCTTCTCTGCTCAAAAAGAAATCCATCACTTTGACATAAAGAACCCACTGGAAAGGGTTGTTTTTCTTTTGCAGAACTGTCCATGAAAGCATGAAAAGCTCTCCTCTAAGAAGCCTTCATGCTCCATATTTCATCTGATTCCTAGTGATGATGGGCTTTGGAACAAGATGTAGCAGGGATGTTCATTTTCACTCTCCAGAACTTCTAATTTGCTACTATAGTGCCAAATTCAACTGCCATTTTATTACTATAGGGATAATTTAAAATGAACAGAGAGGTGTTTATTATTTTATTCCATACAACTTATGAATATATTCAGTAAATGTTTCCATGTATAAGGCAGTGAGAGAGAAAACAGAAAGAATAAAAGAAAAAAAGTTAGATGCAAATATTTCTACCACAGAGAATCTCTACTGACAAATATAAATTCACACACATAATGCATACATATGCCTCTTCCCATATGTTCACACAAAAAGAATTATGCAGATAAAACAAAGGTCCCAAAATTTAGATTAACCAAACATTACTTTTCATTTCTAAAAGAAATACATTAATTATTCAAAAAGTAGAACTACTTCCTTCGCTTTGATATCAATAAGACTTTTTGAGGGACCAAAATTCATCATTCAGCTGAAAAAAAAGGCAGCTTAATGAACAACTGTGCTTTCATGTGTGATTTATTCACAGATCCTGTAATTGTTCAGTGTATGTGCCGCATTACACTGAGCCAATGACAAATGTCCATGATGACCACACCTTACAAAAATGCAGACTGCTCTCATTTCTGTTAAGCTCCCATTAATCATCTACCATCATAATTAAGGGTTTCATATTTTCAACCCAGATAATATCTCTTAAGCAGTTAAGCTTTCGAATTAATGACTGAATGGGTAAGCACAGCTTACATGTTTGTCTTTTCGGCCTTGACCTATATTAATACACTATTGTCTTTGAAATATAATATTCATAGTATTACGTGTATATTGCATGTATGAAAGACATCAAGCAACTTACTATAAGTTTGTTTAAACAGCTATAGGAAGGCTATGTGAAAGCTAAGGCACAAAATTATCTCTTCAATATGTTCTTTAAAAATCAGAAGTAGAGATATTGATAAGGAAAATTTTATAGTAATCAAGTAACCAATAAGGGTTGCACTTTATAATCATTTTGAGCTTTTATGCTTATGTGTTTTTGTGGTCTCTGCAGTTAAAAGGCACAGTCACATCTTTTCTTCTTCAAAGAATTGCTTTTTCTGAACTTCAATGGTATATTTTAGCTTACCTTTTAGAGAAGAAATGTATAGTTCATAGAAATAGTGACTAGCAAAAAATATGCACCTTAGTCTTATATTCTACTAACTTATAGTATCACTTCTACTTATAAGGCATATAAAATAATAAAAAACCATATCAACCAATTGCCTGAAAATAAGCCTCTGTTTGCAGTGAACTTCTCTGCATTGCTTCTACGGTACTGGCAAAAACTTTGAGAAGAAAGTGGTCATATTGCCCACAGAGTTCAAACACTGAAACACTGATAAGACAACAGAAGATACAATTTAATTTGGATAATAATTACCTAGAATTTAGTAAAAGAAAACAAGAGACTTGGTTATTAATAGAGTAACTACTTTATAAGTCTCAAAAGATGCTCCACTGTAAAATCACAAAACCGTCAGAGAAAAAGAGAAATTCTACACTCCACAGCTTCATCTGCATGCCATACAGGCATATGGAGATGAAGCCGCTTTTGTCACACTGGCTACATGTTGTAAGATCTCAGAGGTTAGCAAATAGATGGAAACATTTTTTTAAACATGGGTTCTGTGGATGTAGTAGGAAATAGCAGGCCATTTTAAGATGCCTACTATAACACGGCAAAACCTAGAATGAAACTTGGTATTCACAGTGTCACTGCTAAGTAACCTAAATACCATTAAAGCTCTGTCATCTGGTAGAGGTCAGGTCACTTGTCACCTTTCTGCCCATTTTTTAAATAACGTTAATTATTTGTAGAATTAAAATGAAAGAATGCATAGGCACGTGTTATTTATAGAAGAAATTACTGTGATGATATTCAGCAATGTGTCAAAAGGTTTACCCACATACTTGCACAGAAAACTTTTGTCAATGTTTATTGTATTTATTCAAAATTTATAGATCAATGCTTAGTTTCTTCTTTAACACACATTATGAAAAAATAGAAAATTAATGTCCTAGATGTTTACTCTCTAGATTATATTTATTGTCATGAAAGATAAATAAGAAAACTCAACATGAAGCCTATGTAGAGCTGAAATAAAACAGTGGAATGTTTTAATACTTTAATAAACTAACTTTAATAAAATACTTTAATAAAATAACAGTAAGCAAGATGAACAAACACAACATAACTCTTAAGAGTGTGAGCACACAGGGGAAAGTGTCAGAAAGAGAAACAAGATATGACCTTGTGTGTTCAGTACTTCTTGGAATGATCATGGGACAAGAAAAACTCGAAGATGAATAACTACAAGGTTGTCAGCATTAATTATGTATATATATGAATTTTTGCATTTCAGGTTTCTAGTGTACTAACCCTGGAAACTGGAGGGAATTCTGTTAGTGTAGCCTATAGCTTCTTTTCTTGAGCACTTACTATTTGCAAACCGATATACTAACATTTCTATTTTCTGCATCAAACTTTAAAAACTTAGGAAATATTTATTATATGTAAAAAAGAGATAATAGGCACATGGTGGGTATATCATTTCTTCCTTATAAAGCACTACATTCCCACTAGGCAATAAGTCCTTACAGTCTGACCTAAGAATTTTTCAGTCAGAGAGACTGTCTTTCTTACAGTCTCATATAGAGTGAAGTATTTAGGAAGATCAGTATGTTAATGTAAATATTTATTTATATATCCTACCATCTAGAAACCCTAATTTTTGCTAATTTTGGTTTTAAATAAAATGCTTACATGTAAACACACACAGAGATATGTATGTACTTAAATGACTGAATAAATTACTAAAAATATCCCTATTTCTTTTTTACAAGCTGTTCACAGCTCACCGGTGCCATTTAAGAGTTCCCTGTTCTTTCATGGTCTTTCCAAATGACTTATTAGCATCCAAGGTAGTAGTCATCTGCTTTCTCCCCTCCTAGAAGCTCAGAAGAAGCAATTGGAGGAGAGTATAGAGCTGATCCAAGACGAATGTGTGTCAGAGAATGCAGACCACTCCACAGAGGAGCCTGCTGAAGGAGGGCAAGAAGCGGATGGAGGAGAAATGACTGATGGGGTAGAGGAGGACTTCGATGAAGATGGGGGTCACGAGCTGGTAGGAATGCAATATTTGGGGTGTCCACATCTGTTGGGTGACAGCAATAGCTTTCGATCGATGCATTCATTCTAAAATAAGGATTCAAATCATTTGAGGGTTTTTTAAAAATCATCTATCAATATGTTTTAGAGAATATCAGTATAGTGCTTTGCACACAGCAAGTGCTCAATACAATTTTTTATTAATTTCAAGTATGAGGGTGAAAATTGATGTAAACTATAAATACTATATAAAATATTAGGGATACATAAAGTCCCAAAAGCAAGTCTTTCTTCCCCTCATTCTCTATTATGGAAGTAATCTTACATTTGTGCAGTTAAATGTTTGGGTAGATATAATATGCTGGAGACAAAACCATCTCTTGCAAGACACATGAAACCTCCTTTTAACATTTGTTTAAATTTTATATATATTACTTATTTTGTGTATGCATGTACACACATGCTTTCACACATGTATGCAGATCCGAGAAAAACTTGCTGCACTCAGTTCTCATTTTCCACCGTGTGGAAGCCAGGAGACAGTCAGGTTGGCAGTCTTTACGGCAAGGACTTTCCCGTTGAGCCATGTCTTTTGATTTCCTTTAATTCATAGTTTTACTTACTGATAGTAGTCACACACACTATCTACATCCTCTTCAAAATGGGCCTGCCATGGTGACCCCTTAGTGTGTTGTCACCTCATCATCACCACTGTCATTACTGCTTGACAATCAATTATTATTGTTTGAGAAGTTAGCTAAGACCTGATTACTCAAAGGTGTATCTTCCCAATGTTGAAAGTTGTACACTGTTCATTTGCAGATACCCTTTCCTTGACAACTACACCAGACATTTGATTAAAACATGTTGATACTTCATCAACCATGAAATTAAAGACTATATTTTGAAGAAATTGATTAATAGTGATGGAAGATAGTATGAATATTTGTGTTTGAGAGTGTATGTTTGGGTTATGTAATGTATATGTGATTAGCTCTCAATATTATAGATATTACTCATATATATAAGTATATTTACTAGATATATAACAGGTTTTTCCAGGTAATATTATATTCCCATTTATTATAAAACCAACTTTTATGTTTTTGGTTGTTGTTATTTTTGTTTGATATGGTGGTAAATTTACTAACCAATTCAATGGAATTGCAATATATCAAAATTTTGTATTGATTTTTAATATCCAGCTTCATTTAAATGCCATGGATTATTCAATTAAGCTTCTCAATTATAAACTTCCAAAAATTACCATATTTTCTCTTAAAAAGTCACTTCAGATTGAGGTTTTCACAATATTCTGTCTGCTCACTGTTTTAGAAGTACAATGAAATGTATTGATCAGAGACAGAAGGACTAACAAGGTTTCTCAGTGCCTTCCTAGACAGAACTCTAACCTGATAACACAGTCTCTGGTCTTGTTTTCACCTGACTTCTCTTTCAGTATTCCTTTGATGGCTGTGCTAAGAGGATTTCGTGGTGCTATTCCCAATGGCTGCCTTTTATCATTTGTTTCTCAGCAGGATTGTATGTAACTAGACATTTCCTTCTTCCCGGAGATTTCTACTGTTAACCATATCTTCACTGTCACCGTATTCTGCTTGATAAATCCCCTACATAGTCCTAACTTAAGTAGGCCAGAGCACACTGTACTTACTATTTCTGTCACTGTCTCAAGTTTAACTCATAAACACTTGATCTTAGACAAAAGACCGAGAAGCAGTAAGTTGAACTCATAGAATATCAGAGTTTTAAGTATTTTCTACAGACCAAAAATCTATAAATCTACATTTCTATTTCTCAATTCTTAATAGAACCTCTAATTATTATTAATTACTATTATTATTAACTAATCATGACTGACCCCAATTAATATCACATTCAACATGGATAGAATCCTGTTAATTTTTATCTGCGTTCTTTACAAGTCTTCCTCATTAAGAGAATATTGTCACCCATATACATGGGTATTATGACAATGAAAATATAATATTTCTCCTCTTCTCTTATTTATTAATTTTGCTGCCAAATGTGAGTACCAAATCTACCACAAATACCTTGACCCAATCCATTCATCTCTTCAGACTATGTTTATCCCAGACTGGATTGGTCTCTTCCCCAGATGAAATAAACAAAGGAAATAACAGGAAACTATTACAACTGAAATGGACATGTAGGAAAGAAGAGAGCCAAGAATTCAGTATAGTTGGGGTATGACATGGACTTCTGGTTTACACAGAGGGAGAACTGGGGGAGAAGGTTGTACGTGGCTAAGCAGTCCTTGCTGGCATGTATGCTGCAGGTACTTTTGTTCTAGTTCTTCAGGATAGTTCTAGAGATATCCTTGTCACAGAAGAGATGGTCTGGTTCTCCTGCAATATTCGGTTTTATGTAAGAGAAGGTGATCTGCCTGGAAGGCTTTTCTATTTCTAGAGATTTTCAGATGACATTTTACCTTCAGGGAATATAGGGAAAGACATTGCCAAACTGACAGTAAAATAGTTGGGTGAGTCTTGACTCTTTGCTTTAGTCCCCAAAAGAAGATGCGATAACTTGAGTGTCACCAGTTTTAAGACTGACCCTTCTTGCATGATTGAACATACATGTATTTGTGCAAAACTGAGTGGAAATACATTCCCAGTAAAGAAAACAGATACAAAATGAAGGCAGATATTGAAAGGCTTCCCTGATGCTTTTGGTTGCTATAGAGTCTAAGTGAAGAATTACAGTTTTTGCACAAAAGTAGATTCTCAGAACCTGCACAGGGGTAAGGAAAGTGCCAATGTGGTTAAGGAATGGAGAAATGGGCGCAGCAAATAGGATAAGATCAAGTTACCTACTTAAGGATTAAGGTCAGAAGTATGACATGAGCCATAGGAGATTACAGTGGGGGTGTAAAGATTAAAAGTCACCACAGATGAAAACCTCAAGAACTGAGAACTGAGTGAGGAGTAGGTCATTTCAACCATCATAATATGACTTCAGCTACCCAAAGAACTAAGGGATTAAAATATTTCCTGGACTGACAAACAAGAGTTGCATGTAGCAGTAAATATTAAATAATATAAATGTTACCAGATACCAGGCACCATGCCACCTCCTCCTTCTCTCTGGTCCTGGAGGTCTCTCTGCCACCATGGCTAGTCCCATGCAGTAGCAGTTCATCTAGTTCCTATGGTGAGTCACTACCACAGCAGCCCCATGCAGAGAATGCCTGTTCTGCCACTCTCTTAGTGCTGACTCAGCTCACGTGCTCAGCAACCATCCCCTGTGGTTATAGTCACAATTCCTATAACCTGGAAAATCAAAACTCCAGAGGCTTGCAATTTATCAATCAGATTTATATCAGTAAATTCTCATCTCACAAAATATGCACAAAATAAACTCAGAGAAAATTGATATTGATATAAACTGCCCACATAGATAAGACAAATTATCTTGCAATTATCCATCCCTTATTAGGTATTCATTGTTACCTGTAGCTAATTAAAGCCACATGAGGCTAGCTAATCCTCCTTCTCCTCCATCTTTGTTTCTTCTTTTTATTTCTCCTATCTCTCCCACCTCTCAAAATTTCTGTCCAGACCTTTCTTTTCAACTGCCTAATCACAGGCCTTGCCTTTTCTTGCGCCTGCCTTCACCTGCATATAAACATCAACCCACAATTGTATATCTGGTTTTAGTCCCAGATCTCTCACCTAGTCACTAAGTGAGTAATGTTATTGAGTCTTAAGTTTATTGTGTGCCACAAAGTAAGATTAAGTCAAAAATTGTTTTGTGTACTTGTGTGCATATGTGTATCATGTTATGTGTGTGAGCCTATGAGTGTTCAGGCACATCTCTGTGGGTAAAAGTGTTGCCTTCAAGTGGTGGTAGGGGATAGAGATCAATATTGTCTTCTTTGCTCTCTTTCCACTGTATATGGTGAGACAGAGTATCTCACTGAACCTGGGGCTCATCAACTAGCTAGACTTGCCGGTCAGGGAACTGTAGGGGTCTGCCTGTTGTTATCACCACTCCTGGACTAGAGTTACATTCTTTTCTTGCCTGACTTTCTCACATGAGTACTGATAATCCTAAATCAAGTTCTCATGCAAAACCTTTACAGGCTGAGTTATCTCCCCAGCCCAAATCTGAAATCCATTTCATTTGACCATATCTCTGAGTAGTCATGAGTCAGAGAAGCAGTTTGTGTCTAATGGGACAGAACTCGATCGTGAGGCCCTGTGTATAAGTTCAAGCCTGAACAAAGTAACCGACCCTCTGGTCATTGTGCCTAGAAGCACTAAGATTCCACACTGAACACTTGCTCTGTAATTGGAAGCTTGGGGAGCTAAAGAATTTTATCTTAGTATATATGGTACTTAATTTTTTTCCTGCAATTTGGAATATAATAAATGGGGATGATTTTATTGGTGAGACCTTCCTACAGACATAGAAACTAAAGAATCTCCCCCTCCTGGTGATTAGTCAACAAGACACACCTTGATATTATTTACATTGTTTATCTTTTTCTCCAACCACATAAAACAGTTCATCCCTGATTCTCAAATACGTGGAAGTAAAAGCACAGATTTTTCTCCTTTGCTGTAACCGAGGACATTGCCAGTGTGCAGAGAGATGACACAATGATGCAATGTAGCTGGTACAGAAGTCAAAAGACACTCTCTGTCACAAATGCCCCGGAGGTTACTCAAGCAGAATCACAATTCTATTCCAGGAGAATGAACAAGGAAGTGGGGATCTATTCTAAACCAAGTAAGATCCAACACAATGAGCTAGCAGTATGGCTGACAGATCCTGTGTGGCACAAGGCGAGAAGGTGTACACTGGCTGGCAAGCAATCTCTATTGAATATCCACTGAATAAAAAAATGCATGTCATTTATCATGTATCATTAGAACCCTACTGAGAATGAACACGGTAGTTGTCAAAACTTGCAAAAATAGTTGCAGTGACTGCTTCAAGTGTAGAGTTATGCACTTAAGTAAATGGTTTCTTGTCTCGAGTAACTCAATGTATTCGAGACATGACAGATTGTCTTTATGTACTAAGAACGAGGTTTGATTGTCATTACTTATTAGAAACCACTAACGGCTAAAATCTATGGTGCTAAAGTACTTTATTCTGATCATTCGAACATTAGACGCAAATTTGAATTTATTTAAGATTAAACTTTATACTAATGTACTATATGCACACTATCAAAATGCCGGTCTATTTTCACCTTTAAATATATCCACTAGCAAACATTTGCAAGGTTTCATTAAGTTAATTTTATGAGCTTGTGCAGCAAAGATTGAAAAAGAATGATGAAAGTCTTGTTTTTTAAAGAATAAAAATTCCTTGATTGTTAAGGCCACAGGCCGAAGGAATAAGAATGAATGAAAAGCACAGGAAAATGCTCAAGTTCGTAGGAGAAGAATTACACACATTGATCACATAGTCAGTACCAAATCCTGGAAGGAGGGGCTAGGAAGTCCAACTTGAAAGGTGGCAAACTTTTTTGTCAGCAGTTCATTTTTTGTCAAGGAATGAAATTTCTGATCATCTTTCACTGTCCTTATATAATTTTAAAGAGTACTTCATTGAAATTGCAGTGCTTTAAAATCCTTTGGAGATGACATGGTAGGCGAAAACATTTGCTCCACAGCTATGGTGACCTGAATTTACATTCTCCCAGCCTTCTGCTAATTCACAAAGACAAACAGGCTCTTCCCAAGTGCAACATTTTCCTGGCCAGTTTATAGCTACTACCTTGTCGTTGCAAATGGCTGTTTCCCTGGGAAGCAACCCAGGCTTCAGTACTTACCACAGGCTGAGTGTTGAACCCACAAAGAAAAACCATCCATGACCTAGAGATACTATAGCTGAGCAAAGGCACTTGAAAGGATTAAAGAAAATTTGAGTTCGTTTGAATTCTATTTGGAATGACTTTTGCCTTTGATGGCTACAAGCAACCTAATCAAGGTAGGAAAAATCACAGAATTACCTAGCTGGGCATGTGGTATTTAGGCATGCAGGCTGAGTACTATGTTATAATTCCTCTTCCAGGATTTAGCAAAGCATTCAACACCTGAATAAGCAATAAACCACCTGAGTCTTCCAGCTATTGAATTTCTGTGCATATTGAGAAAGATCTGACCACAATCTAATCCAGCAGTTGAAAGGCACTCAAAGTAAGCATTGTGGTGAAAATCACTGAAAACTGAAAAGCAAAGAGCATTCTGATCAATATTCTTGGCCTTTGTTTGGAGGAAGCTAGGAGATATCTTCGTTTTTGAAACTTTCTTTTTTCTTATCAAGGTGAAGTTCTTCACCTGGATGTTCTCCTTGCTTTTGTTTCTTTTGTTATCATTTAAATTAAAATGCTACCTAGAAAAGTCTGTTAGAATTACAAATCACAGGGAAGTAAGAAAGTGGTTCCTTAATCAATATAATAATATACTTCTTTTGTTTCAGTTGAACATCTGGAGACCCTTACCTGAACTCTGTCAGTCTGTCTCATGCTACATAATTTCTGTTCTCCTTAGGTTAGAGACTGAAAAGAAAAGAAAGTTATCTCCTAGTGTGAATAGGGCTATGAATAGAAAAAAAAAAAAAAAAAGACAAGATACATTATGTCCTTCCATCCAATTAAATATGCCTTCCTTACAGACATAACTTGTCCCTGGGGATTTGATAAGAAACTCTGGCTGTGCTGGCTAAATGAGCCTATATGAGGACAGAAAAGTGGTCTGTTTGGACGGTGAGTTGACACAGGGAAGACTGGTGATGGTTAATTTTTCTTGTCAACTTGATTGGATTCATAAATACTTAGGATATTGATAAAGTCACACCTGTGTGTCAGTCCATGAAGTTGTTTCCAAGGAGGGAAAACACATCCTGACTCTGGCAGCATCAGTTGATGGGCTGAAGTCTGAAATTAAATAAAAAGGGGGAAATGGAAAGGCTAGGAAAATTGTTCAATGGATAAAGTGTTAGCTATGTGCACACAAGACCCTGGGTTCAAATGCATAGGACCCACATAAAAGCAAAACATGCTGGTGTGCTCTTGTAACCACAGTGCTGAATCACAGAGTCAGGTCTCAGTTAACTGGCCCGCCAAATATAGCACGCCAAAGAGCCCAAGTGGTGAATGTTGTTCAGGCACACTGAAAGTCTCTGTCTTAAAAAAAATAAGGTCCAATTAATTGCGTAGAATTTTTTTTTAATGAGGAGAAAAGGCAATATCTGTTTTGATATAGGCTTTTTGAAAACCCAGGAATTAGAGGTTGCATGTTGTTCCCTGCATTTCTGGTTATAGCTGCTGGATTTTGTTCCTTACTATCCGAAATTCACTGAGGTAGAAGCAGCATTCCTCTTGGAGAAACAGGCAAAGAGCACCTTCTTTAGCTGTAAGGACACCTAGGCCCTGTCAGTTCAGAAGCACCACTGCTGTCAAAGGATTTGGAAGGTGAGCATGGTCTAAGTCACTTCTTGAAGACCATTGTCAAGCTGAGAAGAGAGCTTATTGCGTAGGGCTAGGGAAGTAGTTAATGATGCCATTCTAGTCTCAACATCTATAGTTATTCCCATATGAACCAGGAATGACACGGCCTGAACTGCCTTCTTGTTAGGGTGGGCAGGTATTGTGTCTACCAGGAACGGTAGAGGCTTTTTCCCATGGATTGCTCCTAGTTCAGGGAAAAGAAACATGAATGTGAAAAGTAACCAGCTGTCAGGTAGACAATGATATCCCTGAATGCTCTGGACTGCAGGGCACTGTGGCACAAATGAAGCATCAAGGCTTATGGTTCTATTGCAGTCTTAGGGAGCTTAGAACATGTCCCTGATACCTTGAAACAGTCTGTCATGCCAAAGGGGAAAAAGGAGAGAGAGACAGAAAAAAGGTATGAGGTCATGGCAACGTAGGAATTGGTGCAGCTAATAAAAAGTGAGGTAAGGTTGCTTGGCAGGATCACTGGAGAAGCTGTAAATGGCAATTTTCAGTTCCTGGGGGCACACATAAGCAGGGATCATTAAGATGACCAGGTCAGGTAAAGTTAAACAGTTGGTTGGCTGAGGTCAGGGTCTAATGCAGAAGGAGAAATAACAGGTTAGTACCACTATGAGAGGAGGTGTCAAGGAAGTAAGGACCTCAGAGGAGTGTCCTATTTTTCTAATATCTGGAGGATGGGCAATTGGGACATATTTTCTCTGGATATGAAGAGTTCTTTCTGGGGACCCAGATTGGTTTTTACAGTAGAGCTTAGAACAATGCCTGCTTCTTACCTGGGATTCCATGAGTCTTAAATATAAAAGACATGGATCTTGCATTGTTGGTAGAAGAACCGATGGGTCTGTGAACCTAATATGTGTATCTGGCAAGACCAATGTGGTCAACCCCCACATTCTCCTGGTTTTACAATCCTCTTTTCCTGTTCAAAGAGGAACAAACAAAGAGGTCATGTTATTTAGACTGAATAGTGGATATAAGGGATGATAATAATTTTGATTGGCTCCTAGCATCCAGCTATGGTGCAGTTTCCTGACCCTATTTGGAAAGATTATTATTAGTAGGGGTTTCTTGAACCTTGAATCTTGAGATGTAAGGGCTACTCTTGATGGAAACAAAAGGCAGGGGAGAATGAGGAGCCCATATCTAATCCAGTGGGGTCAAGTACAGCTGCTGAAGTATAGTTTCATTTTTCTGGGATTTGGGACAAGGTTCTTGGTCTCCATGAATTCTGGAGCTTAAAAAAACAGGGTTCTGTTTGGGTCAAAGTATAGGATGAAGATTCATTTTGAGGTAGTGGGGTGAAAGGTGTAGGGTGAGGCAGGTGGACCCAATGAGAGAGTCCCTCAAGTTTAACAACGGTAGGAGTCATGAAAATTACTTTGAAGGGGCCCTGTCATTTAGGAGAGAGAGGTGAGGGCCAATGATCTGGTGGGAGAGAACTTGATCTCCAATGTTGACAGGCAGTGGACAGGAGAGAATGTATGTCCTTGGTAAACTATGGTCAGCAAAGTTCCATAGGAGAGAGCAGAGGTGGCAAAGTAATGGGGTAAGTAAGTGATTGGGAAGGGGAGAGCATTTACTTGAAAGACCGGAGTCAGGACTGGACATCCATACATGAGTTCTAAAGGTTCTGAGATGAAGAGAGGTTGCTTGGGGAGAGCTCATAGTCTAAAGAGCCAGAGGTAGGAGTTTTACCCAATCAAGGTAAAGTTCCTGTGACAGTTTGACGCGAGTGGTTTTTAGGGAGTGGTTAGTTCATTCGACCTTAACTGAAGACTGGAGTTGGTAGGAAATATCAAAGTGCCAGTGGCTGTATAGGGCTTTAGATGGAGTTTGAGAAACTTGGGAAGTGAATTCAAGACTATTATCTGACTAGAGGAGGGGCAGGGACACTGAATTGGGGAATGATCTCTTGGAGAAGATCAGAGACTCTCTAGGCCCTTTTGTTATTGATGGGGAATACCCCCACCCACCCTGAGAAGAAGTCCACCAAGAACAGGAGATATTTGGCACATTTGACAGCGAGCATGTGGATAAAGTCAAGTTGCTAGACAGTTCCAGGAAGGGAATCTTTAGGAAAAGGGGAGCTGTGATACCTGGAGGTGGAGTCCGACATCTGTCCGAAAGGTTTTGCAAGAGGCAGTGATAGATTTTAAGAAATGTAAGTCCTCGTGAGCAGGCTGTAGATGGGTTTTAATAAACCTAACATAAGCCTGTTAGGATAATAGAGCTGTGGAGATAGGACAGAGTTTGATGAGTGTCAGGGAGTGAGATAGGAATGTGGGTTATAGTGTAAGAATGCCCTGTGTTGTGTAAGAAGAGTCTAGGACCCTAAGGGCTGCAGCTCTAATTGCCTCATGGGCTCAATTTTTCCCTTGGAGACAATAGAGTAATCCATCTGGTGGGATCTACAGTGAACAATTCTAGTAGTTTTGGGGAAATGGGAGACTTTTAGTATGACCATAATTTGGTTTGCTTTAGTTGCTGATCCTCCTTTTGTCACAAATAACCTGAGTTCCTTCCCGACAGTAGCATGGAACAGGAGGCTATGGGGAGCTTATTTGGAGTTTGTGTCGATATTGAGAGATTGTCCCTGTGCCAGTTGAAAGGTAAAAAGAAGGAATATTAGCTCAGCCTGTTGATTGGTGCTATGAGTAGTAAGGGCCTGGGCCTCAAACACCTTTGTGTCTGACAGCATGGCATAGCCAGCACTTCTGGCCCCCTCATGGAAAAGGGAGCTGCCACCTGTATAGATGGCCTGAGGCACTGTGCAAACTCCTGTATGTATAGAGGATGAGGTAATAGTTCCTTTAGGGTTTCAGTGCAGAAGTAAGACAGGTAGTAGTTAGTATTTGGTTGAGGAAGGAGATTAGAAATATTAAGAGACTGGCATGGTTGGAAACTGTATTAGTGCTACTGAAGGGAAAGAATCCTGGAAGAGGAGGTAGAGTGTGTAAGCCTTTGGAAGTTAAAAGCTGCTGTGGTTATGAGAAGAGAAAATGGTTATAGAAAACCCAAAGGTTGCGGTTTCTTTTCTCTTTTTTTTTTTTTTTTTTTTTTGGATGCTCAAATGAATATAAGGTGCTCATCTCTGTATGGTTAGGTCTATTTTTTGACAGGTATGCTACAGGTACAAAAGAGGGTCCTGGTTAGTGACCTAGGACTCCAAGGGAAATCCCTCATTTTTGGTTACATGGAGGGGGAAAGTACGAGACAGGTCAGGTAGATGCAAGACTGGGGCCTGGAAGAGTGACTATTGGAGCCTGTAAAAAGTGGTAACAGGTTTGAGAAGAGGCTCCTTGCTGGGGCCCAATGCTGCTTTACATAAGGGGCAAGAAAGGAGGGAAAAGGAAGGAACCCAGGAACATAAGAAACCAGCTATTTCTAAGAATGATACTCTCTTCCTTTGTAGAAGGAACTGTTTAAGATGGAATTAGGTTCTTTCTATCTAAGTTAATAGCCTTGTGAGTCCTAAATAAGAGGTGACCTGAGGAGTTGACAGTTGGACTTTAGAGGGTGAAACCCTGTAACCTTGACTGAAGAGAAAATTTAAAAGAATGGAAGTGTCAACTTACTTCTAGAAGGGCCTACAGAGAACAATGTCAACTACATAATGGACAATCTTAGATTTAGGGAGAGACAGAAAAAGTAAGTCAGAAGCCAGGGCCTGGCCAAATAGATGTGGGCTTTCCCAGATGCCTGGGGTGAAATAGTCCAGGTGAACTGGGTAGAAAAATGTATGTCAGGGCCAGCCTAGGTAAAGACAATGGCATTCTGTGACTGGGCATCTAGAGGGATAGAGAAAAACACATCCTTGAGATCTAGGACCAAGAAGTGAGAAGTTCCTGAGACGATAGTAGAAAAGGGTGTATAAGGATTAGCCACAACAGGATGGAGAAGAGCCACTGCAGAATTAATGAACCTGAGATCTTAAACCAGGTTATAGGTACCATTAGGTTTTTAAACTGATAGTATGGGTCTGCTAAAGGAGAAGACGTAGGATGGAGGAGTTTTGGCTTTTTTTTCCTCCTTAGGAGGTCAGGGTTAATAGGTTTATGTCCCCCAAGGCTCTGGAAAGAGAGAAGGTATTGAGCTTGGGAGATGTACCTGTAAGGTCCTATAATTGGATGACAACAGGAGAATAGTGGTTAGCAACACAGGTGTTCTGGATGTCTCAGACTCAGGGGTCTACATGAGAGGCTGGCAAGGCAAACAACATCTTAGAGTTAGTAGGTTGGGTGGCTAAGAGGAAGAGGGGGAGAGGTTTTGCAAGTGGGTTGGGGAGCAAAAGAAATACAGGCTTTCAACTTAGCTTGAAGATCCCTTCCCAATAAGAGGACTGGACACATTGTCATTACCAAAAAGGAATGGGTGAGAGGTACACCCCTAAAAATGAAACTAAGTGGTGGAGTCTAGCAAGGAAAGTAAGGCTGTCCCCCTACCCTAACAATAGAGCAACAAGGAGAGGTGGGTCCCCAAAATTATGCCAGGACTGAGTAAGTGACCCCAGTGTCCAAGAGAAAGAAGATGGGTCACCAAGATACCATACAAGTAACTGCCTGGGGCTCCCTGCTGATCATAGAAGTGGTCAGTTTAAGGGATCTCAGGCCTCTTCAGTCAATATCCAAGTCTAGAAGATAATCTGGAAGGTGACCTGGGAGTGATGGCCCTCTGTCCTGAGTGGCATGAGGGAAAATGACAACCCAATGTCCCTCCTGATGGTATTTTATGCATGTCCTTGGTGGCTTGCAGGTCTTAGCACAAGCCTTTGCCCTAACAATGACCTTGTTGACCACATTTTTAGCAGGGACCTGGTGGTTCCCATGTCCTGGAAAGCCAGGAAGCACGGGCCACTGCACGTACTCTATCTAGTCTGTTTCCACACTCTCCTGAGCTCATCGGGAAGTAAATTATTACTGTGCATCGTGGAAAGCACAGCCTTTTCCAGAATTGGAAGGTCCCCTCTCCAAATGGCTAAGTTTGGCCTTAATGCCGGGGTAGCTCTGGGAAAACAGGATGCAGGTTATGAATCAGTCTCTGGCTAAAACATCACCTGGACAATAATAATTCCATTGATCATCCTGGTTGGAACTGTCTCAGATCTGATTGGATATGCTGAGTCTGTCTGGCGCATCTCATCTGCACGTACTCTAGTCTGTTCCCAAACTCCTGCGCTCATCGGGAAGTAAATTATTACTGAGACTCCTATGTGTATCATGGAAAGTCAAGGGAAAATACTGAGTAATATACTGAAATTCTTTAATAAAAGCAGCAAAAATGGCAGTATAAGATCCCAGTATTTTTCCTATTTGAGGAAGCTCATTTAACAAGAATGGAACATGTACGCTGATTAGTCCATCTATCCCAGCAACTTCACTTAAAGGAAAGACCAATGCTGGGTTAGGCTGGGTGAGGGAAGAAGTAGAGGGCTTGGCTTTACATTTAGAGCGAATGGTGGGAGGGCTAAAAGTAGGTGCCAGCGTAGGACGATTGGTGCATCTGGCACAGGAAGAGAGGAGTCGTGAGAGGGCGAGCAAGGAGGCTCTGGGAAAGTCTGGTGAGCAGAGGAAGCTGAGGAGGCTGGGGTTTTAGGAGAGGTTGTAGAGACAAGTTTAATGTCGTAGGGGATTCTTAGATGAATCAAGGATTATTGTGTCATCTTGTAGATGTTTCATGGATAGAAGGAGTTGAGTTGGGGGACAGGAGGAACAAAAAGAGGGTTTGGAGCGAAGACAGGTAAAAGCTTGGACACTTGGATGGTGCCCCCTCCTATTGGAAGTGCTGGAGCCTTCTCATCAAGGACTACAACTCGTCTTGGATCCAAAGAAAGAGAGCTTCAGAGACCGAGCAGAAGTTCTAGGTACTGGAGCTAACGGGGATTATCTGGAGCAGTTTGGAACTTCCTTGTTTAAGGAGAGCCTGCAGGAAGCAATTTTTGTACTTGAAATTTGACCCCATTCTGAGAGAGAGAGCCGTTTGAGGCCAAAGTCAGTGGTCCCAGCCACTAATAGTACACAGGATACAGAGAAGTCTGGCTCTGGGAATCTGATAGAAACCAAGCTCGTGGACTTAAGATTTCTTGGGAGCTTTGGATGTTCCTGTGCCAACCCCACCTCTGTGTGTCCTTAAACCTAGATGTCTCTTTCCTGCGGCACCTGTCAGGGAGGTGCTGCAACACAGACAGAACGACCTGGATGGAGTGGTTAATGGGATACAGCATAAGAACTCGGAGCTGAGAAGCATGTTTGACGACCTCAGCATGAAGACATTTGGAAGGTTGTTCATGATTTTGAGAAGAACCTGTACAAATCAATGGAGAAGGCTGAGAAACAGAAGGAACCCAATCCAAAAAGTTTTAAAAGAGAGAAACCACCATACTACAGTCCTGAGCTCCATGGAGAAGTTCATCTCTGACCTTTTCAAGCACTTTGAGGAGCAGAAGGAAGTGATTGAAGGCTATGGGAAGACGAAAGCTACAGGAAGATGTGGTGGTGGTCGCAAGCAAGTCCTGGCGCAATGTTAGATGAAACTGTGCACTCCCGGACAAGCCTGTGCAGTTTAGTAACAGAGGCACCCCCAGAGAGGTCTCTCAGGGGAAAGTGAAGAAGGGAGAGGACTATGGGTAGGGGGCGTGGCACAGGTAACAAGTGAGCAGAGAGGAATGTGAGAAGGAGCCTGTGCTCTCCCCTAGAGATGTCATAGTCTCTGGGTTCAGGAACCAACTGCAAACAGCTTCTGGCTATCCATCCACCTGATGCTGACAATCTGAACAGTTTTAAATTCAGCAAAAGAACTTCGTGTAGCCCACTAGAACATTTTCTCTCCTGGCATTAGGTGGCATATTCATACCCGAGACCTCTTGTCTGCAGCATTTGACCAAACAAGTTCAACCCCCCCACGACTCTCTAGAAGCTGCTTACTTGAGACTCAGTGCTTTTGTCTGTGAAGTTGACAATTACATGTGTGATCAAGGGCTGCTGCAAAAAAGCAATGAAGTGTCTTGAGGCATTGTTACAAAGATGCAATTAGAAAGTAGTTAAGTCTTGCGGCTTAACGCTTGTGTCTTCTTTATGTTTTTATTTTATTGTCTTCTTTTGCTTCTTCTAATTTTGGTAACCTTAATGTTACCAAGCCGAACTGAAAGGACTGAAGGTGGCATAGTAACTTTATTCACAGCACATTGATAATAAAAGGAGTGGCTGTATCTCAGCCTTCTCACAGACACCATGCATTCCACCCCCTCAGTGTCTCCCCTAGACATTTTTGGGGGTTGAGAAGTGACCCAGTCAGAACCAAGGATGCTTCTCTTATCTTCCCGCTACCTGCTTTCTTCTTGATAATGCATCCTAGTTAAAATCCCCAGTACTGCTCTCTGTGGAGGATAGTCCCATATCCATTTCAGAGAGAGAGAGAGAAACAGAGAGAGAGAGAGAGAGAGAGAGAGAGAGAGAGAGAGAGAGAGAGAGAGAGAGAGAGAGATGTTGAGAGCCTTCAGACTCACTGTTAAAGAAGCCACACCCTATTCCATACTAAAGCTAGGAGAATCATGGCCCACCCCAGGTTCATGTTAGAAACACATTCTGATCCCTTGTTCAATGATGAATATAAATATTACAATCAAGAAAAATATGACAAGTTACTGCTTCAGTGTCGGGCCTTTTTCTCCTATTCATGATACTACTTTTGCTCCCTTCAGATTGTTCTTTGAGAAGCTACTTTTGGGTTTGTAAAGCTGAAGGCAGGCTACAGTGGATCCAATGAAGCATCACCAATAACATCCTGCCTCAGAGTAAACATTACATCAAAAATCCACATATGACCTGATGTAATCATTTACCTCCCTTACCTGTTACCTCATTCTGTCCCCTCAACCACCACCTGTCATGTGACCTCCATCCACCATGTTATCTCTTGGCACATGGCAGTCAGCCCCAGAGCCTTGCCACACTTAACACCTCAGAATGTGGGGAGCAGGGAAAAGGAAGACGCAGGAGGCTCTTGATGTACAGTTTTAAGTGAGCAAGTTGAAAACTGCTTCTTTAGACAAGATTAGCCACTACAGCTACCTGGTGGGCTGGGCAAATATTTGTGTAGTGGTGACACATGGGGGCTTCAGATGCAGCAATTACACAGTGAAATTTGCATTTCAAAATAATAATGAGGCTTCTGACAGAATCATGTTTCACTTATCTCATGAAACATACTTACTCTATAACATTTGCTTCTTATTTAGAATAGCCTCAAATTCAAATGACTGTTTGAATTTTAGTTAATAACCTCCATAGAGAAAAAATTGTATGCTGTCCTTGAGCACATTATTTAACTACTATTATTATCATGAAATTAGAATAAAAGAGCTACATTATAAGTATATTATAAGGTTTTATGCATGTCTCCCTGTGTGTATGTCTGTGTGTATATTTGTTAATCTCTGTGTATGTCTTATTGTGTATATCTGTGAGTATGATACACACGCACACACACACACACACACACACACACACACATATATATATATAGAGAGAGAGAGATACAGAGGGAGAGAGAGATACAGAGAGACAGAGAGAGATAGAGAGACAGACAGAGAGACAGACAGAGACAGAGAGACAAAGAGAGAGACTGAGAGAGACAGAAAGACAGAGAGAGACACAGAAAGAGAGACAGAGAGTACAGAGAGTTAGTGTTCATACTCAGATATTTCTTTATGCTAGGTTAGTGCCCCGACCCTGAGCAATATCCATGTCCTTCCACAGTCCTATAGATAGGAAATAAATGGATTATATATGGTCTATAAAAATGGTGCAAACTGAACAAGAAAATTCTAATCATTGCTGTGATATTTGCTATTTTCATTTTCAGCCCATTTTTTGCTATAACACAACATGCAATCTATGTTACTTAAAAAGGTAAAAGTTGTGTTTGGACTAGTTATATACTAGTTCTATTGTTCAGGAAGCTATAAAGCCCTAGTTCATGGTGCTAACATCTATGTGGAATGTAATAAAAGCCCTTTATCCAGTTCGGTGCACAAATCGGTAGGTGGTTTACATTTCTGCTTTTTTCATATAAACTATAAAGGTCATTGTATTGTACCCCTGACATAGCTTTATCTGACCCTTATATCCTCTCATACCACCACTTGAAAACCCATTAATAAGAGAATTTAGAAGCTGGTAGGACCTCTAATCTATTTTTCCCAGTGAAGCTGCCTACAAAACATTACTGCAGTTCCAGACATTTTTTTTTTTTTTTTTTTTTTTTTTTTTTTTTTGCATAGCATTGTATCTTTAAGGAACTTTAGAATGTCAAAATTTTCGGCCTTTTATTTTCACACAGATGCACTCAACAATCAAGTATAATATTCCGAGATATATTTTGATTTTTGTCTTGTTAAATTATTCTTTGGTTTAGTAGTTGCTAACTCATTCAATTCAAAGAAACTTTAGTTTTCTCCTTATGGCTTTGCCTTTTAGACAGTGTTAGCCAGAGTCAGCAAATATTTATGATTTTCAATTTCAGTTTTGCTATAGATTTGTTCTCTGTACAAATTCCATAAGTTCATCAACTTCTTTTATAAACTACTTGAGTGTATAAAAAAAAGAAAAAAAGAAAAAAAAAAAAAAAAAAACCTTGGAAATCACATTTTTCCCCATCCAGCCATTTATCCATTAAAATAACAACTATAAGTGTTGAAGAAAAAGCTCAGCAACGAATGTCATTGACTTTCAGAGAACTCAGGTTCAATTCCCAACACCCACAGGAGCCGCACATACACATACTCCAATATGTACAAAGCGGCACTTTAGGTTCACTCACTCTGTCATGCAGCAGGGCACCGTGATGCCACAAGATGGAACAAAATAACCCGAAACTTCTGAGAAAAGTCTCTGACGTTTGAGCCAGTTCGTGAATAAAGGAAAAGCTGGGACGATTAAGATGGTGATGGGTTTTGACTTAATTCATTTACTTTGACAAGAGCCCTGCAGGCGACTTCCACACTCCAGTTTCATAGAGAGCAGTAATAAGGCTGAAAGAAGTTACACAGGGTAGGTTCAGCTCATGGTAGGTTCCGTGAAAGAGAACAGAATATGGGAACAAGAAACACTTGGAAGAATTAGGATAACCTACCAGGGAATTGCTTGTTTATTTTGGAAGAGCAGTGAAACTCAGAGTATCACAAGGTGAAACCTCTGTAGGAATAAAACCTCTCAACTTCCGACACAGTGAGTCTGAACATAGATCATCTGTGTTCCAATAGGCATTCCAGCTGAGGCTTCTGCTTTCTGAAGTCAGAACCCTGGAGTAGAAGTCGTGAGTTCAAGCTTAGGCTCCTGCCTATATCTGAAAAAAAAAAATGATGAGAACTTTTAAAAGCGACTTAAAGACATTTTAATGCATAACCAGTGTTGCAAACACTGGGATTCAACAACTCACAAACACACAGGAAATGGAATGGCAAACAGGTTTCCTCTCTGATGAAGTAAACCCATGGAGACTTTCCTATAGCCATCAGACTTCTAGAAAATACCTACTGGAAAAGAGTCCCAGATAACAGTGCAGCTTTCTTCCTGAGAAGGGTCTCCATTGGTGGATAGCAAGTGGGAATACCAAAACAGTACCATCACATTTATTCTTCTGTACTTAGCCTGGTGAGGATCCATTACTAGTTGATTCTAACCCTACAACCTTTGAAAATGCTTCCTGATGTTCCTGATTGGAGAGAAAACATACAAACTCTCCATTAGGATACCCAATGCATTGTAGCCACCACTTCTCTTAGACAAGTGCTTCCCCTCTCCGGGCTGATGAACACTGCTTAGTAGCCTATCACTGTACAGGATGCAGGATAAAAGGGTAATGGAATTGTTTTGTTTTGTTTTAGTACTGAGTCATACGTCCATTTACGACATATGCTGTTCTGACATACATAGATAGCCCTAAGTCTTACTTCCCTCCTCTGGGATAGGTGTCATCTCTTTAAAACCATTTAAAAACATCAGGAGTCACTGCTCTGTGTATGTGTCAGTGACCTAGAGCATAATTACTGATACGGTTTCTTTCTTTGTTCTCTGCACATACATCAGACTTAAATTGCTACAACAAAAGTAACAAAATTTATCTTCTCTTGGCTTCACTGATTTGCTAATCTCCCAAGGTTTATTTTATTTTGAATTATTCTTTAGTGCAACATTTAACTCACATCAGTGTTAATAAATACATTCTATGTGAAACATAAAGAGGAAACTGTCCTCAATCACCCCATACTCTTTTGATCATTTTAGGCATATTTTACTGTCAGTTGTGATAGGATTGGGTTCTCACTACTGCTCCAGGTGCACTCCCTCTGTGACCTGGGGGATTATTACATAAGCATAGAAGCAAACAGTTTTTATTATAGCATTCCCAAGGACATTCAGGCAATCAACAGCCTTCCACTTGAAGGCACTGAGTGGAAATGGGAGATTTAAGAGGCACTCCTGGAAGGTAGTCTTGATTCTGCTGTGCTCCTGCGCACTGCCGATGTAGAATTGTCTCCCATCAGAGGGAAAAATGCAAATGAGAAGTCATCTGAAGAGTAACTGAGCAAATCAGAAAGTAAACCTGCCTCTGACCCCGGATTCTTAAAGGCAAAATGTGTAAAGAACACAGACACATGAAAGAACTCAAGTGCACAGACACACACACACACACACACACACACACACACACACACATACACACACACACACACACACACACACACACACACATACACACACACACACACACACACACACACACACATACACACACACACACACACACACACACACACACACACAAATGGATCTTATAAAATTCAAACTAATGTGTACCCAGGAGAATAATGGAAATGTACTACAGATAAAAGAGCAATAGATTCATATTCATTTTAAAAACTGGACTCTGGGGTTAAGGCCCCCTGGAATGTGGTAGATGTACCATTTCTGTCTTCTCCTCCACCACCTCTCTCTGTCTCTGTCTATCTGCCTCTCTGACTTTTAGACTACTAGTATTTGATTTTATACTAGTTCTCTGAGCTATCTAATCTGTTATTCTTAGTTAAGAAAGAAGTTTTGGGCCTGGGCTTCTTCTGGAGTGAGTCCTGTGTCAAATATAGTTTGTTACTCCAATAAGTTCTGTGCCACCATTGCCCTCACAGATTTTGCATGTGTGATGGAAATGTTTTGCATCTGGTTTGGTGTCCATGTTTCTCCTCCAGTAACTGGTAGAATACCTTCCTATATCAAAGAGATTAGAATGTAGGTGTGAAGAGTCAGTGTAGGTGCCAGATTGATTTGTGTAAGTCCAGTGAGTGCTGTGGATGTTGTCTGTGTCAACGGGGTTTTGCCAATATCTGAATATATGGACTCTGTCAGCTTTGAGAGGATCATTTGTCTTAGCATCAACCCAGGTTGTTTGGGGATTTTCAAGGCACTCTCTTGGCCAACAACACAATTTAATGCACCACAAGTCCGTCAATGGAAGCGTTGTCTGGCTACAAGAGATGGTCAGCTGAGACTTGTTATCCCTCATTACAAGGACTCCTCATTAGGATCACCTTCATAGATTACAGGAAGTTTCCACTGCACTCGTTTTCCATATCTCCCTGGAAATGTCCCCACCAATTGTAGCCACCACCACCCACACTTTGTCCCTCCAACTCATCTTTCTCCCAACAGATACCCTAAATCTAGCCCCACCAAACCTTCAAAGAGATTTCTCTGTGTCCTCCTCAGATTTATCTTTACCCAAGATCTATGAATCTTAGGTATTGGATCTATGGGTTTAGTTAATGGATAGAGTCTACTTTTAAGTCAATAACTACCATATTCATCTTTTTGGGTCAGGGTCACCTCATTCAAGATGAGTTTTTTTCTACTTCCACCAATTTTCCTGAAGCCACTTTTATAACAGCTAAATAATATTGCATTCTGTGAATATACCAAATTTCTTTATCTAGTCTGTTGGTAGACATCTAGTTTGTTTCTAGTTTCTGGCTATTACAAATAAAGCAACAATGAATATCTTTGATCAAGTGTACTTTAAGTTCAATCATTTGTGTATATGCCTAAGAGATTGATTATTCCAAACTACCTGAGGAACTGCCATATTGATTTCCATAGTGACTGTACAAAGTCTGTGGTCCCACCACCAATGGAAGAATGTTCCCCTTGCTTCACATCTTTACCAGCATGAGCTGTCATTTGTGTTATTGATCTTAGACATTCTAGCAAGTGTAACATAGAATCTCAAAGTAGTTTTGATTTGCATTTCTCTTATAGCTAAGAAATGTTGAACATTTAAGTGTTTCTCAGCCACTTGATATTTCTGTCTTGAGATCGCACTACTTAGATCTGTTCTCTGTTTCTAATGGATTTGTTAAGGGTTTTTAATATCTAGTTTCTTGAGCTATTTATATATTCAGATATTAGTCCTCTGTTGAATGTAGAGTTGGTTTAAAAAAATTCCAATACTGGAGGCTGCCACTTTTGTCTGAATGAGAATGGCCTTACAGAAACTTTTCAGTTTAATAATGTCCCATTTATTAAGTTTTCATTTTAGTGCCTGCACTGTGAATATTCAAAAAGTCCACTCTTGTGCCAATGTGTTCAAGGCTATTTCCTGCTTTCTTATTTATTAGGTTCAGTGTATTTGACTTTATGTTGAGGTCTTTTATCCATATGGACATTATGCAGGATGGGTAATATGAATCTATTTGAATTCAGAAGGTGGAAAGATATAAAAGTTTTTCATAATCTTTCTTCAAAGGCTTGAAGGTTTTTATCATATAAGTCTTTGACTTGCTTGGAGTTATCCAGGATAGTTTATTTTATCTGAGGCTAATGTGAAAGCTGTTGTTTCCTTCCCTGATTTCTTTCTCATTCCATGTGTTGTTCGTTTGTAGGAGGGCTACTAATTTTATTAGTCAGTTTTGCATTAATCACATCACTGAAAGTGTTTATCAGCTGTAGGAGTTCCCTTATCCAAAGTGTATGGTCACTGAGTATATTATCATAGCATCTGAAAGTGATGAGACTTTGAAAATGCATCGTAAAATGTTACTTTTGTTTCTATTTTGTGCAATAGATC
>NC_137984.1:20953096-21287917 GCF_963924665.1 Micromys minutus
CACTTGCCTACTACTTATTGCTTGAGTTCTTAACATGAAGTCAGTGCTCCCCCATGCCTTCTTGACGTTTTATTAGATCTTCGTAAAGTTTAGATAACTGTCCTTTGCTACACCTGTCCGTTGCAAATATTTTCTCTTTGTCTGTAACTTGACTTCTTACTTCCCAGAGGCTGCCTTTCATGGGAGAGAATCTTCACATTTTTTCCATCAATTAACATATTTATTTATTTATTCACTTTACATCCTGTCTTAGTCAGGGTTTCTATTCCTGCACAAACATCATGAACAGGAAGCAAGTTGGGGAGGAAAGGGTTTATTCAGCTTACACTTCCATACTGCTGTTCATCACCAAAGGAAGTCAGGACTGGAACTCAAGCAGGTCAGGAAGCAGGAGCTGATGCAGAGGCCATGGAGGGGTGCTGCTTACTGGCTTGCTTCCCCTGGCTTGCTCAGCCTGCTTTCTTATAGAACCCAAATCTACCAGCCCAGGGATGGCACCACCCACAATGGGATGGACCCTCCCCCTTGATCACTAGTTGAGAAAATGCCTTACAGCTGGATCTCATGGAGGCATTTCCCCAACTGAGGCTCCTTTCTCTGTGATAACTCCAACTTGTGTCAAGTTGACACAAAACCAGCCAGTACACAGCCCAATCACTGTTCCCCTACTCCTGCTCCTTCCACAGTCATTCCCCCTATCTCCCCTTCTCTTCTGGAGGGGTAGACACCCCCTTGGGTATCATCCCACCCTGGTGCATCAAGTCTCTGCAGGGCTAGGCACATCCTCTCACCCTGAGGCCAGACAAGGCAGCCTAGTTAAAGGAACACAGACCGGCAGCAGTTTTAAAAACAGCCCCCACATAAAGACCAAGCTTCGTATCTGCTACATGTGTGCAGGGGGCCTAGGTCCAGCCCATGTATGAAGCTTTGCGTTTAATGGAGCCAAACTTGTCACCATTCTGTTCCAAGGACTTGTGCCTTTGTGACTTGTTCAGAAAGTCATCACCAAACTCCAACTCAGCAAGTATTGTCTCACATCTTATTTGCTGGGAGTTCTGTAATTTTGTGTCTTACATCTAAGCCTGTGAGCCATTTTGAGGTAATTTTCATGGTGGATATAAATTAAGTGTCTAGATTTATTTTTGTACATTGTGTCCAGTAGCTCTGGCACTGTCGTTGAAACACAATTTTTTTTTCATTCCCCTACCAACTTTTATTGGAAGCTGTCTGCCAATATGTTAATGTACAATTGTTTCTAACAATAATAATAAATCTCCCTAGGATCTATGATGTGGTCATTTCACATAAAGACTAAGCAATAGTGTTGTTTCTATTCATTCCCCCTCAGAACTGCTCTGTGAGCTGAATTAGTATAGTGGCCTCATTTACAGATAAAAACCTGAAATGATGATACAAAGGAGGAAAAGCTGCCTTGCTTACCCACAGCAGACTGAGAATTCACATCTGCCCACAGAACAACCGTCTCTGCTGTGTGCCTACTGAGAGTGTCGCCTGTCCCCACCGTCATTTTCAAAGCAATCGATGGACAGCACACTGGAGTCCGTTGGTCTTACACTGAGGAAATATCCAAGGAGTCTAATTTTCAAAAGTCATCTTTCACGGAGCAGGAAGGATGGCTTAGAGTACCTACTGCTCCATCAGAGGAACAGAGTTCAGACCCAGCATCCATATCAGGTAGCTCAGAAACACAGGTAACTGCAGCTCTAGAAAACCTAAACCTCTCTTCTGACCTCTGTGAACACCTACATACACAAAATAATAGAAGTATCCTTAATATAACAAATACCAATAGTGATAATATTATTAATGTAATAATCAATCATGATGATGGTGATGATGTTGATGTTGTTGTTGTTGATGATGATGATGATGATGATGTTATTGTTGTTGATGATGATGATGGTAATAGTGATGATGCTGATGTGAGTGACACAGATGGCCCCACTGTTAAAAGATTAAAAGAGCTTGTCATTCTTTCAGTGGACCCAAGTTCAGATCCAGGTACCCACATCTCACAGGTCAGAACCACCACCTATAAAAGCAAGTTCCAGAGAATCCATGCCCTCTTCTGGCATCCATTAATACACAGATACACACCCACACATACACATAAATAAACATTTAAAAATGAAAAGGGATTTAAAATAATGACAATGAACTTCCTTTAAGCATAACACCCAAGGAAAAGTTCCTTTCTAAAACCAAGGTGACAAATTCTCAGTAAACTCTGGGAAACATCCATCCAACAAGGGCAACCTGTACGTGGTTAGGAACTGGGAAACCCAAGTGATGAATGAATTGATGATGTTTGATAAACTTTACCATTGATCCCTACTGGACCCCAATAACCCTGTGGCTTATACAAATGACACATCCAAACATACCAGTGACAAACAAGTGGTTAAAGAGAGCTGCGCAGGGTATCACATGAGAAATACTCAGAGGATCAATTATGCCAATCTGAAACTCTCAACTATTATTTAATATTGTAATAGCCAGATAGATTTAAATAAAACCGGACTAGATATATATTGTAGCTAGTTTTGTAGTTATTGCTCTTTAGTGTTGTGTACAGTTTTCTCCTTGGCATACTTGGTATGCTTCCACCATCCTCTATGTATCTTAGACAATTTATCTGTACCTTGTAAGTCTTTTTTAATAAATTATTTCATTAAAATGAAAATTTTATACATGTACTGAATAAAATATAATTTTAATTATATTAACCCCTTATTTCTCCTTCTCATCCTTTACTGACTCCCAACATTGTGTTATTTTTTTCTAACTTTCATGCTAGTATCATTATAATTAAAATAATTCATAAAGTCAAGTTTGTTCTGCTCACATATTCATGGGGTTTGGGGACACTGATTTAAGTGTAATTGACATGTCAAGGGTCTTGCCATTAAAGAAAACTGACTCTCCATTACCAACTTAATTTAAAAAAATAACATATAATTAAATAAATTCCTTTGATTTTTCCTCCCTTCCTCCAGTTCTTCCCATGACCCCCAGATCCTGCCCTACTCTTCCTCTCAAATTTCTAGCCTTTTTGTTGATGTATTGTTCTGGCTAGAACTTCAAGTACTATATGGAATAGATATGGGGAGAGTGTGCATCTTTTTCTTGTCCCTGATTTTAGTGGGATTGCTTCAAGTATCTCTCTATTCAACTTTATATTGTTTGTGTTGGTTTGCAGTAAATTTCTCTTATTAGGTTTAAGTATGGGTTTGAATTCCTAATCTCTCCAATATTTTTTAAATGAAGGGGTGTTGTAATTTGTCAAATACTTTTTCTGCATCTAAGAAGATGATCATGTGATTTTTTTTCTTTGAGTTTGTCTATATAGTGGACAATGTTAATGATTTTCATATATTGAACTAACCTTGCATCCCCGGGATGAAGTCTACTTGATTGTGGTAAATGATGGTTTTGATGTGTTCTTGGATTCATTTGCAAGAGTTTTATTGAGTATGTTTGCATCTATATTTATAAGTGAGATTACTCTGAAGTTATCTTTTTAGGCTGCAGGCTTGTGTAGTTTAGGTATCATATTAATTGTGGATTCATAGAATGAATTAGGCAGTGTTCCTTTTTGGTTTTGTTTTGGTTTTGTTTGTGAACCCGAGAGAAAAGCTTATTGTTCTACTCATGACACATTGTGACATTGTAACTAAAAACAGCCATAATCCTTTCCTATGATGATTTCTGATGACAGACTAACACCAAGTGTACAAATCCAAAGATGTCCAAAAAAAATCTCAAAAGTTTACCCTTTCTACAATTTCTCTTCAAAAGAGAAGAGAATTATAACCAACACTGCAACCCAGTGACCAGCCAAACAAATCCAGTATTGGCTAAGCAAAGCAGGCCCTAAAACTAAGCTTACCTATCTGGTTTCCTGGCTAGTGACAGACCTCACCCTCCTGTTTGGGTGCAGTGCCCTCCCTATCCTCTTGGAGTACAGAAACCCAATTCTCGCCTGTGACACAGACTCCCTCACACAGACTGTCCTCTGCCCATTCTGAGGCCCTATAGCTGCTTAGTCCTCCAGCTTCAGAGATGACACAAAAGACCATGGGCTCACCCAAGATCTTCATCTGTTGAGAATGTGTACACAATAATTTTGATGTCTGTTGACTCAAACACCTCTTCGAGAATTGCAGATACATTTTCCCACTGCAGACACTCCAGACCCCGTCTAATCCTGGGCATACAGAGGTAGGTGATGCCATTCTTCAAACAATGAGAATTCATGGCCTCTAAACTCTTCTGTAGGTTCTCATATGTTGGCTTCTCTGAAGCCTGTTTCTTTGTAATCGAGTAATATACACATGTCGCCCATCTCCCTTCAAAACAACCACATCTCCAAACTTCTTTTTCAACATACTTTCTGGATCGTCATTAAGGTGGCTGGCCATGATACTGAGTCACTATTTCCAGAATTTAAGAGTTTCTTCTGCTGCAAAGGAATGGCTGTCAGCAAGCCCTCCTCCATGCAGGGAAGGGTTCAAAATGAAACCCTCATAGGTAGGAAGCAACAGATGAGCTCCAATACAGAACAAATTCCACTAAAGCCTTTGATTGTATCCATCCAAGATGGCTGCCTCATTCCTTATGTTGAAGATGTTTTCAGGTCCTTTGAGCTGGGAATATTCATTCTCTTCTATTCCAATTATTCTTAGATTTGGTCTTTTCATTGTGTCCTGCATTCCCTGGATGTTTTGGGTTAAGAGCATTTGGTGTTTTGAATTTTCTTTGACAATTGTGGCAATATCTTCCATGGTATCTTCTACACCTGAGATTCTCTCTTCTAGCTCTTGTATTCTGTTGGTAATACTTACATATTTAATTCCTGACCTCTTTTCTAGGTTTTCCATTTCCAGATTTGCCTCCATTTGTATTTTCTTTCTTGTTTCTACTTCCTACTTTAGGTCTTGGACCACTTTACTCAATTCCTTCACCTGTTTACCTGTGTTTTTCTGTATTTCTTCCAGTGAGTTATTTATATGCTCCTTAAAGGACTCTATTATCTTCATGAGATAGGATTTTAGGTCAGCTTCCTAATTTTCAGGTGTGTTTGTGTATTCAGGGCTTGCTGTGGTGGGAACACTGGGTTATGATGATGCCCATGTATATTGGCTTCTGTTACTTATGGTCTTGCGCTTGCCTTTTGCCATCTGGTTATCCCAGGTGTTTGCTGGTCTGGGTGATTCTGTTTGGAGTTTGCCTCTTTTGTCCTTGGGTTGCTTCAGGTCTCCTTGTAGGCCTGTGGTTCTGGCTATAGCAGACCTCCTGTGAATCCTTCCAACTGTGGGGTCTTCAGAGAACCAGAGAAGCTGCTGATCTGTTGCCTTGGCTGCAGCAGATTTTCTGGGAAGCCTTCAGACTGTTGGGTCTTCAGAGGAGCAGTCAAACTGTTGTCCTGTGTGAAGCTGTTCTCCAGAAGGGCCTACAGACTAGGGTTTCTGTTTCCCTGTGTAGAGCAGAACTCCAGAGGGACTTTCAATCTGTTGGGTCAGTTGCCCTGCATGCGACAGTGTCCCCGGGAGGTCTTCAGACTATGGTGACCATTGCCCAGTTGCCCTGTGTGCAGAGAAGTTCCTGGGATGCCTTCAAGCTGTGGTGTCTTCAGGGGAGAAGACACACTGGCAATCAGTTGCTCAGTTACCCTGTGTGCAGCAGATCTCCTATTATTTTTTTAATTAAAAATTTACTGGATAGTCTATTTTGAGCAGTTATCTCTTAAAACCCAATAAATATAGCCTACCTTAGTAGGCCAGAATAACCAAGGTTTATGTTACCACATTAGGACTCCTGTAAGCCTTGTCTCAAGGGCTGAAGAGGCCCAGGACCTAGCATAATGGCTGGGACTCATTTGATACTCAAAGTAAGTTTTGTTAGGTAAATTTCATTTCCAATATAGTAAATTAGTTACAGAGAACTATAACACAGACTAAATTGTAATCATTAAAATAACCTCTCCGTTTCCTACAGAATGCTAGTAGTACTCTAAGTACGGTGTCTGTTGTTCAGTCAAAGCCACATGCATGATTGTTCCAGTGCTTCATAGCTCCACTCAGTAATCCCTGGCATTTATTAAGATGGATTACCCAACTGCACTAGTGTCTTACTGCTGTTATAGTAATTTACCACAGACTACATGGCTTTAAACAGTACAAATTTATTTTCACTCTAGAAATTAGAGTATTAGAAGGTCTATACTCCTTCTGGGGGTTTTAGGGGATAATTTACCTCTTTGACTTTACCAGTCCTAGAAGTACGTCCACCCTTATCCCTTTTTACATCACCCCAACCTCCTGTCTTCCCCCATCATCCTCCTCTATGGACTTTTGCTCCTGCCCTTTTCTAGTGAAGTTCCCCATTATCACAGTTACCCACCTATGTAATCCAAGGCATCATCAGAAACAAGAACGCTCAGTCATACCTGCAATGTCTACACAGGACACATACACCCGGGCTTTGAAGACTGCAACATAGGTGACTTTGGGGTCTTTTGTTCAGCATACTAAAACCAATGGCTTCTTAATTGATCTAAAACAAATATTTATAGTCTTACTCTCTGAAATGTAGCAGGCACACTTTAGATGTCATCAATAACAATACTAAGGCCTCGGCATCAATAAGTGCATTTTAATAGGTTATAAAAATAATTTTATAAGAATTGCAGTTTAAAAATTCATAGGCAAGCGAAAGGGAGAGAACAATATGGTTCTCAGAGCCAAGCACAGGAAATTAAGTAGGACACTAAATTCAGAAAGTGCCAAAAGTTAAGGTTGCCATGGCAACATGAACTCAGCAACACAGCAAAACCTGCTCATCAAAAGTATATGCTCAACATGGCTTTGCAAAAATTATGGCCTGCTGAAAGAGTGTCTCTCATTCAATGATAGAAAACGCTTCACAAACTCTAGACCAAAAAATAGTTTGACTGACAAAGTTTGAATATTTCTAGAATTTGAGTAGCATCTACTTATCTAAAATGGATAAGACACTGATATAAGTTCTGGGGTTGGGGTGAGAGTCAAAGAGAAGATAACACATCATTCTTGTTGCCAGGGGGCTCTCCATCCTTTCTATCCACACTAAAAGCACTCAAGAGAATGATGGAAGAGAAAATCTGTTGAACAGAAAATATTAGTAGAGGCTTCAGGGAGAATGTTTAGACTTTTGGGGGAAACAAATGCTTCCTACATCAAACATCATGTGAGGCTCAAGGCTGTGTGAAATATTCGTAAGAACACAGTACCTTGGAGATACTAAGTTAGAGTTCAGAGTCTGATGAGAGCCACGATCCACAGGGAAATGACTGTTTGGTCAAAATGAAAGTTACGAGGGAGGGTGTGGCTGTCTAAAACAGCTCCTGCTGCTTGTCATATAAAGCCAGGGCTGTCTGAAACAACTCGCTCCTGCCGCTTGCTTTACGGAGCCGGAGCCACGGTGGGAATGAGCTTAGCACACTGGGGTATTTCCAGTGTGGATGGTAAATGAATGCCAGGGGTCAATTTTACCTCACACTGTTGTAAGTCCCCGTGTGGCCTTTACAAACCTCTTACTGCCCATGCTCCTTCAAGGCCACTCTTCCTCAAACGTTGTTCCTCCTGGGAGGCAGGACCAAAGTTTTCAGGAAAGGTCGCTGAGAACCAGAGGTGCACTTCTCAAAGTCACATGGGAAAGAAGTAGAGAGATCGCTACTGAAAAGTCTAGGCTATCTCCTGTGAACGCACCGCTGTGTGCGTCAGCTGCTTCTTTGAATGTCTCCCCAATTATACCATCTCAGGGCTCCTTCCTGCCTTGCTCAATTTCACATTCTTAAAATGTGGCTAGCAATTGACAGAAAGCTGGACCCGAGCAAGTTCTGTTGAATAGGAAAGAGATCAGGCGCAGCAGCTTCTGGAGGCAAGATGGCTTCCTTTGTGAAAGTAAAGCTGCCCACCACAAACAGGGGCATCTGTTGAACGACCCGTTCAGAAAATGGCTGGGAAGTTTATTTGTCACCTAGTCATTTACAGCGATGAAAGCAGAAGGAAGTTCGTCGTGTCCTTCCTTCGTCTAAATGCCTGATTTTTCTCTCCCTTTTTCTGTTCTGCCCAAAAAATGTGTTCCCAAGCAGGCTGCTAAAAATTACCAATCCTGTTGGACACTTGGAGGACAAAGGTAATACTTTAGAAATTCTTGCCAACCACATTTTCATCACCTGTGGTCCAGAAACCTCACATAAAACATCCACATACCCATGATATAGCAGGACGCCAGTGCCTAGGCGTCTTCAGGAGCTCATTGGTTTATGGGGATTAGCTCTGTCCTGTCTCCTCTACCCATCACATCAAGCACAATTTGTGCTACTTGAGCTAAGAGCAGACCATCTGCTGTGAGGCTGTTGTTTTGCCGAACCTAAAGCGCTGTCTCCTTTCTCTTTTCCTCTTTAACTTCACATGCCCTCAGTAATACTTTTCCTCACAGCTTTGTTAAATGTACCTCATGAGATGAGTTACCTAGTGCTTCTGCCTAATCCTCCCTGATTTTAGTTTCTAAGTGTTGGAAAGATGATCAGTATCTCTTCAGAACCACCAACCCAAAGGCTTCTGGTCACATGGATTTTTTTTTCTCCATCCCAGACAGAACACTGTATTGGTTGCCAAATTTTACGAATGTTTGTCATAACTATTTTCATAACTATCTCTCTTACAGTTTTTCTCCCCCCCCCCCCATAAACTAGTCCCGCTTTGCCGACAAAGACAACATTCTGCTTTAAACAGACAATTCTACTCTTTAAACCATAATGGAATCCTACAGGCCTTGAGGACGGGTGAGGAGTCTTCAGTATGAGTTCCATCGAGAACTGAGAGAGGGCCCACTTATGGAACGGCTAGACGGTATTTGAACAAGGAGCTCAGGCTGTACCAGATGGAGCGCACACACAGATCATCCAGAGAGAGAGGAGGGCTGGCCCTCTGGGGCCTTGCAAGCCAGAAACGACATGGAAAAGCCACTTCTGGTTCCTAATGAAGCACTAGAGAGGTTTGGTTTTTCAGAGGCTCCTGGGAGCTCCTGGGTGAGGAGAAAGAGTGGACAGGCAAAAGGGCCGTCGGCAATGGCTGCAGTCCTAGAACGCATAGTGCAGCGTTCCAAGGCAGAGATGCTGTGTGCACAGTCTCTCGCAGGTCTTTCTCCTTTGCTGTTCTTCCGGTACCCCATCGTTTAAGTTTCTTCTGCTTCTCTATCCCGGCATTCGAGGAGGTGCCTCGAAGCCAGCTATCATGGTGAATGCCTGCAGCCTCAGCCACTCGGGAGGCTGCTGCATAAGGGGTCGGTTTGAACCCAGGAGTTTAAGGCTGGTCGTGGCAAATAGTGGGGTCTCATCTCTCAAACAAAAACAAAAAAAAAAATTAAAAAAAAAAGTCTTCGTTCCTTGGAGCCACACTAGAGAGATGAACTTTCAGGAAACACTGCCAAGGTAGCTTTCAATACGCATACAGAATCACTGCCTCTGTGTCTTCTCCATCCACTCCAGCCTGGCCCCGTCCAAACACCATCTACCCATCTCATGAGCAGGCCCTACTTGGACTCTCTCAAAACGTCCCATGACCTCTACCTTCTATTCTTCTTTGGTGCCCAGGCTTGTTTCTTTGCCTCTCAGCCTCTCTCCGTTGCTGGAAATCGTTGTCCTGATGGTGCTGTCTTTTTTTTTTTTTTTTTTTGCTCAGTCACAAAAGCAGTTCACTCACCTGCCTCCCTTGTAAACGTTACTGATTGCAGAGTTCTTCCTTCCGCCTTCTCTACTAAAACTTCTCCAAGACACAATGCCTAAAACACCGCAGCGACAGCAGACAGAAAGTGTGTAGAACCCCTTTATGTGGGTTTGTGCAGAACACCGCCGTCGGTAAAGTCACAAGGCGTTTGAAACCTTCGTGTTGCCTAAGACATCAAACACACCATGGAGTGCAGTCTACTACACTTCCAGCAGTTAAAGTCACAACACAAACAGATGGTTTTGTGTGAACACTGGAGCATAAAGGGAGCTTTTTCTAAATCGGTGTGATAAATAACAAACAAAAGGCCACTCCGCTTACAGAAGCACCGGGGCCACGGTATTGAATACAGGAATCCAGGGAGTTGAAAATGAGCTCCTGAAAGTTCTGAGCCTTGAGATCTTGGATCTGAATTTCCGAGGTTTGCAGAAAGGTTTGTGCCGGCGGCGGGCCCTCCGAAGTGGCTAGGATGAGTAGAGAGGCCAAGAGCGGTGCTGAAGGCGCCAGCCAGAGTAACCAACCAGACGCAGCCCGAGTGGCCCAAGGCAAACAGACAGGCTCTGCTGGACCGGCAGACAGGCAGTCTCTTCCTGCTTCCCCTGCACAAAGCGCTGCTTTCCCCCCTCAAACCTTCAACTCCTTGATCTCTCACACCATGGAGGAATCTAAGGAAAGCGAGGATTCCCCCCCACCCCCACCCCCGGAGAGCACACATTTCAGTCCTGCTGGCTGTGCATATAAAAGCAGCGAGTTCCTGAGCCAGCTAGCCCTCCCAAGTTCCCACAGCCTTCCTTGTAGGCTAAGAATGAACAGCCCTTTCAAGGATGCAGGAGGTTCTCAAATTATCCCTGCTAGGAGAAACAGGCAGCCGGATGGACGGAAGGGTCAAGTACCAAGTACACCTGACACTGTAGAAAAGAAAGGAGAGTTTCATCAACATGTTTCTTCTGTTTGATGGTCTCTGTCTACAACGCAATCCCGTGATTCAATGAGTTAATGATTTATTACACTGGTGGTTCCAGAATTTAAAAAAAAAGAAGTTTAGATTTTAAGTACACTACTAAACACACAAAATCGTCTCCTTCAGCATGTTTATTACAGGGGGAAAAAACCCACCACCTAATAACAACGCCCCTTGAGACACTTTGTCACCAGCAGGGAATTATGTGCACGTGTGGTAGATGCCCATGGCCGAGCAAAACTAAAACAGGCGCTGCTGAGCAGTATTGGTGAGGTCTCCTTTTGTTTAAAGAGACGCGCATTATCTTGGTTTTGGAGACACCTCTGGAAGGATAGTTGTGAGCTTCCCTAGAGACTGTGGGAGAGTTTCTTTCCTGTTTCTGTTCACTCCTGTGTAAACTAAACAACAACACCCCATATTTAAACAAACAAAAATCCATGTTCCAAAGCCTGTGTTTGTTTGTGTGTGTGTAAGTTCCCTAAGCCTGGGGCACAAAGAACTCTAATGTAACAAGTAATGGGTAACAATATATTATTTGTCACTACAGTATCTATAGAACAGATTGTTGTCACTTCTTAAGAAGTCCGTGACCCTAAAATGAGAAAATCCAGGTCATTAACAGGAAAGCAACCTCTTTGCTTTGGAGAAAAAATAAAATAAAACCCTGCCACAGTCTATTACTGAGTCCGTGCTAGCAAACCAGTGAGAGCAGACCCTAGAGCGAGGGGTGTGAAATGACACCTGCAGAAGGCAGAGCCCTTCTCCACAGCCCAGCCTCTCCTCAGGCCCTGGACACACTCTCTCCTCCAGGCTGGCCTGGATACCGGCAAATCACTTCTCTCCCCTTTCTTACTTGTGCTTTGGGATGGGGCAGCTGGTTGTGAGGTACCGAAGCTCCTGGAAGGGAGAGAACGAGGGAGGGAAGGGGAATGAGGCCAAGGTGCATGGATCCTCTGCTGATCATCTGTGAAATGCTCACTGAGACACCTCCATGGAGAGCTGCACACTGCTACACCTCCACAACGGACTGTTCTAAAGACACACTACAAGGGAAATAACTTCAATATAGAAGACAAAACACTCTTTTGTCTCTAACAGAAGTCACTTGAGAGTTCCAACTAGCCGCTCTGCTGAGAAAGAACCAAATCACTACCAAATCACTAGGTTCTTCTTTGGTTCTTTTTTTTTTTTTTTTTTTTTTTTTTTTTTGGTTCTACTGTATTTGTAACACTGCATTTGTAACAATCCTGTAGCGGATAAATTTAAATGAGCATTTCTCTGCTGCCATCTTGTGGATTATCTAGAAAAAGCAACTGAAACGTCAATCTTGCCAATAAAACAAAACGGGGGGGGGGGGGGCTTTTTGATTAGTTAAAGTAATTTATTTGATAGAACAAAGCATAAGTTAATGTATGCAGCATACCATTCATAACATATAAACCTCCTCCCAAAAGAGGGTTTAAGCCCGTCAGTGAGACAGCTCAATAGATAACAAACATGGCTGCCAAGGCCTGAGATTGTAAGAGATGGACCCACACAAGTTGTTCCCTGACCTCCAGGTGCAAACTGTGACATGCACACACATACACCCACATGCACACATAGGGAGAAAGACACACGCATGCATGTGCACACACCAAGAATAAAGAACACATCAGCTGGAGAGCTAACGAAGATGCTGGGAAACTGCATGTCTTCTTCTCCCTTTGCCTCTCCTTCACAGCACATCAGGGAAGCATGCAGTTCTCCCTTTTGGTAGCAGAATCTTCAGAACCCCACAAATGAGACCTAAGGCTCATTTTCCATGCACACGGTGCCACCGTTTCTCAGGCACAGCATCAAGAGAGGTGGAGGAGTGGATAAGCATGTGCCTGTGTCTATAACTCAGGAGGCTCAGTGGAGGAGGAAGGATCACGCCTTCTGCAGCCTGAAACCTCCTCTGTTAAGGCTCCACATGATATAGAGAGAGAGACTATTAGCCAGACCCTGGAGAGGTCTGCATCACACACATGAGAGTGGGAAAGACACCTAGTTGAATTAAAATTTCAAATAGACAACAACTGGATATGTTTATATTTTTAAAAATCCTTGTGTTATTTACCTGAAATTTAAATTTCTAATGAAGGTCTTATACTTTTATCTGAAACTCTAGCCTTCCCTTATCTACTGCCAGTTGAAAAAAAAAATTAACATCTCATCCGCATGAAAATAAACAAATTGGTTGTTTTTAACATAAACCTATGATGCTTTGATAACTAAAATAAAACTGAATAAGTTTACCTACAATACGTGGCGAAAAGAGTGCAGAATCATACAATGATATAACTAAAGGTCAGTTTAGCCATGCAGATCTCTGGTGTCTCCATAGATAACAGCACAGTACACTTGAACAGAAGACCAAGATGGGACCCTGCTCCACACAGAACAAAGAAACAGAGAGAAGCTAAAGCCTGTGGTATAAGCAACAATAGAGGAAAAGGGGTGTCGGGCACCTTCTGTTTCTCAGCCTTCATGCAGTCTGCAGGCACTAGCTATCCGGGGGAAGTAATTAAACCACATATTGTTCAGTTTTCTGTCTACAATAAGACACCTCAGACAACTCACTAGTAAACTGATGTTCCCGACCAAAATCGCATTGCCCTAAACCACAAAACTTCGGGAGCACTTGGTAAAGTGAACTGTTTATGCCAGCTGGGAAGCACATAAAGAAAGGATTAGAAGAGAGTGCTTTCCCGTAGCTCCTCCCCATGGCTGGCCACCCACCACCACTCCACCCCTGGGGTCCACTCTTTCAACATGTAACCTTCTACAGATCGTTTTATGTTAGTAGTGGTACTGCTGGGAACCGAACCCAGGACCTTACATGTACTGAGCACACAATTTACCACTGAGCTCCAGGTCATGCACTAGTTCTTAGTAAACACTCAAACCTCTATTACCTGCAAAACAGTATGTCAAACTGAAAGCAACCAGAGAAAGCTTGTTCTCACTTTAGGAAATAGTGGCCACAACCCCAGAGTCAGAAGTCAGTCCTGATCTATACTTTATCTAGAGTTCCCCCCCCCCCGCCCTCTGGATACTATCTCCTTAGGTGAGATCTGACTATAAAAATAAACTAATTTATAACCCAGTTTATACATGATGAATACATTCCTCTGTTCACAGACCTAGACTGTTAAAGTTTATTTTTTTAAAGAAGAGAGACTCTTGCCTGAATTGTAACACAAATCAAAGTACACATGCCCTTAGGTAAGCACAGTGAAAATTATTAACAGCTGTTGATGTTTTTAGCTTGTCAGCAAGTAAAATCTATTCCTTCCACTCTTTGGCCTCTTGTAGCCAGTTTGAAGGCTAGTCAGTCTCTGGACTTAGTAACAAATTGATTGGGAAAGGTCACCCTGTCTTGACAAGTGGTTCACAGAAGCAAAAAGCAAGGAAACTGATAAACTCTGATGGTACTCGAACAATCCAAAGCCTTTCTTTCCTCGACTTGTAAAAAACAAAGGGCAGGGCAAGAAAGAAAGAAAAGATGAAACCTAGGCACCCAAGTTTGCATTTGCTCTGCTCCTGTTTTGCCCTAGACTCTCGGAAGCTCTTAATGTCATGATGGGAAAGTCTCGGCTCCCAGGTCCTAGTAACAACCCATGCTGTTAGGTTCAGGAGTAAACTGGCCTCTTCAAGCAGGAAAGATGGCAGGACTCTTCCTGTGAAGTGTGAGTCAGTGCTAGTCTCTGACTTTCCCAGTCCTCCCAGGATCACAGAGGATGCTTTTCCATCATTGCTTCTCTGAATGCCGTCCACCTCTCTGCCTCCTGCCCCACCTCCAGCAGAGGATATAAGAGACCTGTAAAAAGGCTATTTACATGGTACCTACTTGCTAGGGCCCAGCTCACTACCTTCCATTTGGGTAAAACATTCAACAAATGGGCACCAAAATACAAATATACATTCTCACATTCTTCACACAGTTAGTAACTATAGTTCATTATCTATATTATCAAGAACTAAAGAAGTTGTTTGTTTTTCGCCGAAGACCTCTAGAATCCCAGCACTCAGAAAGCAGGAATTGTATAGTGATATATTTTTCTGAAAATGTCTCACCTTCAAAGAGAATGAGCTTTTACCAGACTTTGCAGCCAAGGTAAGTAGGGTAGCAGGTTGAGTACATGGTCTGAAATGAACTCAATAAGACCATGTACTCAACCTGCTACCCTACTATGCACTCAGCCTGTTTAATTTTAACCTGCCATTGAGAAACAACATAACCAATCATACTATGCCTTAAATTTTCCATGCAATCACCTTTTACAACCTCTCCTAATTGTATAGTTTTAATGCTAATTTAATGGCCATGCCCCTGACCCAGAATGTGTGTGTGTGTGTTTATGTGCACGCACATGTGTGCTCAAGCAGACAAGCACACAAGGACAAGTTGTGGGAGTCCTTCTCCTACCATCCCATGCAAACTCTGGTATTTAATTTGCTTAATGCAGCCACCAGGTTGAAAACAACCTTAAACAAAACAAATAAGGCATAAATATTGGAAGCAGCCTATGGCTATAGGTTGCTAACACATGTGTGGGTTTGAGTGCTAACCTGGGTCAGCTGAGGTCACTGAAGTAAATTGTTTCCTTGTGAAACTTTGTATTAGAGTTTTGTGAAATGTATCCTTCCTTCCTTTCTCATGCCATGTTTTCGGTGCTGTTCAATAAATACAAAACAAAACCCTTTGTTAAGGACAGATACAGGTCAGACAAGCACAAGGAGTCAGAAACAATGTCACAATAAACAGATCCGACAAGTACAACAAACATTAGAGACACACTACACACACAGTCAGGCCAGTAACCATAAACTACAGGCAGACATAAGACACAGGAAGAGAAGAAGTGGAGAATTCCACAAATTTGGATTCACTCTTGGTCAAACAAAGTTTCTCTTTTCATTTTTTAATTTGACATTGGTATATTTTGGTGTACCCACTGAGGTTTCTTCACACACACATACACACACACACACACATACACACACACACACACACACACACACACACACACACCAGCTAAAAGGGTTCAAATAAACCTAATACAAAAAAATAACAGTGTTTGAGGAAATAAAAACACCAATAAATTTAATCATAGTTTGACCTAAACATTATACATTGTATTCATGATTTGAATGATCATACTTTTCCCCATAATATGTAAGATAATATATTAATAAAAATGTTCTTTTTCCATTTCTCCTATCAGATAATTAGTATCCTGCTATTCTCTTTGTGGAGAGAGGGGGTGAGAGGGATAAATAGAGAAGGTAAGAAAAGGGTAAAGGGGAATAACAGCAGATAGTGATCTGATAGGGAAAATGGGAAGGGCTGGGGCTCCTTAAGTAGGAGAAATGTATAAATACAGAAGGAGGGAAGCAGGTAAAAATAATAAGGATGTCTGAAAAAAATCCCACAAAGAATTACGCTATTAACTATTTACCTTTAAAAAAAAAAACCTATAATATGCATAATTCTGTGTTTAAGCATGCATACATAGTTTTAACAGACTTTTCTCATCTGGGGTGATAATGCTCCCTCCAAGAATCAAATACCACATAAAACTAGGAAAGTACCAGTCATGGGTATTCCTCTTCCCAGCTGTTGGCCAGGGTTGTTCAAGAGCCTCCTAAACATACAGCCTGTTGCTATTGCCCTTGGTTACCCCTAGAGGTCGGAGGTCAGTCCCTGTTGTTGAAGACACCAAGTACTTCATGTCAGACTCAGACACCAGAGCTGAAAGTGACCTGAATGTCTCCTCCCTGAGAACTAGTCTTCCTGGTAACAGAAGGTACCTGTCTTAGTTACAGCATCCATGGCTTTGAAGAGACACCTTGAACAAGGCAACTCTTATAAAGGACAACATTTAATTGAGGCAGGCTTACATTTTCAGAGGTTCAGTCCATTATCATCATGGCGGGAAGCACAGCAGCATCCAGGCAGATGTGAAGCTGGAGGAGCCAAGAGTTTTACATCATCAAAAGGAAGCCAGGAGCAGAATAACCGTTCGACACTGGGTGGAGCTTCAAAGCCCAGACCCCCACCGTGATGTCCTTTGTCCACCACTGCCACACCTCCTAACAGTGCCACTCTCCACCACCCAAGCATATGCAAATCACCACAGTTCACACAAGCTTCCAAAAGAAGGAAGCAACCAACTGTCCTACCCAGCTATGAAACCTAAGAACCACAACAGATGCATGCATTCCTAGTTAATGTTGGGACTTAAGATTCCCTCATCAAAAGAGAAGGTACCAGAAACCTCCCTAACACTCAGTGCCAGCGAAATCGTGGTTACTGGAGAAAAACCTTCAACTGTTAAATTGTCTAAACCACCACGATCCCTGGCAACAACCTATACACATTTGTCCTTATACTCAGAGGTAAGTGTACTTACTCTTCACAGTTCACGAAAGAAAATTATCTTTGCAACAGACAGAGGCCATTTCAGAAAACCACAGTCCCAGTGGATACTTCTACAAAACACTCCTGCACCTAAGGCTCGGGGAACATCAAGAAGAGATTGGAGAAAACAGAATCGGGATCGGAAAGTCTGCTGTGAGATTGGGTCTCCTAGTAATTTCAGAGGCTACACCCATAAAATCTCACCAACATGAGTGCTCCGAGCACAAGCAGAACGAGGATGACGCCAGAGGGCATGCCAGAGAAGAAGGGGAAAGGCCTCAAGTGGACCAGGAACTGTAGGCAACTGAGGAACGCTGGTAAAGGGGAGGCAACCTCCCCCCTGGGACCATTGATTTGGTCAGCCAGTGCCCAACAGTCAACCCTGAAAACACGCACACGAATAACAAGAGATGGGCTGAACAGGTTATATTTAGACTGAAATAACAGGCCATGAATGTGGAGTAAGAAGGGATATATGAGAGGGTTTGGCAGAAGGAAAGAAGAACGTCGTTATATATCAAAATAAGTATCAATAATATCTTAATATCAATTTAATCTCAATATCATCTAGATAAATTATTCTCTTTAAAGGTCTTTTAATTAATTGTTTTATGTTTATTTATTTTATGCATATCAGTGTCTTGCGTGTTTGTGTGTGTGCCACAAGTGTGCTTGGTACCCACAGAGGACAGGAGAAGGTAATGGATACCCTGAAACTAGCGTTACAGAGAATTTCAGGCTGCAGTGTGGGGTCCTGGGAATTGAACCTGATCCTCTGCCAGAACACGTGTTCTCTACCACTAAACCATATCCCTAGCTCCAAAGAAAATATTCTTAAGATTAAAAATTGCTTTTTAAAAAGTTTGTAAATGGACAATATTTGTCTGTCTTTTGTTTCTGCATATTTGCAATTTCCTAAATTCTTCTCATGTACAAAGAAATTCTTGGTTTATACCTGGGACCCCTGCCCTGGAGATACCTGTGCCCTACTAACCTCAACCCTCCTCAATCCACTGCGGTTGTCTGCACTGACAACACAGGCCTGGGGCTCTTCTGTAGAGAAACCACAGTTCTCCAGTTTCATACCTATGACCACAGGGATTCCTTTAGGAACAAGGCTGGGTCAGTAAGATACTGAAATTCCCATTTAAATCTCGGAAGAACTTCAGCCTCTTCAGGCTGAGGCTGCTGCTGTCTGTTAATAGAACGAAGGCAAGCGGAGCAAAAGAGAGAAGGAAACAGATCCTGGTGACAATGTCAAGGCTCAAACTACAGTGCATCTGAAGCAAGGCCTGCAACAACAGTTAAAGTCAATTTTCCATCACTTGTAATCAAATAAACTTGATATAATTGGTATACTTCAAAATGGCTTAGACAATTGATAAGACATTACTCTAAAGGGAACAGAGAATAGAATATCCCTATAAATCCAAAGTATGCTCTTCATAGTTTCAGGAGACATAAAAGGGAAACTGAGGGCAGGACAGAGAGCTCAGTGTAAGAACTCTGGCTTCTTTTACAAAGGACCCAGATTCATTCCCCGGTGCCCACAAGGCAACTTACAACCGCCTGTAACTCCAGTCCCGGAGGATTTGACTCCTTCTCCGAGCCTCTGGGAGTGCCAGGCACACACACGGTACACAGGTTGCAGGCAAAGCAATCATACGCATAAGATAAAAACAAAATGCTTTTTCTTCTAAGAATGGGGAGAATTTCTTTTAAGAATGTCTCAGAGAATGCATCATAAGGATGAAACCATGAAGAATGAGGGGGAAACTGGACAAAGACCAGTGGGAGAAGACAGTATTATTAAGTAAAAGCTGTAGGAGGTAAAAAAAAAAGACAACTACAGGAAGAAAACAGAAGAAACTTCTTAAAGATGAAAAAGGTGTGTTCAGGATGAAAGGGAAGATGAATGTCCAGAGATCATATACCAACACGTGGACTTGTGAAACTGCAGAACCCCAAGGAGGAAGGGAGGATCCCAAAATGCTCTCTTGGGTTCCCTGAAAAATAATGGAAGTCAGAGTGGAGGGGTCTCAAAAGTCTTCTGAATACTAGCTGCAATGTCCTTAAGTTTTTCAGGATAAAGTGTTGTGCCATACAGAATGGCCACATAGTGGACATCTCCAATAGAGCAGGAGAAGAAAAGTGGAGAGGAAAAATTAAAACTGTGATCCATCAATCACAAGACCAAGAATCTGGCAGACCCTACCAATGCATGGGAAACATGTTTAACTTAGTTTGCCTGGGTTATTTGTTTTTTTTTTTTTTTTTGAATAGGCATATTTAACTGAGACAAACTTCATAAACTTACAGAAACATCACAGGCCAAACATAAAGCATTCAAGGAGGATAGGGTTGGAAAAGCAAGAGCGCATTTCCTTCCTCAGTGCTCTGTTGCTCTTGGCTTTGTTCAATACTGTTAGCTGTTTACACATAAGAACAGAGAATGCTGAAGGACACCAGCAACCTCAGCACTTGGAAAGCAAAGGCAAGAAGAGAGTGACTGACGCCAGACTGGGCCTCACAGCAAGTCCCAGGCCAGTCTGAACTGCATCGTAAGAGCCTGACTCAGTCGGGGAGCCTGTATGGGTCTGAGCTACTTATTCTGCAGGTATGATGTGGTTGTATAGCTTAGTTTTCCTGTGGCACTCATGACAGTGGGAGCAGAGGCTGTCTCTGACTCTTTCTCCTGCTCTTGTGAATGTGTGTGTGTGTGTGTGTGTGTGATTTTCGTTATTGTTGTTTTTCTTGCCTTTTTAAATTTTTTTGTTTGACCTTTTTTAAAAGGAGAGAGAACTGTGTTTCCTCGTTCAGCCTCGTTATGAGAGTTTGTGTCTCCTCTTGCTACAACCTGTTGTGCAGTGTTCAGTTGATATGGGGGTACTGTTCTTCTGAAGGGAAATGGAAGAGGAGTGAACCTGGGGGAGAAGGGGGGTGGGAGGAGTGGGAGAAGAGGAAACTGTAGCTGAGATGTAATGAGAGAATTTAAAAGATCCTGATCAGAAATAAAAATAAAAAAGAGATGGGCTGATGAATGGATAGATGGACAGACAGACAGACAGATTATAATGATTAAATGTTAGTTCACAATTAACTTTTTTAAAAGTCAAAAGAGTATATAAGATTACATTTTGCAATTATAGCTAACAAATAGAATGAAAATACAATAAGCCAGGTGATAAAATGATGATAAGAAATAGTGATGGCAGAAATTAGGAGATACATAAAAGGATTAATAAAAGAAATAAAAAGTTATTTGATCTAGAGAAAAAAATGGTTGTACTGGTTGGTTTTGTGTCAACTTGACACAAGCTGGAGTTATCACAGAGAGAGGAGCCTCAGTTGAGGAAATGCCTCCATGAGATCCAGCTGTAAGGTATTTTCTCAACTAGTGATCAAGGGGGAGGGTCCAGCCCATTGTGGGTGGAGCCATCCCTGGGCTGGTAGACCTGGGTTCTATAAGAAAGCAGGCTGAGCAAGCCAGAGGAAGCAAGCCAGTAAGTAACATCCCTCCATGGTCTCTGCATCAGCTCCTGCTTCTTGACCTGCTTGAGTTCCAGCCCTGACTTCCTTTGGTGATAAACAGCAATATGGAAGTGTAAGCTTCCTTTTATAATAAACTCTTTCCTCCCCAACTTGCTTCGTGGTCATGATGTTTTGTGCGGGAATAGAAACCCTAAGACAGTGGTGTTATCACATCTAGTAGGTATATCACCTACCACTATATAAAATACACTATAACACACACACTTCCCGTCTCTGAGCTGGGAGTTTGTCTGATTTGAACTTGTACAGGTCTTGTGCATGCTGTCTCTATGAGTTGATATGTATGTCAGTACCATACCATCTAAACATGTCTTGTCTCATAAAATCTCTGTCAGTCAAGAATTCGGAAGCAAACTAGCTGAGTTGCTCTGACTTAGCCTTTCAGGGTTTCTTGTGAGCTTGCTGTCAAGAAATCAGCTCCAAGCCTTACTAAGACTGAGGGACTTGCTTGCAAGTCCACATGGCTCACTTACATGGCTGACAACTTCGTTGCTAGGTACTGGCAGGAAATTTTCGATGTCTGTCACACAGACCTCCCCTCAAGCCTGTTCAAGTGTATTCATGACAGGCAGCTGTCTAGACAGCTAGACAGAAACACACGTCTTTTCTGACTAACTTTAGGAATCAGAGACAATTTTACAACATCCTGCTGGTTATTCAGGGCAGTACTGGGCAAAGGACAACACCGAGGGTGAGCAATGGGATGGGGTGGGAGTAAGAAGAGGCTGTTCCCAGGAGGTGTTCAATAAGTACTTCTTGACTAAAGTTAACAGGAAAGAGTAGATGTTTAAGTTCTGAAATACAACTCCCAGTAAAATAAGGCATTGCTGTGTCCTTACATGGCTTGGAAACCCAACTAGGGATAGTGAGGGGAAGAACGGGCAGACACTGGATTAAAAGTAGACACCACAGAAGAAATCACACACACACACACACACACACACACACACACACACACACACAAGCTGAGGCTGGGTGACCTGGGCTCTGGAACGAAGAAAGCCAACTCTTCCGAAGCCTGTTAAGTGCAGATGAACAGAGAGGTGGTAAGTTTTATGTTATTACAACTAAGTCAAGGAGGAAGGATTAGCAAATCATGGTCTCTTAGGGGAGCAGTCTAGAAGCCATACGTACCTGGGAAGAAAAAGCTACAGTGGACATTTCCTTCACCAACTGTCAACACTGGAACCTGGATCAGAGGAAAGCATTGCCATCTCTCTGAGCTTCACCTGACAAAGAGGCTTTGTCAAAACTTTCCCATGAGGCTTCAACCTTTAACACTGGCTTGTGTCAGTCCCAAACATCCACTCAGGACTTTGTACGCTCAGGCCTTCCTCTACTCCCATAGGACATGATGACGTACGGAATGTGATCGAGTAAGGAGGCATGAAGGAAGGGGAAGCCATCTTTCATACAGGAAAGTGCCAGAATAATCTAAAACAGATTCCTCCAGAAGTAGGGAAGCAAAAATACTCTTCAGTGGGTGGTGACCACATGTAAAGCTAAAAATAGAACAGCGAGTGGTGATGTTATTTTGGAGAGTGGTAGTAAGGATAGAGAAGAAAGCTTTTATTTCCTAGTCAAAACCATATGACATTAATTATCTTTAACTGTATATGATTTTGTGAATGTATGATTTTGATAATAACTGCTCTAAATGTAGAGTTTTTCTTCAGAATGCAATCATGCCTCTTTATATTATATCATATTATATTATATTACATTATATTATATATGCTGATCATTTCAAAGTACTATTAATATGGGGGTGAGGAGATGGCTCAATAGAGAAAGTTTTTGTTGTATAACCAAGAGGACCTGAATTTGGGTCCCCAACACCCACATAAAAAGCCAGGTGACTAGAACCTTAGTGATGGAAAAGCAGAAATAGGTGGATCTTCGGAGTTCACTGGCCAGCCAGCCCACCAATCAGTGAGCTTTGTGCTCAGTGAGAGACTATGAATCAAAAGATGAGGTACAGATGGGACTGCAGAAATATCTCAGTAGTGAAGAAGACCATCTGCTCCTCCAGAGGACTTGGGTTCAAAGCCCAGCTCCCACATAGCAGGTCACAGACACCCATAACTGCTTCGAGGGATCCAGTCTTCTGGCCTCTATGGACACCAAACATGTACATGGTGCAGATATTTGTTTTGCAAACAACCTTAAACATAAAATAAAATTCTAAACTAAAAAATACAAGGTAGATAGTGATAGAGGAAGACACCGGTGGTGGTTAGTCTTACGTCAACTTGACACAAGCTAGTTACCTGAAAGGAGGAAACTCAGCTGAGAAAATACCTCCATAAGGTGCAGCTGCAAGGCATTTTCTGAATTAGTGATTGATGGAGGGCTGGGGAAGCAGCCCATGGTGGATGATGCCATCCCTGGGCAGGCGGTCCTGTTTCCCTTAAGAAAGCAATCTGAGCATGTAGAAGAATACAAATCGATCCTTTCTTATCTCCTTGTACAAAGCTCTCAAGTCCAAGATCTCCACATTAAACCAGATATAGTGAAACTAATAGAACACAAACTGGGGAAGAGCTTAGAACACATAGGCACAGGAGGAAACTTCCTGAACTGAACATTAATGGCTTATGCTCTAAGATCAAGAATCGACAAATGGGACCTCATGAAATTGCAAAGCTTCTGTAAGGCTAAGTACACTGTCAAAGGACAAAATGGCAACCAACAGATTGGGAAAAATCTTTACCAATCCTACATGTGATAGAGGGCTAGTATGAATATATACAAAGAACTCAAGAAATTAGAGTCTAGAGAATCAAATAATCCTATTTAAAAATGGGGTACAGAGCTAAACAAAGAATTCTCAACTGAGGAATATCAAATGGCTGAGAAGCACCTAAAGAAATGCTCGATATCCCTAGTCATCAGGGAAATGCAAATCAAAACAACCCTAAGATTCCACATCGAACCGGTCAGAATGGCTAAGATCAAAAACTCAGGTGATAGCAGATGCTAGCAAGGATGTGGAAAAAGAGGAACACTCCTCTACTGTTGGTGGGATTGTAAACTGGTACGACCACTCTAGAAATCAGTCTAGCAGTTCCTTAGAAAATTGGACATAATACTACTTGAGGACCCAGATATACCACTCCTGGGCATATACTCAAAAGTAGCTCCAACATCTAACAAGGACACATGCTCCACCATTTTCATAGCAGCCTTATTTATAATAGCCAGAAGGTGGAAAGAACCAGATGTTCTTCAACAGAGGAATGGATACAGAAATAGTGGTACATTTACACAAAGGAGTACTGCTCAGCTATTAAAAAAATGACTTCATGAAATTCCTAGGCAAATGGATGGAACTTAAAGCTATCGTCCTGAATGAGGTAACCCAGTCCCAAAAAGAAAAAAACAAAACAAAACAAAACAAAACAAAAAAAAAACTCATGTTATGTACTCACTTATAAGTGGATACTAGTCCAAAAAGCTCAGAATACCCAAGAACTAGCCACAGATTTTGTGAAGCTCAAGGAGAAGGACGGCCAGACAGTGGATGCCTCAGTCTTTCTTAGAAAGAAGAACAAAACGTTCATGGGAGGAAATAAAGGGACAAATAGAGGAACAGGGATTGGACAAAAGATCATCCAGAGACTGCCTTACCTGAGGATACACCCCATATGCACCCAATAAACCCAAAAGCACTATTGCTTATGCCAAGTAGTGCTTGCAGGCAGGAACCTGATATGGACGCCTCCTCAAAGGCACTGCTACAGCCATACTGATACAGAGGAGGTTTGCAGCTAACCATCTGAGTTAATATGATGACAAGGTGCTGAGGTGGGAGAGGGTGGTTGGGAGAGGGAGCACTTTCATGGAGGAAATGGGAGGGGAGGGGAATGGGATTGTGGGAAAGTGATAACATCTGAAATGTAAATGCAGAGCATATCCAAGGGGGAAAAAAAAAGAAAGCAGGCTTAGAAAGCAATGGGAAGCTTCCAGTAAGCAGCATCCTCCATGGCCTCTGCATCAGCTCCTGCCTGCAGGTTCCTGCCTTGCTTGAGTTCCTGTTCTGAGTTCCTTTGGTGATAAACAGCAATGGAGAAGTGTAAAGTATATAAACCCTGTCCTCCTCCATTGCTTTTTGGTCATGGTGTTTCATTGTAGCAATAGAAACACTACCTAATACAACACCCAAATGTGAACTCTGGCCTTTGTGTGCACAGGCACACCCAAATTTTTAACATGGAGCCACGAATAGTGGCTCATTCTTATAATCAAAACAGTTGGTAGTTGAGAATTAACTACTTAAATCACATGTTTAAGACCCTCTCTCAAAAAAAAATCCAACAATAAAAAGATATTAATATGAGGGATGGAGAGCAGTTAAAAGCATGTAATGCTCTTGCAGTGGACGTAAATTCAGTTCAAAGACATCTCATAAGTGCTGTGACTTCAACTTGCAGGGCAAGAGTACCTGATATTCCTGACTTCCTCCATAATAAAGTAACCATAGTATTAATTTTAAACAAACGCTTACTAATATGGTCTTACTGTTGAATAACTAAGTGGTCACCTGTCATCATTCATACCTGGACACAGGTGTAGTAGTTTAAACAAACCATCTTTTAATCAGTAAATTTATATGGTTTTTTTTTTGTTTTTTGTTTTTTTTTTTTTTTTGTCTTCTGGTACAGTGCAGCCCATCCAAGGATTCCTTCCAAAAGTTAAGAATTCTCTTACTAACCATGAACTCAAAGTTATGTCCTTAAAGACTTGTTCTTTTCAGAATCCAGAGCCAATGCTGCCCACTATCTCCACTCCTTTTCAATATAGTGATTTCTATGTTGTGTTTAAATGAATCTAAGATACTCTGGCTGACAGTGCTCTCCACAGGGGACACAGGACATCTAACAATAATCCCAGCACCAAGCATGAGGAACCAAGTTTTGCTGGTCAGGGAAGTCCAACACTCTCCCAAACAACACGGGCTATTTCTGGTGCCATTGGTTGATTCACAGATGTTGAAGTTGAGTCCCCACTGCTGAAATTGCTATGGATACAGAACTCAGAAAATTCAAGCTGGATCTAACCTGAAAACCTCGTCCCTGAGTACTAGCTTTCACAGTACCAAAAGGGGTGTCAATTAACAGTCCTACCTAGCTGTAAAGCCTATGAGCCACAACTAAGACCATTAAGGCAAGATACTCATACAGGGATTTGTAAGGGGAGTTGCCCTAATTGTTTGACTGGCTAAATAAAAACAGCAGAAGCTAATCACTAGGCAAACATATGGAAGTGGATTTTCCAGGTCCTAGAGAGAAAGAGGAGGACACAAGAAAAAGAGAGACTTTCGACCAGGTGGAAGGAGAGAGGAGAGAGGGACCATGTAGCCCTGCTGGTTCAGGTTAGACCCGCCACCAGAAGAATTCCAACATAGAATAGCTGATGAGTTTAGGACAATAGATTCTGAGCCTAATGCTTGTGGCATCTGACTGTATCTTTGAGTTTTACTGCTGTGAACAGATACCATGACCAAGGCAACTCTTATAAAGACAACATTTAATTGGGGCTGGCTTACAGGTTCAGAGGTTCAGATCATTGTTATCAATGTGGGAACATTGCAGCATCCAGTCAGGCATGGTGCAGGAGGAGCTGAGAGTTCTACATCTTCATCTGAAAGCTACTAGCAGAATACTGGCTTCCAGGCAGTTAGGATGAGGGTCTTAAAGCCACATCCACAATGACACACCTACTCCAACAAGGCCACACCTTCTAATAGTACCACTCTCTGGTCCAAGCATAGACAAACCATTCCAGACTGATTTTAAATATATTAAGATTGTTTGTTGTTTTGTTGGCAAGAAGGTTCAGGGTAGATGGTTGGTGGACCATGTACCTGTGGCTCATGAAACATTGTAGAATCAGGGGTGGAAAGATTGTAAAAGCCAGAGGACTGGAGCGTCTGCTATGAAATTGTATTCGCTAGAACAGACAAGGAAGATATGGTCATGAAACCTCAATAATGTGGCCTAAACAAAAATCAACAATGACAACACCAATAGACAAACTAACATGAAAGGGGGAAATCTCAAAGGGCTCCACACCCAAAGGCTATAGGTAACTAAGGACTGCTGAGAGAGGGAAAATTAGTCTTCTCCAGAGAACTCAGCAGGTTGTGCTTATATATTTATGTAAGTGTGTGTGTGTGTGTGTGTGTGTGTGTGTGTGTGTGTGTGTGTTTAAGGCAGGCGGGGGGGAAGGAGAGAGAGAATAATAAATTAAAAAGCCCATGAAGGGGCTGGAGAGATGGCTCAGTGGTTAAGAGCACTGACTGTTCTTCCAGAGGTCCTGAGTTCAAATCCCAGCAACCACATGGTGGCTCACAACCATCTGTAGAGGGATCTGATGCTCTCTTCTTGGGTGTCTGAAGACAGAGACAGTGAACTCACATACATAAAATAAATAAATAATTTTTTTAAAAAGCCCATGAATTTGAAAGAAAGTAAGAGGAGGCATGGATGGAACTAGAGAGAGAAAAGGAAAGGAGAAATGATATAATTATATTTTAATAAAAAATTTAAGATATTAAAATAATAATAATTATTATTATCAATAACTCAAAAAACCACAACATGCTATTGAAAATGAAAAACTTTAGGTAAAGATTAAGTTCTTTAATTTGTGATGTTCAATGATACTAACCATTTCAGAACTCTTAAAAAAAAAAAAGAAAGCAAACTAACTTATTGCAGAAAATCTGTAAATTTTGCTGCAATATTGTATCCAACTGGCATTCCCTTCCCAAGCATTTTTTTAAGAATGTAACTAAAAAGTTAAGGTGACTTTGAGTGGGAGTCAAGCTGTAAAAGGGACACCTGTTCTTCCTATTCCGGAGAGAAGTGCCCACAATGGTATGGAAAACAGCCATCAGCTCAGTCAGAAAATCTAATGGATAGAGGTGTCTGACAATCAAAAAGATGTCTAGAAAGAAGGAATCCAAAGGTAGTTGTTAAAATATTAAAATAGAACTGAATGACTCCCAATCCTTTCAGCTTTGAAATTTTTACAAACAGAATGCTTCCCAGAGTATATTTTGGGTCTAAAATGTATGCAGGGAAACTAGACACTTGGGAAATATTTCTGATGCAATATTTGACCCATCATGGATGGCTGCTAGACAAAACAGGAAAACCAATTAAATAAATTAACTTAGCTAGCCTTTTAGGGCTCTAGGCTCAATAGCACTTATGTCTCAATACAGTTAGCAATATAGGGACTGGCCACCTTCACCAGACCTCCCTGTGGACTGTGAATCTGTCATATTTCCCTTGTTTTATGAGCATCATCAATAAGCTACACACAAAAAATAATTAGCAAAGCAGATCATTTTAGTGACAATTTTGAAATTTTGGTTTCTTTAAACACTGCAGAAGTATTAAAATATTTTTTTTGTTTTAATCACAGGTGTGGGATATGGGGCTGCTTTTAATTGCCCACAGCACCTGACTCTGATTTGTCTTGTGCTCTGATGGGGGCATAATCTTTCCAGCTGAAGATTGCTTCTGCAATGCGTGATGTTTGGAATTCTGGAGACTTTGCAGAGGGTATATGTAAATTCTGGATCCTCAGTAGGGGTGTTGTGGTTGGTTACTGTTGGTTACAGTTTGTTAAGTGGACATGCACAAAACAGAAACAACAAGAAAAAACTAGACATCCTGATGCAAAGTTCAAACTCGCTCCAAGGAACTCAATGTCCCTCATCAGCAAGTAGTCTAAAGATAATACCACCACTCCCCTCTTGACTCCTGACTTTACTTAGGGATCTCTTTCCTTTCTATCCTTTTTTCTGTCTTATCTAGTGTTAGGGGGTTTAAAGAGGGAAGAAAGAGGGTGGAGATTGGTAGAAGAAAGAACCCACAAAGTAGCCAAAGACAGCTCCAGATCACCACCGCAATTGTAGGACAGACTGTAGAATTTGGAAGGAACCGTCTGCCATTGCAATAGCTCAACAACACAGACCATGAGTGTCTGACCAGAAGAGAATGTTTGATCCGAGTCGCAACTCTCCCGAGGCCAGACAAGAGAACAGGCACTGCAAGACATAGTCAAGCAAAGCACAGCACAAGCCATGTAACCCAGCCTCAGAAAGGAGGATAGAGCCTGAGATTCGGCAGAGCCAGCAGCAAGTTCCAGATGTGGAACCACTACACAGACAACAACTCTCAGCTATAGAAATTGAAAGATGCTTTTAAAATCCCAGCTAAAGGACACCTGTGACAGACACAAAGCTTCCAGTGGTTTCTAGATTCCTTTCCTGTTTCATTGTTCTTTAGGAGAGATTTTTAAAAAGAAGAAGAAAAAGAAAAGAAAACCTGGGCTAGAGATAGCTCAGAGCAATGGTTAAGAGCACTGGGTTTGGTTCTTGGCAACCACTCAGCAGTTCACAAACTGTTGGTAACTCTAGTTTTAAATGTTTCACTTGTGTGTATGTTTTATGTGTAGACTTGCACATGTAAAAAATGTGGAAAGGAGACTTCATGCACCAGAACACATGTGGAGGTCAGAGAACAACTTTGTGGTCAATGATCTCCATCCACTTCTACGTAAATTATGTGGATCAAATTCAGGTCCCGAGACTTGTATAATAAGTACCTTTACCTATTGAGACATCTCATCTGCCTAGTCCTCAGTTTTTAGGAAATCCCTTCCATGACACAGAGTGTTCAGAGGCAAAAATAAAGGCACAATGTCTGTAAGGTCTAATGGCATTAAGATCACAGGCTCAGTCTACCCTGGGCAGGTTCTGCCGGACCTACGTAGATCGTCACATTCTTCCTGTCTAGAAAGTTCCATGAAAGAAGCCTAATGTCAAATCATGTATGAAACAATGTGAATAAAAATACATACCTCTTTAGAGAAATACATGTAAATAATCCCTCTTCTATTTCCTTAAATGCTATCTTCACCTGTATTAGAAATACAGATACCGTTCCCTTCTAGCTTTTTTAAAAAAGATAATCAAATTAAATGCTTTTTAGTTATTGCAGAGATCAGCAAACTTTTTCTGTAAGGTAACAGTTTCAATCTTTGTGGGTTCTATATGATACCTGCAGCATACCATTTTATTTACAACTCTTAAACTGTGTCAACACCATGAGCTGGTACTGAATCCGGGCAATGAATTAGAACAGTTGTTGGGTGGGTTTTGTTCTCCTGCTGAGTGCTCAGTGAATAGTGCTAGGTTGCCACATCTCATATTGAGCAGAGTCTGTAGCTAGTTACAGAGCCAACTATATCGCCAAGATTCTGTAAAGCCTTGACTTGCTCAGAGACTCACCCCAGGCACCAAACTGCTTGCTCAGAAAACACTGAGCTCTTGGCCTTGGCTTCTCCTCCAGGAGAAGAACCCACATTGCATGTGTTTGTGTATCTCAGCCCATGAAATCACCCTCATGGGATGTGGGATGTGAGAACCAGCACAGTGTGCTGACGCTCAGTTTTATTGCCCCATGAGTAATAAATGCCATTTGTCCCTAACCCAAGAGACTGACATCTCTGTCGGCAGATATGAAGTAACAACAGACTAATGTGTCATACTGAAGCCAGGGTAAACCAGACCCTTGACACTCTTTGATCCACAGAACTGGAGTAATCCCCCACCTCGACACCACAATGATGCCTACTCCTATATCCAGGCAGCACTCTAGGCTTATAGCAGGGTGTATTGGTTGAAACATGGTATTTGGGGCAATTTGAATCTGTTCCCAGGCTATAGTCACTCATGTTTGGCTCAAGAACACACTGTCTCTTATTCTCTTTGAGTGAGTTCCCAGGAGTTGAAGTAAATCAATAAAAATTAAAACCAGGTGATTCCAAGAATTAAAAAGACACATCAGGAGCTGATGACATGTCTCAGTGGCTAAGTTGTCTGCTGTGGAAGTATGAGGACCTCGGATCTGAGCACCAGGACTGCCATCAAAGCCAAATAGCTGTGTCTGTAACCAGTGTCTGGAGAAGGATGGGCAGAGAAGCAGAGCAGCAGAGCTACAGCGCATGCTGCTCAGCCAGAGCTCTGGCCTTAGTGACTGTCTTAAAAATGAATTGTCAAGTGACTGAGAAAGACATATACAGAGAGAGAGAAAGAGACGGAGAGAGAGACAGAAACAGAAACAGAGAGAGAGAGACACGGAGAAAGACAGAAACAGACAGACACAGAAGCAAGCAGACACACACAGACAGAGAGACACAAACATAGATAAAGACAGTCATACACAGTCAGATACACACACATGAAGACATAGACACACAGAGAGACACAAAGGCACACACACACACACACACACACACAGAGTCACGTGTATACACTCAGACACATACACAGACACTCAAGACACATACATACACACAAACACATAGACACACAAAAATGCAGACACACATACTCAGACACACAAACACAGACATAGACATATGAAGGCGTATAGATACATGGGGGGAGGGGAGATCTGTAGCACCGAGGGTAAGAGTGTAGCTTCTTCACAGTGGATTTCTGTAGGATCTCTGGCTTCTCTTTCTATGTATTTCCACCAAGGCAATACAATACACAGCAACATTCAGAATACAAAAGGAATGGAGACAATCTATCTCTCGATTAATGCAGACATAGATTGAGTACTATAATAGGCCCTCACACCTTAACACAAAACATGTCATAATGGAAGCGCCACTCAGGCCTTGAAACCCAGCAACAGTACCTGCCAACAATGAGAACAAAGACCTAATCCATCAAAGTTCATAGTTCTGAGGAAGCCCCTAAACACACTAACCTTGCTTGCTCTTTGGCTTCTGTAATTCTGCTTCTGGATAACTGTTCTTGGTAACGGGTATGTGTTTAACCAGGAGGTGGTGTTGTGCTTAAAATCTCATCCTGAGAACACCCAGAACAGTTTCCAGCTAGTTAATGAACACTTAATATTGGCTTGAACCTGTGTCTAAGTGGTCTTCTCTGGTAGAAACCTCACAACAGTACAAAAAGCATCCTACACCCAATAATGATGGAAACTGCTACACAAAATATCTGAATCCGTGGTCCTGGATGCCCCACTAACAATATGGCATTCAGTCCATTGACTTGGAATAAAACAGGACAGACTAGATGGTGCAGACAACACGGGCACTTTGACACTGTTTAGGGGAATAAGCTCTGACACTTCACTGACAATCAGCAGAACATCACAGGACAGGTCACCAGATAAGAGCAGTATCCATGAAGTGAGGCTGCACCCTCTAGCAGAAGTCACCAACCCTGGAGAACCAGGTTACCCCTCCATCCACACCCACACCCCAACCCCAATCAATGACTTCTGAGACCACTTACCAAACCAAAACTGAGAGACATGGTCATACCATGACCAGGACTTTTTGCATATCTCTTGTTCCCTGATCCAATTCTTCTGTTTCAATCTAAAATTCGCATGGTAGTGGAGTTGGAGGTTGTAATGGTGGTGGTGGAGGAAGAAGAAAACATGAAGATGGAGGAGGTGGTGGTGGTAGTAGTAGACATCGTGGTGGTCCTTCAAGGGTCTTCTATTTCTACTGATTTGAATGCAGTTGTTGATGGTCTCCAGGCAGCTATATATCTGTTCTTGGGTTACTTCGGCCCAGCTCCTTTGGAGTGTTTCGTGGAGGAGCAGCCTGAATTCCTTTGGCCATGAGCAGAAAGAATTGTTCTCAACTCCACTTGACCTGATACAGGGGTCTCGGGTCGATGAGGACAGTGGAAACTTTGGATGACGTAACACAGTTCCTTTAAGCTGTGGATCCCCTAGATACTAACAGTCGTAGTGTCTGTATACATACTCTGCCCAGTCCCATGAGATACATACATAGTCTATGCTTCATTTAGGTCATCTAGTTCTACTCTACACAGACAACCACTGCCCTATTCAGAGTGCCAATGGCAGCTTTCATAATGCCATGGCAGAACAGTCTACAAAATCTTTTCAGGTCTTAGTCAGGGTTTCTATTCCTGCACAAAACATCATGACCAAGAAGCAAGTTGGGGAGGATAGGGTTTATTCAGCTTATACTGTCCACATTATTGTTCTTCACCAAAAGAAGTCAGGATAGGAACTCACACAGAGTAAAAACTTGGAGGCAGGAGTGGATGCAGAAGCCATGGAGGAATGCTGCTTACTGGCTTGCTCAGCTTGCTTTCATAGCGAACCCAAGACTACCAGCCCAGGGATGGCACCACCCACAATGGGCTGGGCCCTACTTCCTTAATCACTAATTGAGAAAATGCCTTACAGCTAGATCTCATGGAGGTATTTCCTCAAGGGAGGCTCCTTTCTCTGTGATAACTCCAGCTTGTGTCAAGTTCACACACACACACACACACACACACACACACACACACACTCACACTCACACACACACACAAAACAAGCCAGTACATTGTCATTTACAGAAGTACTTGTTGATGCCTACCACAGAGCACCTCTGTCCCTTGGCCACCCTTCATATTGGTAAGAATATGACAAGGACGGTCATAGAGTGTAGAACTATAAGGCCACAGATGCAACTGTGGCTTGTCTTATTGATTTTCATAATAACATTGACTTTTTAATCATTTCCAGCTTTTTGTAAACAGTAAAAATATTTGTGAAAAAATTACCAATTTTTACTCATGTCATTTTTAATTTCCATAATGGAAAGATTTAAAAGAAAAAAAAAAATCTCTAACCTTGGAAAAAAAAGATTGCTGCAGTTATCTGTAACAAAGGAAAACAAAAAGTCTCTACACTTCTTATGGAGTTGCGCTTCATAGATACTTCAGGAAATTTTCATGGAATCCAACTTATGTTTGGAAATGTAAGTCACCTTTAAAATATAGTTTGCAGACTATGTTAGTGGCAGAGCTGCAACATGCCCAACACAGCCAATTTTTCTTTCACTGTTCAAACACACAGCCATTCTTTGGTTGAGCACCAGATGAAGTAGTTGGCTTGTATTTGAGGTATCTTTTATCAAAAACTACTTATCTTTAAAACTGGTGTCACACTCTTCAACAAGAAGCTTGTAGTGTGCAGAAAGAAAATTATAGCCAGTCAGCGGAGTGACAGATCAACAACTCTTTTTTTAATGTTTAGTTACTCTTGTATTTTATTGTATTGAAATTTCTTTGTGGGGACATTCACATAGTTGCCTTCTAAGTCATCAAAAGTGGTCTCGAGCCTAAGCCTCCAGACACCAGAATTCTGAATGTAAGTCTGTGTTCTTTAATTAATAATAGAACTCACTATGCAAGAATTTAGACAATAATTCAAGTAGAACAGTATGCCTTTTCTTTCTATTTTTTAAAGATTTATCCTATTTATATGAATACATTGTACCTGTCTTCAGACACATGAGAAGAGGGCATCAGATCCCATTACAGATGGTTGTGAGCCACCATATGGTTGCTGGGAATTGAATTCAGGACCTCTGGAATTATCTCTTAACCTTTGAGCCATCTCTCTAGCCCTAAAATAGTATTTCCTAAAAACCAGCACCTCCCACAAGTCAAAGGGTATTTTTCAGTCACATGACAGGGGTGAGCTCACTATAGGGTCTTTTCTCTTCCCTTTCAGTCAGTAAGTAGAAGGGAGAACAGGATCTCTAACACCCCACCAGTCTTATCAACACTAGTAAGTCTTGCATTCGCTAGTAGAACCTCAAGCAAAATTCTGATAGACACTTTGGCACAAACAACTATGAAATGTTTTTGGCCACTAGGGGAAGTACTTCTGACACCGGAGAGGCAGCTCAGCAGTCACTTTGCACTGAAAATCAAAGAACCCTAAACACTCACCCACAGCTCCCTCCAGGGGGAAGGGCTACAGTCACTTCATTAATGAGTACTCTGCTACTTTATCCCACAGCAACTACCGCAGAGGAGCAATGGGAAGAGGACCTTTGAAAAAAATCACTAAAAAGTTCGACAAGCTTATCCAGAAACTGCCAACATTTTAGTGTGTAATAATTAAGAGAACTGATCAAGATGTGAAGATACTAAGTTTGAGGGATGGGGTTAGGGGTATTCCAGGCTATGCAGGCTGCGATAAAAATGCACATTTTATAAACCTGTCCACACATCAGAGTTACTTGCAGAAAGCCACTTGGTTTTCTCTTGGCTTGGGAAAACAAAGTTCTGGATTCAGTATGAAGCAGCCTTCATCTCTTCTAGGCAGGAGGAATCTTGTTCTCAGCATCCACTTCTTCTACTCTGGCCTGGGTCATGAGGTCAGCGATATTTTTCTCCAGATCATCAATATGGCTGCTCAAGTCATCCTTCTGATGATCTGGTCCGACATGATCTGAAACTTGTCTTGCATCTGCTACAAGAGCATCTCCATCACCACGGTGATGTCCTGCATGGTCTTGGGGTCCTTCTCGGCCATCTCCCCGGTACCCAGTTTGGTGGCAATGTCTCGGAACTGTCACCCACACTTTGTTTTCTCAGTGCAGATGCCCACAAGCCCTCAATGCCTCTTTTTACTCAGTGGTTACTCTGAGAAATAACCGGACAGGTGGAGGTGACATGAGTTAGGTTCGCAACCTCCTTCTCTGGCCCAGCACAGTGAAAGTATAAAGCCTTAAACTGAATCTGATGGGATACTACTACTATCACAAAAACGGCACTAAGCAGATAAAGATTCTTAAATAGCTTAGATCCTACCTCTGGCACCAATTTCTATTGTTACAATACTCAGATTACGAAAGAAAATCGTGTCAGCAGTGCTGCCTGCTCACTAATCTTCAGCATTTGGGGACTAACCTGAGCACCGACAGATACTGAGCATCTCTTGTCCCACAGATACTCCAGCTGTACCGTGTCTAGGCACAGCCATGACTCTGAGTCCAGATGGATCCAAATGTCTTCCTTCCCTTGTCCCCTTCATGTGCCAAGTGACTGACATTAGGGTGGAAGTGCAGGAAACTGACAAGGGTAGCGAGGTTCTTGGGCATTTTTAACAATTATTTTATTACATTGATTTTGTGAATATGAGGGAGTTAGGGGCACACATATGCCACAGTGTACAAGTGGAAGTCAGAGGGAGTTGTTCTTGTCCTTCTAAAATGTGGGTCCCAGGACTGGAATTCAAATCAATAGGCTTGGTTATAAGTGTCATTGCCCACTGAGCTATCTTGCTAAGCCCATAGTTATTTAGGAAACTAGATAGAGTCAGTGTAATATCTTCTTATAATAGCCCACAATATATCTGCTGACTTCATTATTGAGCTGAATTTCATTCTTGAGCAGTATATCTACATGAGAATATGATGTTCAATAAGTCTATTAAAAATAAACTGAAGTAAAAATTCTACAAACTGAGAAGTTATACTTTCGTGTCCACCCTGTCCCTCACCCCTAAACCCAGACTCTGCACCAAAAGAAAGACACACACACACATACAGAGAGAGGGGGGGGGACTTCCTTTTTAAATTTGAAATTTAAATTTAAATTTAAATTAGGGGCTGGAGAGATGGCTCAGTGGTTAAGAGCACTTACTGCTCTTCTAGTAGGTCCTGAGTTCAAATCCCAGGAACCACATGGTGGCTCACAGCCATTCTGTAATAGAATCTGATGCCCTCTTCTGGTGTGTCTGAAGACAGCTACAGTATACTCATATAGATATAATAAATCTTTTTTTAAAAAGCAAGAGTAAAATGTAGCTGAAAATAAACATGTCTCTACTTCTACATTTTCTGTACCATAAAAGCTTTCTATAGAGTAGTTCAGGCTTATTTATAGTTATTTTCAGAGTAAATTTTTATGACATTCCTATTCTAGTTGAACTTACTATAAAGAGATTTTAAATACACACACAGAAATCTCAAACAATATTACAGTGGTAAGCCTTTACACAAATATACATGAGAATTCCAGACCAGAACGCTCTAATTGGACATGACTGCTCAGAAGCATCTATTAAACTGTATGTATCAGCTGGAGAGATGGCCCAACAGCTGGAACCACTGCTATTCTTCCAGAAGGACCCACATTCAATTCCCAGCACACTCACCACGGTTCACCCCAGTTCCAGGACGTCCCATGGGTACAGAAGGCACACTGGATGCACAGACAAAACGCACACAGAAAAACACACGTATAGGCAAAGATAAAACAAAACTTTTTAAAAAATGTAGTAGAATTTTTCCCCTAATACATAAAGACTAGAAGAAACCAATCACTGGGTGAGGAGGAAGGACTTCTGGGTCGGAGAGAGAGGGAACAAAGGAGAAAGAAACTTGCTTTTTGGGCAGACACAATGTAGGAAGCCAGAGATCTGCCACATGTGTTAGAGGATTTCTAACAGAGTAGATGGGAAAATTAGGATGCTCTAATCTGTGCCCAGCGATTGTCTTATCTGTGGTTCTAAACTAAGATTGTGAGGTGTTTTTCTTCACACGGAGACTCACTGGGTTCCAGAGAAACGTAGCCGCAGCAGGGCAATTTGGCAGTGTGGGGTTGACATGGCAGCGGCACACTCACCATGGTTCACCCCAGTTCCAGGGTTAGCCAGAATTTAGCAAGCTGGGTCAGAGTAGCCTGGGTGGGACAGGCTTTGGCTAAAAGGAGTAATGCAGTCTCTGCCTGTCTGCCGGTGCCTAGGCAGTGCTAGCATGGGTTGCTTTTTAATATTTCATGCTATGGAAAAAAAAAATCACGTAAATCTGATTTCTAAAAATTGAGGGTAGCCAGGTGTGCTGACACACTTATGCCTTTAATCTCTGTACCAAGAGGCAGAGGTAGGTGGATCTCTGTGAGTTCCAGGGCAGGTAGTGCTAAATAATAAGATCCTGCTGAAAAAACAAAAATAAAAATGTAAAAAAAAAAAAAGGGTGTGAAATCAATGTCTATCTTTCTTCAAAAAGCTTATCCATTCTATTTTTTAAAGGTAAGACTATAAATAACTTTAAAATCTCCATTTGAAATTGAAACTTCTTCTTGGAGAACTTAATAGAATGATTATACACACACACACACACACACACACACACACACTCACTACAGTCATGTATTAGGCAGTTACAATGGTAATGGTAATATACATCATAAATACTTGCATCGACATATGCACAAAACCTGACTGTTTACTTCCATGATGAGATTGCCTCTGTATAGTAAATGGTAAAGTGTTGAGAGCCGTTTGTGCCGCACCCAAACATGGCGCCAGCTTCCCGCCTGTGACTCAGCAAACAGAGCCCAAGAGACATAGTGCGCATGTGCCACAGACGTCACAGCCCGCTCTCGGGGCATGATAATGAGTTACTGGAGGGCTCACCAATCAGGTAGCGACACGAGTCTCCTGGGCATATATAAGCAGTGCATTTTCCTCCCACATGGTCCCCTGCGCAGAGTGCTGTACAATAAAGGTTGTTTGCAGAAGAATCCTGTTGTTGCACGCCTTTCCTGCCGGCGGGAAGTGGGGTGCGACATTAAAGAATGTTAAACTAGTTTGAATGGTTATGTAATGGCTTGAATAGCACCCATAGGCTCCTATGTCTGAAAACTTTAATCTTCAGGGAGCGGCACTACTTTAAAGGGATTAGGAGGTGTGGCTTTGTTGAAAAAGAGTGCATCATTGGGGGCAGGCTTTTTTTCAAGGGCTCAAGCCATGCCTAGTGACTTTTGTCTCCTGCTGCTGAGTGTAGATCTCTCAACTTCTCCAGCACCACGCCTGCCTGAATGCTGCCACACTCCCCACCACAACCTTGGGCCAGCCCCAGTTAAATGCTTTCTGTTCACAGATATATAACACAGACAGATTTTAGAGTCACTCATTTTTTTTTTCACAAATGTAGGTATCTCTAGATAACAAATCTACAGTAAGGACTAATAATTATGTTATTATTGTTACCTGAGCAAAAGCATTTGTAAAAAAAAAAAATATGCGATCCTTTGAAAAAAGTCAACTAGCAGCCATAACCTACTAAACAGCCATGTAAAAATACTCTTTCTGATGATATTTTTACTCCAATCATTTCAGATTAGTACCTTTCATCTGGAGCAAACATCTGGTACTCACTACCCAACATTTGTAGTCGGACTTAATTCTGATTATATAATAGAAGATGTAATTTATAATACCAAATAATAATATAAACTTCTCACAACCATTGTAAGTGGTGTATCTTTCCTACAGACTGTATGTATGTAGGGGGGATGGGTACATGTGACTACTTTTTGTAGGGCCAGACTGTGTGTATATAAGGAATGCATGCAAGCATTTATGTATAGCCAGCAGCTGACATAGGAGTCCCTTCTTCCACTGTTCTCCATCTTAGTTTTTGAGGCAGGGTCTTTTGCTGAACAATTGGCTGGCCAACCAATAAGTTCCAAGGATCCACTTATCTCTACCCTCACAATCTAGGGTTACAGGCCCAGCCTTGGCCACCATACTTGGTTTTTACATGGGTGCTTGGGAAGTTCATATTTGCATGTCTGGCAGGCACTTTACCAACTGAGTAATCTCTAAGAGCCCTTGTTACAACTACTGACTTTTTAAACTGTAAGACATGTTTACTTCTTTTAATTTAATTTGCTATCTAACTTTACTTAAAATTGTGTTGGGATCTTGCCTTCCACCTATGTGTGTGTGTTCTCAGGATCGAACTCAGGTCATCAGTCTGTGTGGCTCTTGCTTTACCCACTAAGACTGGTCCCCATACTTGATTGGTTGCTAGTAGCAAATACCTATGCTTTGTCAAGTGTTCAGTATTCTGTATAAAAAAAAAATCTTGAAGAAAAATCTCTAATCCTGCCGTGTGCGTGCGTGTATGTGTGCGTGTGTGTGTTGTACAGAGGTCAATAAACTGTCTTCCTGATTTCTCTCCCTTCTTTTTTTTCTTTTTTGAAACAAGGTCTTTCCCTGAACCTAGAATAGAGGATTAATAAGCTCCAGGTATCTGAACGTCCCTACTTCCCCCAGCATTAGAGTTACAGGTACAAGCCAGAGCATCTACTTATTAAATGTGTGATAGGATCCAAACTCACATTTTTCTACTGTGACCGGTACTTTATCAGAATGAGACATCTACCCAGCTTTTTTACCTTTTAAATTTCTACTTTGATCACTGACTACATTTTGGAGCTAGTGGATCCAATCAATTCTATGTTTTTCTTTAACAGTATCTCTATCATTTGATTTTAACCAATAAAGATTCAGAAGCCAGATGCTAGGTTGAAAGCCAACTAGCTCAGAGAGACAGAGAAAGCACCAGCTGACCTTCCTCCTCAGCCTGCATCCCACAAGGCATCTCCCTCTCTTAAGCCACCTCAAATAAGCTCTTTCAAGCTCAGTGTCCTTCCCTTCTATGTCCTGTGCATCTATCTATCCTTCTGACTCACTCTTAGTCTCCACGGTTTTTTCTTAATAATGCTCTGCTCACTTCCTGTCAACTGGTTGCTTGCTTTTCTTCTTGACCTCTGGTTTACTTCATTTAATCCTGCTTACAATATTCAAGCAGAAGGCTCATGGATAAAAGGCGTGTGCTAAGGCTGAGCCATACTAAAACAAAAACCAGTTGAGTTTTTTTTTTTTTTTTTTTTTTTTTTTTTTTTTTTTTTTTTTTTTTTTTAAGTAAATAACACAATCTTGGAGTTTGCAGGCACTTACTGTAATGTATCTATGAATCCCTTATAATAGGCACTCTCATATGGTTATCCTGGTTTAATTTGGTTCTCTATATTTTTTTTTACTTTTTTTAAGAGTTAGGGGTAAACTTTCAAGTTTTTTTAATCTGTACTTCATCATTCTTGCAATTCTTTTAAAATTATTAAGTTTGTAATTGATATCTAATTTGTTCCTTCTTCTCAAGTCAACATTTTTATTAGCCTATCTTATATCCTAGATAATTAATACAATCCCCTCTTTGTATTTTTTCCCCCCCAGGAGCAATTTGCTATTCCCACAATAAAAAATTCTTTAATTCTTCAAACATTTTTCTAAGGAATCTGAGTCTGAGTCATCCAGTAAGATATGATCGATATAATAATAAATTCTGGAATGAGGAAATAGTTGCACAAAATATTGACACAGTGTTGGACTATTTAACATTTCTTGTTAAAGAACTCCCCAATGATACCTTTTAGCAGGTTGAGCATTGATATAAATAGGTACTGTGAAGGCAAATTTTTCTCTATCCTGTTCTTACAAAGGGACATTTTAAAATCAGTTTTTAAAATCAATCACTATAATAGACCATCTATCTATTAGGTAATAAAGAAGGCAAAGGAATGCCAGGCTGAGACAGCTTATTTATGGCTCTTACATCTGTTAACTTTCTTCATTTTTCAGCTTTTTTTGTTTTAATGACAAATATAAAATTCCAAGGACTGATCAGTGATTCAATATCTTTGAGTGTGTATCTGCTTCTGTGCCAGCTGTAATTTTGTCCTGGTGCCTGTAATGTTTCTGATGTCAAAGGCCATTGTTCCACCCACACAGGTTTGTCAGCTAACCATTTTATAGGTAGCATAGTTGATACCTTTGAAAGACCAACAGCTGTTCTGTGCTGTACAACCTTAACAGTTTGTAACTATCCTTGATACCTTGGGGTTTTTTTTGGTTTTTTTTTTTTTTTTTTTTTTTTTTTTTTCCTCAGAAGCATGCTTTATGATTTGTTTCTGAGACTGGAGGACTGTTAATCTGTGCTTTCCACTGCTGCAACAAATTATGTCCCCCAAAATTCATGGTTATATTAGCCACATGTGGCTTTAATTTTCCTATTTTTTTCCATCTAGACCTATACATTCAGATCATCTTGCACATTGTTTCACCTCAGATGAAGTTCCAATCCCTAGAAACTGTATCCCGTGCGCTGGTCCACTAGTACCCCCTCCCCTAGACTATAGTTCAGCGGCCTGGGGTGGGGCATAAACTATTAAACATTATTGGTTAAAAGCCTACAGATCATTCTAATGTGAAGATGGGGTAGCGACATGGCTCGGCTATAAACATAACCTAAACAAAGATGACAACGGCCACACTAACATGGAAGGGGGAAAATTCAAGAGGCTTCAAACCTAGATAAAGAGTCACAGGCAACGAAGGACTGCTGAGAGCAGGAGGTCACCTCTAAAAATACTCACACATGTACTAATCCAAACCCTAAGTAACACTGTACACTTAATCTGAGCAGGCTGCACTTATTTAGGAACACAAAGAAAAAGAGGCTATGGATTTGAAACAAGACCAAAGGGGCAGATGGCATGGAGCGAAAGGAGAAAGGGAAGAGGAAAATTTATGTGACTGTGATATAATCTCAAACATACAATTTTTTTTTAAAAACCAAACAAGGATCAAATGAGATGATTCCAGGATGCAGATGGCAATCTAGGAGTCTGCAAATTTTTCAAAGAATTCCTTTAACACTCTCTTAAAGTGTGTGTATTACATGTTGGTGCCCAAGGCGAGAAGAGAGTATTAGATTCTCCCTGGAGCCAGTTACAGGGAATTGTAAGCTCTAGCAAAGGGCCCAGCCCTACCACACACCAGTTCCTCCCACTTTATTCTAGACTCCTTTTGCTTTTGATCCTCAATATCCAGTCCAGAGAAATGCAAATGCCCAGGAAGTTTAAGGGAAAAAATGTTCCAGACACTTACTCATTAGAGCAATGAGAACAAAAGCCATACTGAGATGGCACTATATCCCTGTCAAGATCCCCATTGTTGAACAAATGAACATCAAATACACATAAAGAAAGAACACACTCTTTTGAATACAAATTAGTGCAACCACTATTGAAATCAATATGGATGTTTCTCAAAACCTAACACTATTACTACCATATGACCCAGCTATAACACACACACACACACACACACACACACACACACACACACACTTGCCATGAACCTACTCAGCTCAATAGATGTCTGTTGTTGCTGTTGAAATAAATCTGACAAAAGCAACTTGAGAGAGAAAGGGTTTATTCTGGATCATAGTTCAAGAATATAGTCCATCATAATGAGTCATGGCAGAGAAGCTTGGAGCAGTTGGTCACATCACATTATCAACCAGGAACCAGGACTGAGAAATATTTGTTACTGCTTAGTTACCTGTGGTTCTCCCTTCCCTTGGGGGGTCGTTGGCCATGAGTTCATGGGAGTAGAGAGAGCAGAACTGACAAGTAGAACTCGGACAGCCATGAGTTTGACAGGATTTCCAGGAGTCAGATTCAGTAAGACAGCTCTCTTTCATTGGTTCAGGGGTAGGGTAAAAATAAAAGGGTTTTAAGGGTATGAATAGAAAGGACAGACTGGTCATAATACATACTTATCATAAAGGCAAGAAGAGTTGATTGATTATAACACAGTACCTAATTATGGTATAGGTGAGAAACTACAGCAGGACTTGTGTGCTGACTCATACAGGACTTGCAGAGATCTCTGCACATTGTTAGATAAGGTCACACATCTGTGCTCAGGGACACTTTCCAAGTAAGGTTAGACAGAGAAAGGGAAGCCTCACTAAGAAAAGAAGTCCTCCATTCTGTGCCAAGCTCAGAGAGCTATTTGGACATGGTGGACTTCCAGCAGGGTTCTCCAACCTTTCTCTACTTACAGTCTGGGTTTTCATCCAGGCAATGAAGTCACTTCAATTACTATCATCAGGATCACCCCAACAGGTATGCTCAGAAGCCTGTCTCCCAGGTGATTCTAGACTGTCAGGCTGAAATGCCAGTCATCATGCCAGTGCACTCTTAACAGGTGTACACACACACACACACACACACACACACACACACACACACACACACACACACACACAGGGCCATACTAGTCATCCAGAAAGAATTAAACTAGAGAATGAGCCTAGAGACATGGCTCAGAGTTACCATTACTTACTACTCTTGCAGAGGAGCCAAGTTTGTCTTCCTGCAACCACCTCACTCATAATCACCTCCAACTCCAGTCCCAGGGGAACCAATGCGCTCTTGTGCCCTCTGTGGACTCATGCATGTAGTGCACTTTAACTCATGAAAGCTCACACACATACAGATACAAATAAAAGATATGATTTTCAAATAAATTGAATGGAACCAAAATATGGAACATACAAGTTAAGACTTAGACAAATACATTTTTGCCATATGCAGAATTCACATAAAAAAATCAATGTAAAAAGTATTGAGTAACAATGAGTCAAAGGGTAAGATATGATGTGGAGTGCGGGAGGGTATGAAAAGTTATTTAAGCTTATGTTTGTGGATAAGACATTCAAAATATCAATGGTGAGAACCAGTGAATGAGTGAGGTTGCAAAAGAGTACAATGTCTTTATTCTGGGTAAAATGGGTATTTCGAACATGTTAGAAGTGTAGTGCATGCTTCTTACTGGAGTATATACATGCATGAAAACAAATAATAGACCGAACAGATCAGGTATGGGAGAAGACAAGAGAGAAGCTCAGAGGGCCAGGAGAATGGATGGAAATATGTAGCTGCCAGGGGTGTGGGAAATCTCTATAAAGTCCCAAAGACCTGGGACAGGGACGCTCCCAGGACTCAGTGTGGGTGATCTTAGCTGAAATACCCAACAGTGAGGAGATGGAACCTGAAGGGACCACCTCCAGTAGTCAGACTCCCCCAGTGGAGGAATGGGGACATCAACCCACCTACTAAACTTTCAACCCCCAAATTGCTCCTGTGTTTAAAAATAAATAAATAAATAAAAGCACAGGAACAAAAATGGAACAGGCTGAAGAAATGGCTGACCTAGCCTAATTTGGGAAACATTCCAGGGGCGGGCACCAAATCTTGACACTACTACTGATGCTAGGTTGTGCTTGCAGACAGCAACCTAGCATGGCTGTCCTCTGAGAGGCTCTACCAGCAGCTGAGACAGATGCAGATACTTACAGCCAAACACTGGACTGAGGTTGGGGACCCCTACGGAAGAATTAGGGGAAGGATTGAAGGAACTGAAGAGAATGACAACCCCACAGGAAGACCAAAAGTATCAACTAACCTGGACCCAGGGAGTTCCCCCCAAGACCCTACCACCAACCAAAGAGCATACATGGGCTGGTACAAGGCCTCCAGCACATATGAAGCAGGGGACTGCCTAGTCTGGTCTTAGTGGGGAAGGATACACCTAATTCTGTAGACTTGAAGCCCCGGGGATGGGGATGCAGAGGGGCCAAGCACCTTCTCAAAGGCAAGGGAGAGAGGGGTGATGAGGGGAAGAACTCTAGGAGGCGAGACTGGAGGGAGGCAACAGTTGGGCAGTAAATAAATAAAATTGAAAAGTAATCATGGTGATTGTACAACCTGTCATCCTTTCACTGTACTGTCTGGTGAAATGACTTTTCCATTGAACTTACATTTATTCTGTGCGTACTGTGGTTTCATCATCAGTGTTTTTGCCACTTTGAGACTGACAGAAGCTTTATATGAACAGTACAAAAGCTCTTGCATACTACTCCTTAAATGCTAACATTTTCTTACATGTCTCACTTCTCTACTTTCTAAACATGAATTTCAGCATCTGAAAAGGAAAAAGTCTGGCAACCGATAAATGAATTCAAGGGAAATTTTTAGATTAAACACCACGGATGACTAAGTCTCAAACAACCTCAAAACCCTTGAGTAGATACAGATGAGTCTTGAGTAGATGAGTCAAAGGCTAATAGTGTGTTATCTCTTGAGATTCAAGAAGCTGATGAGACAGCTCAAGGGCAGAAGACTATTTGCCAAGCTACACCTGACAACCTCAGTTCAGTACTGGGAACTTCCATGATGGAAGGAGAGAACTGACTCCCAGCTGTCTCTACACATGTGTCTTGGCATATGTTCACATGTACGGAGGGTGGGAGAGAGGGCATGAATCAAAATTAAGACAATCATGCCACATGGCCGGCAGCAGCAATTCCACTGGATACCAGTTAAATATTTCTTGGAAAACATCAAGATCTCACTGAACCCTATACATGACCCTGTGTGAAAGTTACCTCCAGTTTGCTATATAATTCAGAGATTACTTACATAGGTAGCAAACTATAAGAAGCAATTTTCATTTCTCCTGTAACAACTCTTTAAAATCAGAATAAGGATATCTCTGAAGTTGAACACAACCTTCTATAAGAAGCTCTGGAAAACCAAATCTGTAAGTACTGACAAGAGTGCACGTGAAATGATTCCAGGTCTGCTCTGTCCAGCTCAGGGCTCCATATATAGTTACACAGTAACAGGTGAAGTAATGCAACAATAGAGCTAAGACTATGTGCCATATAGGATGTGTGTGTGCACACTGCTCAAGAGCCAGGCATGATGATACATGCCATTCAGGATGTAAGCAGGAGAATCCACATATAAGGTGCAGGCCAGCTTGGACTAAATAGTAAGACCTTGTCTCTAAATATATAAATAGATAGTTTCAGAGAGGCTTAAATAGAATATTGAGTCACTGATCACAAAAAAAAAAAAAAAAAAAAAAAAAAAAAAAAAAAAAAAAAAAACACCACTAATTGGGAGTCAATCTTTATACTACAATATCCCAGAGCTAGAGAAATAACTCAGTGGTTAAGAACATGTATTGTTCTTGGAGAGGATTGAGCCCAACTTCTAGCAACCATATCAGACAGCTCCTAAGTGTCTATAACTCCAGCTCCAGGGACCTAATTCTCTCTTGACTCCCCCAGGCATGTGTACACAGAGACATAAATAGAAGAAGGATGGATGGATGGATGGATGGATGGATGGATGGATGGATGGATGGATGGATGAATTGGCAGGCAGGCGAGCTGAAAAATAAAAATTTTAAAATACAATATCCATTTGATTTTCATTGCTATCCTTTATTATTTTACAATATATTTCAAAAACTGTCATTATAGTTCTTGCCTTGAGTTCTCTGAGAGTCCTAGAAGAACACACAAACATCAGTCCGAAATATCAACTGACCTGGACCATCACTACCAAAAAGGCTATAGTTTAAATAAATGCGTGACAGTGCAAAATAAAATAAAGACCTGCTGAAACAGAAAGTAAACTTTGCTTTAATGGCTATAGAAAGGAGGTGATTTGTTGTTTTGTTTTCAACACATCTGGTTCTGGCAGCAAGTAGTAATATAGGTTAGCAATGTGCCCTGAAATTTTCTGCTTTCGACTTGTACTTATCACTTGAATCAGAGACCAGACATGAGAAAATGCTCTAAATACCTTCAACAGCCTCCTTCCAGAAAGTCACAATGTTAACGAACATAATGATCTCATGGGCCACAGTACTGTACGATTACTTCTCCCCAGTAACACCGGAACGTTTCAATGATCTCTAAAAGGGAAACAACAAGAATCCCTCCAAGGTCCAACTTCACATTCTCCAAGTAGGGAAACAGCAGGCTCTACCTGGTGAAGGTGCATTTCAGTTTCTTCCTGTTAGTTTTAATAATGTTGCCTTGAAATAGATTTAGCTGACTTCTAAAAGGAAAGTATTAGTTGTCAATCATTTTAGGGTCTTTAGAAAGCATCACATACATGTAATTCAGTCTTAAAGAAAAACCACAAGTGTTTGTCTATGTTTATATACTTTACCTTCACTGGAGTCAGTTTTCTGGATCAATATGAAAAATAAGAGTAAGTGGCCAGCGCAGGCTTTCTGTCTGTCTAAGCACTAATGTGGATCCTGTTTTAGTCAAACTGACTGCAGTACATTCTTAACGACCACAGAAAGGCAACAAGAAGCAGCGTCTCTGGGATGGGTATGTGCCGGGCTGTTATGTCTGACGTCAGACTGACCACGGTGGCACTGCAGCATTCTAGAAGTCCAATTTAGTTTTCTTGTTCAAGTTTGTCAGTTGTTTAAACTAGTACTTTTCTCTAGCAGGATACAGTGTCACCACAGAGTAAGGCCAAGAGACCATCTGCTGCTCAAAACATCACAGTGGACTTAACTTTTAAAGGCCACTATCTCGTAAGTGAGCAGGAGTCAGAGCCATGCTTGGCCACATTCAAATTCTACCTAAAGCACTTTACAGATGCTGATGTCCCTGTGTTTTCACTGGCTTACAGTAATGTTAAAATTACAGCAAGACTGTACAGCTTTTTATAGAGGTCTTTTTTTTTTTAGGTACTTCTATGTTCAAATGAACATTATTCCATTTGCAAAATGTTATTACTAATGTCTTTTCTATAAAACATGGTTGGCAAAATAAAAAAGGCACAGAAGAGGGCTAAGTAGGTATGTTTTCAACTTTCAGAGAAGGGGTATCAAAGCACATGTCATATAGTACTCGGTAATTCATGCACAACTTGAGCTATGCAAAACTTTTTAGAAATCTCCTGAGGCTTGAGGAGAAAAAGAGTTTCCCTAATCACATGCTTTTGTAAAACAGAATATAAGCTACACATACATTTGGTTTTAACAGTGGACCCATGTTTTTCAAAACAAAATGTGAGGCAATTAAGCAAAGGGAAACAATACCAAAATACCTTCATAAACAAACTTCACCTGTAGCCTCTGTCTTGTGCGAAAAATGTCCAGTAAGATGTAAAATGCAGCATACACGTCATTAATCTAGAGACTTTCCATGATAGTTTATTGCAAATTGCACTTGACAGTTCATCACACTGATGGAAAGCTGGACCCCTGTTGGTTTGCAGTCCTTGAGCCCCACACTGAAGCTGAAGTCACCAGTAGAATGATCTGGATAAAAAGTTTGCAGCTGTGCTCAACCAGCTGGCGCCACCTTCAGGGTGTGACCCAACCCGGGACACCGCCTTATCCTGTTCCTTTGTGGGACTCTCATCCTCAGGCAGGTAGTCAGGAAGCTCTGTGTTCTCTTCCACTTCCACAGGGGCATCCTGAAAAGGGACCAGCATCTGACACAGAGAAGCCGAAAGAGCTGCCATTACAAACCAACCTGACACATACATGCCCTAAGTCACATCCTCATTTAAGCATCATCTTCATTCCCAAGATTCTCAAGGGCCCTAAGACTTCCAACAGTTTCTTCTTTCATGAAGTCTGTCAGGGTTCTAGGACAGGAGTAACCCATCACTGCAGAATCAGTTAAACAGATGCAGGGGCACTCTGAACTCATCTGTGAGAAGCCAAAGGAGCTCACAGCTTACAGATGCATTCCTCCTTGTCAGAGCCAGTGCTCACCATATTTAATTGCTCGAAAAAAGTGTACTTTTATTTTCTTGGATTGTAAAAACTAATTCAAGTTAGCAGGAAAAGACTGAAGGAAGTTAAGAACGTGGTGTCCCTTACTTATATATCATGTGTATCACACCTCCACTGAGCTCCAAGTCTGCCTTATAAGAACACTCCAAACTTCAGAAAAAAATTTCCCTATATACTGAGACAGTAATTAACTATTGATAAACATAACACATTTTTTCGTAACTATTTCTCTACGAATGTTATAATTTTCTAATCATAAAAAATAATCAAGAGCTCCAGTTTGGTAGGGCTGAATTAAAATACAAGTTTTACCTCTTCCCCACTTTCGCTTTTCACAACTTGCTGAGCTTTCATGACCTTGGTTGATGCTATTGCTGACGCCAAAGCCTGGGCCAAGATAAAAGGAACAATTCTGAATGATGACTTGCTAATCCATAACTTCATGCATATTCAGTCATTTAAAGTACTAACCTCTGCTTTCAAATCTGAACGGATCCGTACCACGCATCTTTGAACAGCCATTTGAAAAGTAAAGCTAATAACACCTTTAATTTTTAACAAAGCCTCTTCACACAGATTTCGCCGAGACTGAAAAAGTGAAAGCAAACAGTTATTCAAACAAGTAGAGGAGGGAGCTGCAGAGATGGCTCAGTGGTTAGGAGCACTGACTGCTCTTCCAGAGATCCTGAGTTCAAATCCCAGCAACCACATGGTGGCTCACAATCATCTGTGATGGAATCTGGTGCCCTCTTCTGGTGTGTCAAGACAGCAACAATGTACTCATAAAATAAATAAATAAATCTTAAAAAATGGTGAAATCAACTTGAGCGACATGATCCACTCATCAGTGCTGATTGTGTCCCTTTTAAAGCACTGAAGAACAGAATTACCCAAATCCACAGCCGACTGCATAGGCTGTAAGGCATAGCCTCTACACTAAGCCTCTACAACAGCTTGTTCCTATACTGGATTTTGCAGGTACATGCTTGTCTGCCTGAGCATATCTAACACAATAACAACTGCAGCATTACAATCTTACCGTGCACAGGGATATATGTGCTCCACCGCTGACTAAAGGATGAACATGGCTATGTGTTATCTGGACTAGATTTGGATTCCAACCTATTAGTAATTCCTAGCATATTTCAAACTTCATTTTTTTATGTAGCCCTGGCTGTCCTGAAACCAGACTGGTCTCAAACTCAGAGATCAGCTTACCTCTGCCCCCCAAGTACTGGGATTAAAGGTCTGCACCATCTCTGCCTAGTTCAAACTTCAATATTAATATGTAGTTTTAATGATTTTTATCAGAAGGAAGTCACTCAATGCTAATCTATATCATAAAAGAACAAACGAGTACCAGAACAAAGGGCTCAAAAACAGAGAAGTAGAGGTTCCTCAAGCTTAAGGGTAGGCAAACTTCTGTCCTTCAGCCATTTTTGTGCAGTCCTACTGAGACAGCCACATCCACTTACACATCATCTGACAGTGGCTTAATGATGGCACAGAGTTGGCAAGTGTAACAGAGCATGCTATGCAGAAACATTCACTCCCAGCCCTCTATCCTAGCTTAAAAATCTCTAGTTGGATTTGGTTTTCTCTTTGTGTGTGTGTGTGTGTGTGTGTGTGTGTGTGTGTGAGAGAGAGAGAGAGAGAGAGAGAGAGAGAGAGAGAGAGAGAGAGAGAGAGAGAGAGAGAGAGAGACTGTCTCCCAGACTAGGACTGACAGAGACATCAAGCCTTAACAATTACAACAGGAGAGTAATAGACACCTTTATACATGACCTTTGATGCTTTCAAGTGGGGTACTAATTATCCCATTTCCCACTTCAACGTATCGTATTCTATTTGTTTCTTTTTATCCCCACTATCCAGTGCCTGTAATTAAGAAACTGCTTTTTGCTTTGCCCTCCAGAAGACTATCCTCATGACTTCAGCTAGATTTCAGATTCTGGCAAGCACAGTCACAATTACTATATATTGACCTATATTTGTGAGCAGCTAGGTTTAAGTGTGTGGTGTATATAGGAGAGGAGGGTGGGAGGCATGTATGTATTTGCATATGTGCATCCATGCATGCATAGAGGACACAACTCTCATGATTGCACACCAAATATTCATATGTGCTGAACTATCACCTAACCCCTTTTGGATTTTTGCATTATCTTTAAAAAGTAACTGTTTTCATACTCAACATAATTAACAGAATCTATTGGAGTTGTTTTATGTATATTAATATATTCCATGTAATCAATTTTCATATATCAGAAAATTTCCAGAATTTTCTAGAAGTATTTTGGGCTTTTGTAGCTCAGTTTCAGTAAGTTACTTGTTAACATATTTGATCCTGTCACAGATAATAGGACTGTAGAAGCACCCCTTAATACACACACACACACAATTTACTAAACCTTAAAGCCTTAGGTTTAAGCCCCTAAAGCAAAACATTATGAATAATCTTTGTAAACACAATTAACCAGTTAAAAATACTTACAAAATACTACTGGAAAACCAGCCTCCTGTTATCAGCTTAGATATGGAAAAGTAACATCTCTGAAATAAGAACAACTGCAGTGAAGATGAAGCTGATGCTGATCTTGGCTGTCAACTGCACGGGACTGAGAAATGAGCAGCACATTAGGAGAGCACAGCTTGTAGCCAGAGAAACAGCTCAACGATTAAATAAGAGCACTGGCTGCTCTTCCAAAGTCTGTAGGTTCAAGTCCCAGAATCCACATGGCAGCTCAAGCCATCTGTGACTCCAGTTGTAGAGCATGGAGCACTCTCTGAACTGTACACGTGTACACAAGGCACTCCCAGTCAAGCACATCTCTACTATGCTGTCTGTGTGGGCATCGTTATACCACAGCCCACAATGACACAACACGTATTTCAGGCCCAACGCCTCAGGGCTCAGGAACCATGAACTAAAAGCTATCAGCCAAAATCAGCAAATACTCCTTGAGTTATTTCTGCTAACTAGTTTGACACAGCAACAAAAAGTCTAGTAGAAACCAACCAGAACTCAGAAGCCTCCCAGAGTTCAGGGCAGTCACAGAAGGTTAAAGCAACGAACGATCATTCTCACGGCAAAGCTAATTAAGAATGAGAGGAAGGCAAGAGGAAGGAGCTGCAAAGACAGCCACTGTCTCCAGAGTCTGCAGCAGTCACTGCAGCTGATCAATGATCAATGCATGGGTGCTAGGAAGCAACCCAAGGCTGAGCAAAACTCCGCTGGGGAGAAGCAGAAGGAACAACTCATGGGCTCACACTAGGTTAGGAAAGCGTCACATCTTCATGAGCTACAGCAAATAATAACCGGAAGTCCACAGGGCAGGAAGAACATACGGAAGGGCACTGCTCAACAGTGTAGCAAACATATCTATCTCTAGGTTGAAAAGTACGATCCTACATAATAAAACTTCAAAACAGAGCTGAGATCCGACTATTAACAAGCAGCAGTTGGTTCACAGTAAAGCTGAGCAGGGACTAGTGGTGTACTGTACTGCCTTAGTCCCAGTTTTCAGGAGGCAGACTAGTGGTGTACTGTACTGCCTTAGTCCCAGTTTTCAGGAGGCAGACTAGTGGTGTACTGTACTGCCTTAGTCCCAGTTTTCAGGAGGCAGACTAGTGGTGTACTGTACTGCCTTAGTCCCAGTTTTCAGGAGGCAGACTAGTGGTGTACTGTACTGCCTTAGTCCCAGTTTTCAGGAGGCAGACTAGTGGTGTACTGTACTGCCTTAGTCCCAGTTTTCAGGAGGCAGACTAGTGGTGTACTGTACTGCCTTAGTCCCAGTTTTCAGGAGGCAGAGGTAGGCTGCCTCTCTACAGAGTGAAGCTCACACAGCCGGGGCTTTACAGAGACCCTGTCATGAAAACCAAAACAAAACAGAATAAAGCTAAGGAGCATTTACAGCCTGTGCATACAAATGAATTCTGTGTTCCACAATACACAAAATATCTGGCATCTAATTACCAGACATTCAAAAGAAGCACACAAATAGTACACTAAACTAGAAAAACTAATCAAAAACTATATTCAGAAACAATACAGGTGGTAGAGTTAGTGCACAGGGACATTAAACAATTTTCCTAAAATGCTTCTACATTCAAGATACTGTGTAAACATGCTGTGGTAACATCAAAAGAATATCTAAGCAAAATATAAAAATATGCTGTAAAACTATATAATGAGACACACTTAAGAAAAATAATAGCAAACTCAGCACTCAGAGATGATATAAAGAAACACAAAAACTGAAACGACCCAAATGAAAGAGAAAGGATGAAGTAAATAGGCCACCAGTGAATGAAAAAGAAATCTCAAGTAGCAGACAGCACATAATAAAGAATCCCTGACAGACCCAAGGAAAAGGAGAAAAATTCGTTTTGAAGATACAATGGGGGAAAAAAGCTATCCAAATCTGCCACAAATTTAAAGTCACAAAGCCAAGGAGATAGATAAAATGAAAACAAACAAACAAAAACCACACACACAAAGAAAAGTCTGGGCTCCTGCTGGCCACAGAGCTTCAAATTCAGACCACACAGCACAACCCTATCATTCAAGAAGCTGTATGCCCTAAAGCTAGCTGTGAAAGGCTTCTCTGCCTTGACACAAGAGAGAGAGAGAGAGAGAGAGAGAGAGAGAGAGAGAGAGAGAGAGAGAGCCTACGTCAATTGAGCCAGTAACAGTGGACAACAAAGAAGCAGGCAGTGAGGGAGATAGAGGAGAGAGGAAGACAAGACAAATGACAGCAGAATTCTGAACACAAGATGGTGTGCGGCTGTCTTAAAGTTTAGTAGAAGAAAGTCATCATGGAGTCCCTATCCACTGAAAATAAAACCATTTTTAAACAAAAAAAAAAGGTTTTCGAACATATGAAAATAAGGTTGGAAAGTTGAACGTTCAGGTTGCAATAATAACGGTTATGTTGGGAGGGGAGAAGAGAAGATAAAAGTTAGGCAAGAAAGTGGAGGGGGAAGGGGATGGGAGGAAGTGGAGGGGGAGGGGATGGGAGGAAGTGGGGGAGCAAGGGGAAGAGTGGAGGGGGAAAAGGGTGGGAGAAAGTACTGGAGAGGGAGAAACTGAAGGAGGAAGGGGAGGGAAGAACTGAAGGAGGAAGGGAAGGAAGTGGACAGGAAAGGGGAAGTCGAGGAGGAAGGAGATGTGGGAGTGGATAAGTGGAAGGGAAAGGGGATTAAAAGAAAGGGGAGGAGAAAAAAAAGAATAAATAGTTGCTCTGAGTAACACTGAGAGCATTAAAAACTATCCTAAATGAGAAAAGTCTTTCTTAAAAGGCTGTTCTTGGCACATTTTGGGAACTACTCCCTGATGCTAAGAACTGTTGCTTTATTTCTCAGTAAAACCTTGGTGTCCTCATAGCATCATATTACTATAACAGGTACACAATGTTCCTGAGGCTACACAGAACTGCCTGAGTTCAAGGTTAACCTGGGATACAACGTGAGACCAGATCTCAAAACATCAAAAATGAAAAGGTAGACCAAAAAACCCCAAAATCACAGAATTCATGATGGCAGGAACCAAGTGTGACAGCGCGAGCTCAATCCTAGGACAGGAGAGAAGCAGCTTCTGCCCACCGTCACGTGTACACACCCACCCCTCAAAACATTATAAATGTAAAAGGTCAATGGAACCTAGAAGCCATAACTTCCGAGAAAAGGTCGATCACTAAACTCAGGAATAAAGACGGAGATATTACTGCCAACTTTATAGAAATGAGTTATTAAAGGTTAAGTATCCTTTGTCTGGTCTTGGGATTAAAGCATTTTGGATCTGGGAGTTTTTTCTAGATTTTACACTTTTGTGTAAACTTTTAAATCTCAAATTCAAAAATTACTAATTCTTAGGCTGGAAAGATGGTTCATGAGTTTAGAGAAACTTTTTTTTTTTTTTTGCAGAAGCCCCCAGCGTCTATGTGGCAGCTAACAACATTCATAAATTCTAGTTTCAGGGATCCAGAGCCAGCTTCTAGTACATATACACATAAGGTAAGGTTTAAAGGTCTGTGCTGGGTTTCAAACCAGGAACCCCTAACACTTACCCTGTTGATGCACAGGCTATTCCACTAGTCTGTTCTCGGGGACCTAGCAACTGCTTACATCATCACCTACTTGCACCAGGTGTGTGCTGTGCACAAAATGGGCCCTCCTGTCACCCCAGAACAGTCTCTCAATCTCTCCCTCCCTCCCTGTTCTCCTCTTTGCTCTCTCTTTACCCATCCCTCTGTCTCCCTGTGTACATGATGACTTTTCTGACCCCAGTTTTAGTTAACCAAGAGTTGCTTTTATATTTGTGATTTGGCCTAAATTGGCATATTTCATAGGCAGAGAAAATGTATTAATCTGAAATAAAAATTTATTCTCTAAACCTTTCAGAGCATCATATCGATATCTAAAAAATAAGGTTTAGATCTTGAAGCATTTCAAAACTTGATTTTTAGTTCAAGGGCACTTAACTGATAAAACACTGTGAATAGCTATTTGCCAGTATTAAACAACTTCAATAAAATGTAGATTTTATTACAAAGACATAAACAACCAAAGCTTACTTTAAAAAGAAAAGGAAGGAAGGAAGGAAGGAAGAAGGAAAGAAAGGAGGAAAAGATAAATAGATCTAGTAAAGCATGTAAAAAGATTCAATTAATGGTCAAAAAACTGTCCACAAAGCAAAGCCCAGGGCCAAATGGTCTCATCAACGATTTCAATAAAGTGTACAGAAAGGGGGCTGGAGAGATGGCAGTGGTTAAGAGTACACACATTCAGTGCTGAGCAATAAAATTTAAAACTGCACAAGAAACAAAGAGGAAATGAATAGTTCCCGCAAATATGAATAAGAAGTAAAAGATATATACAATAAACCTTAATTTAACCACTAAGGCAATGGCCAATACATATGTAAATGTTGCTCCCAGTGACGGTTTGCATATGCTTGGCTCAGGGAGTGGCACTAATAGAAGGTGTGGCCTTGTTGGAGGAAGTGTGTCACTCTGGGGGTGGGCTTGGAGACATTTTTCCTAGCTGCTTGAGGATGTTCAGTCTGTTCCTGGTGTCCTTCGGATGAAGATGTAGAACTCTCAGCTTCTCCTGCACCATGCCTGCCTGGATGCTGCTCTCACCTTGATGACAATAGACTGAACTTCTGAATCTGTGAGCCAGCCCCAATTAAATGTTGTCTTTTATTGCCTTGGTCATGGTGTCTGTTCACAGCATAAAACCCTAAGACATTCCATACCATTCCATGGAATACATACAAAATGATGCACAGATCCATGCTACAATTCAGATGAGCCCCTCAAGTTATGCTAACCAGAGAGCCTTTTAATACCTACAGCACCTAACGGTACTGTCCTATCTTGTTTCTGACATTAGTAAGTTATAACTCATCTACATAAGCCATGCACAGCTCCAATTAGACCTATCTACAAGTCTTGCATTTAAGTCAGTTCAGGTGTTTTAGTCCATATTCTTTAAGTCCTACTATTACATTTAAAACTGTTATGTATGCTGATTAGCCAGCATATCTTTAACATAAAATTACCTTTTTGTCTCAAGTATAAAATATTAATATTGCAACCTTTGCTTAAAAAATGTTAGCAAATGACTGCAAAGAATGTGTTTGGTGGTACAATTTCTCACTTTCGTCTTATGAGCCACATCTATAACTCTTACCGTATCATCGAGACCATCTATGTGCAAAACTACTGTTTTGGCACGTTTGTTTGTAGTTCCCAGAAAAAACTGAGCTTTCCTTCTACGTGAATTCATTTCATTAAAACTATCGCCGTCAGCCATATTGGAGGACTGAAGAATGTCATAGATTTCTGAGGCCAGAAGTTTTGTTTCCCCTGGAGTTGTAGTCCTTGAAAAGAAATGCATAAATATAAAGTCACTTTTACTGGTTTTATAATTTTACTTCTTAATTTTGATGAGTTTTGTTTCCTTCAGCCTGAGACCCTGTTCAATTAGAAAGAAACACCAATGAGTCTTAGAATAACCAGTAATGCTAATTGGTGGCTGTCTTAGTCAGGGTTTCTGTTCCTGCACAAAGTATCATGACCAAGAAGCAAGTTGGGGAGGAAAGGGTTTATTCAGCTTACACTTCCACATTGCTGTTCATCACAAGAGGAAATCAGGACTAGAACTCAAGCAGGTCAGGAAGCAGGAGCTGATGCAGAGGCCATGGAGGGATGTTACTTACTGGCTTGCTTCCCCTGACTTGCTCATCCTGCTTTCTTATAGAACCCAGGTTCAGAGGTTCAGTCCAGTATCAAGGCAAAAGCATGGCAGCAGAAGCTTGGCAGCATCCAGGTAGGCATGGTGCAGAAGGAGCTGAGAGTTATACATTTTCATCCAAAGGAAGCCAGGAACAGACTGGACTGAGCATCCTCAGGCAGCCAGAAGGAGTGTCTCCAAGCCCATCCCCAGAGTGACACACTTCCTCCAACAAGGCCACACCTTCTACTAGTGCCACTCTCTGAGCCAAGCATATGCAAACCATCACAGTAGTGTAGTTCAGATGGCAGAGTGGACTCACATGCATAAAGCTTTATATTTAATTTCTAGCAGCACCACATAAGTAGGGTACAGTGACATCCTCATACATTAACCACACTCAGGAGGAAGAGGCAGGAAGCTCATGGTCTGCCTGTGTGCTGCCGTGCTTCCCACAGTGATCAATGGACTAAACCTGTGGCCTGGAAGCCAGTACTTCCTTTGTAAGAAATTAAATACTTTCCTTTGTAAGAGCTGCCGTGGTCATGGTGTCTCTTCATAGCAATAGAATCTGTAACTAAGACATTTACAATAAGCCACCAGGCCTGGCTAGGCTGTAACAATCTCCTAGTTTTATTTAAAACATGACTGAGATTCATAACCTATCCTAGCATGGAAGAAAACTTCATTTATTGAAATCATTAACTAGGAAACCTAGTAACAAGTTCAAGTTACCAAATTTCTTTGGACCACTACTACCACAATTTTTGTTCAAATCCTCTTTCTTTTATTGGTTCGGGTAGCTTAAGCTATTTTAACAGTTGAGCTACAGAGGCAGAGTACTGCAGTACAGATATTTTTTAATGCTGGAAAAACACCAGTAAGATGGAAATTGCTGGCAAGCTTATTAGCAATGCCATTTCAAGCAATATTAGCAGGGCCAGGAAGAGAGCTTAGTAGGAAAAGTTTGTACCATGCAAGAGTGAGAAATGGAGTTTGGATCCCTAGCACCCAAGGAAATTCGAGGTAGCAGGATACAGTCTGCTTATAATGCTAACACTAAGCAGGCAGGCTAACTAGGCTAACTAGATTACCTAAATTAAGACACTATTCAAATACAAATGCTTATTTTAGTGAACAGAGGTGACTTTTCCCAAGCTTGAAGAGCAGCTAAAATTAAAAAAAAAAAAAAAAAAAATCAACACCTGAAAAGCTGGAAAGGGAAACTTCAAATTCCCAGATCTACAAAAGCCAAATAAACTGCAATGTCTTTCTGTCTTACCTATTTATCAATCATTATTATCTCTACTATTAAAAGGGCTGTGGAACCAAATTAGAATGGGTATGCAATAAAGATTTCACTAGTAGAGGGGCAAAAAAAAAATCACCATACTGTTCTAAAAATATATACTTTATTCAAATGAAAAGAAAAATAAGTTAATTTCAGAAGCCATGCAGACATACTCAAGTGTGTGTCTCTGGTCCTTCTATCCTCTATCCTCTGGTCCGTCTATTCACCTTCTATCCTCTAAAATAATAGACACACACACACACACACACACACACACCACACACACACACACACACACACACACACACACACACACACACACACACACACACGGCTAGTTGACAAGAGTGCTTGATTAGCATGCATGAATCCCTGAGTTCCTTCTCATGCACCACAGAATCTAAGTATGGTGGCACACACATACAATACCAGCACTCTGGAAGTAAAGGCAGGAAGATTAATAGTTCAAAATAAAACAAACACACACATATCATGTATTTTAATTTTTAATCAATGACCTATGAGTAATTTCTTGATACCCATTTTTTAGCCAATAGGAAATGGGTGAGTTTTAAATCTTTAAAGCATAAACTCACAAACAGCAGCTACTGAACTAGAAAGTAAAATGGGAAAGAATGTTTGACAGATACTAAAAGCCATGGATACTCAGCTGTCTTCAAATCTGAACAAAAATCTGTTTCCCTGTTTCTGTCACATTAGCTGCAAATATCCTAGGATTAACCCTAAAATTCAGGAGAGAGAAGTAAATGAATTTTAAAACATTTATTAATATCCCAAAACTGCCAGGATAGATACCATGTCAACATCTTAAATAAAATATAAACATTTATAAGGACTGTAAATACCCACGTTTATCAACAAAAACAGAAACAAGTAGGTATGGTAGTTCGTACTTTTAATTCTAGCTCTCAGGAGACAGGGGCAGACAGATGTCTGAGTTCAAGACCAGCATGGTCTGCAGAGCTAGTTCTAGAACAGCTAAGGCTACAAAGAAAACTAATGTTCATTAGGAAAAAATGGACATAAAACCTACAGAAACCTAACTTCCTTTACAGTTAAATTCTCTAAATAATACCTGAAGCCTAAAAAAGAAAATGAGTCTTGGTTAAGTTTGTACAGACCCATCTTTCCGGGACCTCAGAGGACACTACTGACTACTGTCTGCCTGTGGTACTTACTTCTGGATGACGTTCTGCAAGCTCAGCATCATCCCCAGCTCTCCCTTCATCTTCTCTCTGTTCGCACGACATTCAGCCAAGTATCGGAGCGCCTGCAAGCAAAACAAGAGTCAACTCACACATCCAAACTGCTCAAAATTAATGTCCCTATAACTTATGGCAAAAGCAAGAAGAAAATAGGTGTTTTAATTTTCAACATCGAGAGATTTTTAATTCTCTTTTAAAAATGACATGAAAGCTGAATATGCTGTTTGAAATGAACATTCTGATCTTATCTGCAAGGTCACTCTGTCATTTATCTTGACAAGGCCACAAGGACCTATACTCCATTAATTAATCTCAGAAAGTAGTTTTTACCCAGATGCTTTTGCTCATTACTTAAATTGCTGGGGACACACAGCAAACACAGTGAACTTTATAAAATAAGCTGAGTCCCGATTTTAACTATCCACCTTTCAAATGTATTTTAAGTAGAAAACAAACAAAACAACAACAAAACAGGCAGAACGGCAGCGCCCACGAGCTCACCATGTAGGAGGCTGAGGCAGGAGAGTTTGCTGTGAGTCAAAGGCTAGCCTTGACTGCATAGTAAGTCTCTGGACACCCTGGGCTACAGGAAACCCTATCTCAAAACATCAAAATAAATAAAAAGAAACGTATAAGACGAACTAATGGCCACATTCTGAGTTAGGCTAACCTTTCCAAGTCCTTTCTCTCTCAATGAACATGTTTTTGTCACTATTTCCCTCACACACTGCTTCTTTGAGGTTGTTTGGATGTTTCCTTCTACATGTAAATATTGCTAACATCCCCAGACTTCATCACCATCATTCACAGCTACCTCAGCCTACCTAGCATTCATATTTCCACTGGGCCTTTACCTTTTGTGGAGAGCATTTTTGGCACTTCTGGACAGTTGGTGGCAGGGTAATATTAATTTTACCAGGACATCTTGAAGCTAGCCACGGCAGAAACCTGGCTTCTGTGCTGTAAGGGCTAAAATTAAGCACATTTCCATCTGTAACTCTAGGCATAGCCCCTAAGATAAAGTTATAGGGAAGTACATCTACACCTACAAGTTCAGGGCAGAGCCCCTAGGAATATGACATAGAGAAGTGCATTAGTATTCGAAGCTCCAGGCGAAACTCTTAGGAATACAGCTCAGGGCAGGGCAGATTTCGGGATGTAGGTACAGCAGTATACATTTTTGTCTCTGACTTTTTCACCTGACCTCCAGTAAGATATGTACAGGATCTTGGGTTGTTAACTCGCTAGTTCCTGTCTCAGAACTGATGTTAATTTTTTGCATGTAATTAAAGTGATTTAAAAGAGGTCAGATTAAACCAAGAACCAAGCTTTGCTTTTGGCCATGAGACTTAGGCCTCAAGTCGGGCCAAAGTCATGCTGCAACTTTAACTAACTTGTTTTTCTTCTTTCAACTGGGAAACCCCTACTGATTTTCTGAGCTGGTCTCAACAACCTTTCAAGTAAAAAATGCCACGTGGCCCACCTGCTGAGATACCACTATGATACCCAAGTTTGTGGTGGAGAGACAAGAGAGAGAAGTAGAATGCTCTGAGCTCTACAGAGAGATGGAACCAGAGATCCAAGGGTGATGAGGAACAAAATGATGGGAATGAGTAGCCTGCACTGCCACCAGAGGCCGTGGTGATGTCCCAGTCCCTGCTGCCACTGAGGGTTATATCTGGGTCCGTGGCTATACAGCAGCAAGGGTCTGTGTTGATACCTGTGGCCCATGCTACCACGAAAGACCATATGGACGTCCATGGTCTGAGGTCCCTGGACCATGCTGATTTCTAAGGGCTGAGCAGAACTGGCCCTGTCCCTCACTGGCTTCAGCACAGAGACATGGCCCCATACCTCATCTGAGTAGCAACACAGTAGAACTGTCCCTGGTAGCAGGGGCACAAGGTGAGCCGGCCCTGATGGTGTGAGAACAGGGGCACTGGCCCCTCATCCCCCTCCTTACGGGGGAGGTCATGAGACCGGGAGAGCAGCCCTGCACTGGGAGTACAGTAGAGCTGATCCTATTAGCAGGGGATCAGGTGAGCTAGCCTGAGGGCATGAGAGGGGAACTGGCCTTGGCCCTTGGGTGAGCTAGCCAGGACAGTGATGGATGGTTGATCTAGCAGTGGGGGGGGGGGGGGGGGGAGCTGCTAGGCTGAACAACTGAGCTACCACCCAGGCCCAGATCCAGGGCTTTGAGTTGGGCTACTCCATCCACATCTGCTCATCTATGGAATTCTGGAATACAAAGGTGCAGGATCTCCATGACAGAGGGCAACAACTAAATATCCAAGAGGAGTCCCAGTTAGGCTCCAGTGTTGATAGTATAGAATCCAGAAGCCTCAAACCAGACCAATGATTCATTGCAATGAACACGTGCAAGTAAAGATGTTAGGGTAAAAGGGTAGCCTGTGATATTCTGCAGCTTCCACAAAGGGCAAGAGAGTCTGGTCTGAGTACTAATCTGTATCATCCAAGCATAAAAGGCCACATGGTGAGGAAATAATCCCACCAGATTTACATAGTAAGGACTAAACCAGTCTGTATACTAGAATGAGACCTTATCTGAAAAAGAAAACAAACAAAAAAACAACAAAAGCCATGAAACAAATAGCAGCTATAATTCTTAAGTATTGGAAAACAATACTTAACCAATAACAAACCTGTACTGCAAATGTTTAAAAAATAAAGTTCCTCGAGCAGGAAAATAAAAAAGGTTTTGGTACAAATCCCAGTCTACGTTTAGGAATGAAGAACACTAGAAATGGGAAAAATAAGATTAACTATAAACAACAGCTGAAATTGAATAGTGGTGGCTCAAATCTTCACCTCTTAGCTGTGGGACAAGTGAACAAGGGAATTAATAGTTGAAGGCAAGGCTAGGCACAGTGGCACATGCCTCTAATCCCAGCACTTGGAATGTAGACCTTTGCTGAGCTCAAGGACAGCCTGGTCTACAAAGTAAGGTCCAGGCTACCAGGGATAAATGAGGCCATGTCTCCAAATAAAACCAAAGTTGGAGACCAGCCTGGACTACAGGACAACAGCACCCCAATTCCTAATCCTCTCTTCCCCCCCCCCAAATCCTGCCCAGCATCTGAAAGGCAGAGGCAGGCTGGTCCCATGTAGAGGTCTGTTGCAGACAAAACCAAAACGTACTTTAAACTTTTTAATATGTTTTAAAGCTAACTAAATGCTTTAGCTAGGTGCTTGCTTAGTGTGTGTAAGGTTCTGCCTCAATCCTGAGTATCACATACACAAAGCCTGAAAGAACACTAACTGTTAAAGGCAGTGTGTATATATGTACATACTACAGAAACACAGACTATGATATATGATGGAAATAAAACAGAAGAGGGAACACAAGACACCACAGGTGCTAAAGGTGACAAGGAAGCCATGAACCAGTTTTCCTATTTTATATCAAAGCCTAAGGCAAAGACAAATGATCTTCATGTGGTGCATTAAGATGTAACACACTGATGTGTAATTCTCCAATCATCTATAAAGTATATGATCATGTTAAAAGTGGACAAGTTGAATAACGCATATTACTAAACTGGGAGTGACCACTGAACTAAAGTCAAGTTTTGGGCTTCTACTATGAAAGGGCAATGGATAAAATGCACTCATGCTTGCCATACTGTTTAGAACTTCTACCACTGGCCTCTGGGCTTCGTTGGCTCCAGCCTTCTCTTCCAGCTCCCTCTCCACTCAGGCTGATGCCAACTTCACCGTTTACACACTCCTGCCATGATCCTATTCTCTGTAAGCACCTCACAGTCATTCTGCCCAACTTAGCTGGCCAAGTACCCACCCTGGACAAACCCAGCTATTAGGCCATCAGAGCCTATAGCAGGCCTGAGGTAGGAAGAAAAGTAGTTTAATAATCCAGCCATCGAATATTAATCCAATACTACTGCACAAGCAGTTCTCAGCCTTGATGAGCAATTTTACCCTCCCCCACAATAAACAGCCTATCCTAATTTCTACACTTGGGAAATTCTCCTCAAAAAATTACCTTCTCCAGCCAGCTGTGAAGGCCCCATACCTGTAATCCCAAACTAAGGTGAGAGAGAACAGGTTTCATACAATAGGAGATTCTATTTCCAAAACAAAACAAAGTTGATCCAGCTTGTAGCACTATTTAAAGACTGTATTTTTAAGGAAGGCCTAGCTAAATTAATTGTGGGGAGGGTAGACCCACCCTAACCTCTGTTCAGTTGCTTCACATTTACTGTGATTTCAGGAGTCTACCACATGTTCTCCCCTCCATGAACTCATGAACTGAGCTGCTCCTGCCATGCCTTCCCCATGAACTAAATCCCTCTGAAAAGCAAGTCAAAAGAAACCTTTCCTCCTTATGTTGTTTCTGCCTACTATTTGATCAATACAACTTATCTCAAGTAACCCAGGCTGGCCTTGAATCCCTGACTCTCCTGCCTCCACCTTTTATGTGCAAAGATTACCACACAGACCCATCTCTTATAGAAATATGGAGCACACAGAGTAAAGAAAATGTGTGGTGACCCCATGAACCCATCATTTAACATCCGTCACTTGACAATCTGGTTTCATTTCTCTCTCCTGTCATGACTGATCTAAATAATTTAGTGTGTTGTTTTGGGTCTTGAGATGTTCTCACTGTATATACCTGGCCAGCTTGGAACTAACTACGTAGACGATGCTGGCCTTGAACTCAGAGGTCCACCTGCCCCTGCCTCCCACAGGCTAGGATTAAAGGTGTGTGACACCATGCCCAGGAAGAAATTAGCTTTTAACTGTCTTAAGAAAATCCTATACAAACTGCTTTTTTAAAAACAACCTTTTCTTCAAGTCTCAACACATTTTTACTAATTTCTAAAGCCACAGCAGTAAGGTGTTTTGCTGTGCTTTGACAAAGAGTCTCACTACATAGCTCTAACTGGCCAAGAACTGTGTAGACAGACCATGCTGCTCTCAAACTCAAGAGATGCCTACCTCTGCCTTTTTAGGTGCCAGGATTAAAGGTTTGTGCCACTACACATGAGGACATTAACAGCACACATTAAAACATTAACTTTTCTCAGTAAGACATGGTAATGCCCTCCTATAGAACATTATAACCCCAACAGGATCTCAAGTTCCAGGTAGCTCTTGATTACATAACTATGTCTCAAACAACATAACAAAATAAATTGACTACAGTGATGGCTGTATCACTCCATGTGAATAAAGCCACTCAAGAGTATGTTTTAAATGGAGAAACTTTATGACTGCTTAAAAGTTCATCTGAAAAAGCTGTTATGAACCAAATGAGGTGGTGGACATCCGTAACCCCAGTACTTGGAGGCTGGGCTACTACTACAAGTCTAAGCTTAGTCTGGCACTACATAATGAGTTCTAGGTAAGCCAGTGACAGAAAGTAAGATCTTATCTCATTCTCCCCACAACAAAGAAAGCTATTATGCAATATATATATATATATATATATATCTCCTTTGGATGAGTTCAGTACAGCATGTACATCCATGACGCCCTCACTTTAACCCCTTGTACTAACAAGTACCTTTCTGAACTCAAGAATTCTCTTAATGATGGCCTAGGAAACATCAGAAGTTTTGCCAAATATGTATAAAGTTCTAGGTTTGAGCCCCAATAACACATACACACTACACATTCTATACACACAGGGGGTGATGGGGATGAAATTAGTAACACGCTGGATATGACAACGAATGTATGCCTGCAGTCAAAAGATGACTTGTGCCCAAGAGCTGAAGGGATAGCCCAACACACCCCATGTCAAAAAGAAAACCAAGGAAACAACAGATCACCATGCTAACTGAAAATACCAAGGGCCAGAACATTTTATATATGTGTATGGTTATCATTTACATTAAAGAACAAAACCAACATGTTGCTATTTGTGTTAAAGAACTCCATATATCCCATGTTTACCATGTTTTTTTAAATGCCAGAATACAGACTAGACAATCTAATGTCTTAATCTTTTACCATGTTATCAAAGGTCTTTGAAAATTATTACCTGCATTAATTAAAACAGCAAAACGAAGTATTAAAATCAACTTACAAGCAAAGCTGAGTGAACAACAGGAGGGTTTGGATGGTCCATAAATAAGATAAGGCCAGGCAAACATCCCTGATCCTGGACGATGGCTCTTCTATTTAATGGATCTGCTGCTAAATCCCGTAGCTGGTTAACTACTGACAGAGCATCAGGCTCTTCATTCATAGTAGAAGAGGATGAATTCATCTTCTATGACATGCACATGAATAAAAGCTCCTTAAATTCTGTAAAAAAAAGAGAAGTCAGGGTGACAGAATTAGTTCTCATTTGTCTATTTACTCACTGAGACAGGTCACATAGTCTAGATGGCCTCAGACTCACTATGTTGCTGTCCATGTAACCTCATCCCCCTGCCTCTACTTCTCAAAAGCTCGATTATAAGCAAGCACCAACTATGCCTAACTATGGTACCTTTAAGTAACTATATTATAATAGCTTTAGAAAGAAGCAGATGAATCTAAATCACACACACACAAAAATAAGGACTGGCAATTCTAAAGCTTGTGAAAAATAAAATGAACATAAGCTGAAGGAAGAAATCAAGCTCTTTATATATGCAAAAGGACATATGCCATCCTCAATATTACAAAAAATCCCATTTTAGCAACACATATCTTAACACTAAGGTTCCAATAAACACGGTTTTTCCATACAAGCTTGTAACCTTTGCTCTCCTTTTCAAACTGTAACACTGCCAGGACTTTTCCCTCCTAGAACATTTCTAGACTTAAACACATGCCTCAAGGAAAAGCACTGAGCTAGCAGCTTGGGCTTTTCTTACTCATCAGTGGGGAGGGAGTGGGGAGAGATGCACAGCAAACTATCTACAAAAGATAAAATCTCCTAAGGAAAAGGCACTGTGGCCCACCTGTAATGCAACCTACCACGGAGACAGGAAGACTCAAGGACTCAAGTCCAGGGCCACACGGGTGACTTATTAAGACCCTGACTCAAAATGCAAATTTTGTTCATGGAACCAGCTAAGTTTAGAGCGCTGCTTAGCACACCTTACTTAGCTTCAATTCCAAATATGGGGAAGAAAAAAATGAGAGACAAAGAAAAAAATGAAAAAGGGCTTCTCTCTAATCTATGCCTCAACCAAGCAGTCTGAGAGACCATGAAGACAGTGAACTGAATATAATTCTCTGAAGCCTTCTCTATATGACATCTCCTGATGCCTCACAGAAAAGCAATAGGAAACAGGAATAGACTTTGAGGTGAACAGACACTGACACTGTCAAAGAGAAGTTAAATATTTGTTCTGTAAAATAAAGTTGACAACACAAGCCACAAAACAGCATAATGTGCCGATGAAATGACAATGCAAAGGACTCAGTCTATGGTTATCACATAGTACATGTTCAATAAAAGGAAGTTTTCAGTTACATGATTTAAAAAGTGTAGTGTTAGAATAAATATTCAGTAATTTTAAAACCATTAATGGTCTTTAACTCATACCATATTGAGAATTTTAAAAAATAGATATAAATAAATATAAAATACACTAGTATTTTGTTTATTTTTTTTTGAGACTGAGTTTCTCTGTACAACCCTGGCTGTACTAGAATTTGCGCTATAGACCAGGCTGGCTTTGAACTCAAAAGATTTAATTCCTGCCTTCGCTGGAATTAAAGGCATGCACCACCTCCACTCAGCTGAAATTCAAAACATTTTTAATCTGCAAGTAAATTCAAAGAACTCAACCAAAACAGTGTGGCTTCTTTTGCTATTCTGAAAGTCGGGATAAAAGAAAAGACAGTGAACTGCACGTGTGTGAGATTACCAGGTTTACGATTTGTGGTCACTCAGGTCCTCCCATCAGCACCTCAATAACCTGCTTTTAAATATCAATTTACACCAGAGATTTGGGGCTGTCAATGGCACAAGTCTCAACATGTACAGGAAGAAGCATTCACTCCGCTATGCATGGTGGCACGTGCCTGTAATACTCCCACTTCCAGAGCTGAGAGGCAGTAAAGCGAGGTTCAAAGTCATCCTGATACATATCAAGTTTTACGTCAGTCTTTGCTATATGAGACCCACTGTCAAAGGCAAAAACAAAAAGCATGCACAGTAAGACGGCTCAGTAGGTAAAGGCACTTACTGCCAAACCTGACAACTAAGTCCCACATCTGGAACCCAAACAACACCAAAAGAGAACCTCCCCAAGTTGTCTCTGACCTCAACCCTTGGCACACGGTAGCATATGTGCACCAATATGTACCTAAATCTACATACAGTAAATGAACGTATGCTAACACACACACACTCACTCACCACAAAATAACCAGACAGCAAACAGTGGCCTTTTCACACTGTCCTGGCTCTGATACTGTCGCAGTCTGTTTTTATCTGTTTCCCTTCAATAACTGCTCAGTGGAGATTATCCCTTAAATGTCATAATCTTCCAGTTCCTTTAGAATGGCCTGCAGTCAAAATATTTTAAATGTTCCAATCATCAAACCCAAGATAAGGGCTCAAACTAGGGCCTACCAAGGGAAGAAGAGTCAGGAATATCAGGCAAGGACAGACACTCAGCAACCAAAACAAGGAGACCTGTGGTCAAATGCCACAGCAACCACACCTTTTAAACATGAGGTAAAAGCAGGCAGGAATTACCGGATTTGCCCTCCAAATCACAGGTTTTACATAAAACTTTAAAGCAAGGCTGTTCAATGTCAAAAGTTCATTTTATCTTAATATCTTGATGGCATCAGGTTACAGACACCCCTTTTAAATTATGTGGCCTGAACCTTTTCAAATAATCAATGTTTTAGCAGATTGCTGAGTTCACATAACCAATGTTTTTTGTATCTTACTTGTATTTTGAGTCAAGGTCTCACTGTACAGCCCAAGCTAGCCGCAAACTACATTTTATACACAGTTATGCTGGGAATGGAAACTGGCCTGGGGATGAAGGCCCTAACTTTATTTGCTAGTGCCATATGTGCATACAACAAAAGAAAAAACAGGAGGAGGGGCACAAGGCCAGATGCTGGGACAAGGACAGACGACATTCTGTCTGCTTCTGGAGTAACGGGATGACAGGGGTTAACTGCTGCCTGACTCCAAAGGCAGAACTTGCAGATGAAGAGATGGCTGAGTGGTTAAAAGCACACATGCTCTTGCAGAGGACCCAAGTGCAGCTCCATTTCCAGAGTATCTGATACCCTGTTTTCGCCTCTATGGGCACATAAGCAAATACATATGATTAAAAATTAGTATTTTTAAAAGAAGAACTTGAAGCCCAATTTATGTACTGAATATTCTTTGTAGTTTTGTGTTAACTATCAGCTTTTCTAAAAGAAGTATTTTCCTTCACAGGGTGGAAATATAGTTATATGTGATTACTGCAGGATTTATTCCACACTTTCTCTCCTCCAAATTTAGCAGACATCAAAATAAATGGAGGAAAGAAATTAATGAGAGCGACATACAATGACATACATGTATGAAGATGCCACCATGGAATCCATTACTTTGTATGCTAATGTAAAATTTTTTAATTATTTTGTATCACACTAAAAATCATCATGTTAAGGCTGGAAAAAGTTCTGTTGATAAAGTGCCTGTGGTACAATGACGACTGAGTTTGCATTTCCAACACCAATGTAGAGGATGGACATGGCGGTGCCTGTGAGCCTAGCTGGAGAGGAAGAGCCAGGGGGATCCCTGGAGGCTCACTGACAGACCCCATCTCAAAAAGTGACTGGAGAGAGCCTGAGGAAAACACCTGAGGCAGACCCCTGGCCTCCACATGTATGCACCCTATGCGCACACGTGCATGCACTGGGCAAGCATGAGCACCTGCATTTGAATCCAAAGCACCACTGTGAGACAACAAAACCAAACCAAACACAGTGGCACACACGGTGATTCCAGTGCTGGGGCTTCAGAGGCAGGTAGAGCCCTGGAGCTCACAGGTCAGCCAGCTGGGCTCCTCCAGGTTCTGTAAAGACCCTGCCTCAAAAAATAAGGTTTCATTCAGTAAGAGATGGAGGAAGGTACTGAGAGTTGACCTCAAACATTCACAGGCCTTCATACACAGACACACACATGCACACAGTGCAAAGAGGGACAGTAATTTTAAATAGCCTGAAACGCTGACCTGAGTACATTTAATAAACCACAATGAAGGTAAAACAAATAAATATCCCTTTCCTTTCCATGATGAATACCACATCAGCACAAACACAAATTGTTAGTTGTATTTTCCATCAAAAGCACTCATGTCAAGAAGCATGGACCTGCACAGTGTCAATCAGTACAATTTCCTTGGGCCTATCCAAATCATTAGTAGCTGTTTTTGGAGGCAAGACCTAAGATCTATGCACAGTCAATCCCTCCCAAATGCTGTGATTAAAGGCATACACCATCACAACCCAAACTTATTTTCTCTTCCTTGGCTCCATGTTGACAAACACAACCCCCCCTCAAACGTTAAGGAGCACTGTGATCACCTCAGGGACCCTGTTAAAAAGCAAGTAGAAGCCCAGTGGGTGCAACAGGGTCTGGGCATCTGAAATGTCCAACCAACTTCCAGATTAGGGCTATGCCGTTGGAAGTCTTTGAAGCACTTTGAAGTAGAGACGCGCAATACATTTGTGTTTGGGCAGATGTCAGAACGGTAATCCTCTACTTTTAGCTAAGAATCACCACTTAATTAATACAAGTATTTAGCTCTCACGTGCTAAGAGCTGCGGCGGGCACACACTTTGCCTAAATCCTTAATGATTACGTGAGGCTGAAAAGCAATCACCACCATCGACACTGAGACCCGATCTGGCTTCTTGTGATTAACTAACTGTAACTCTTCTGGAATTGAGTTACCGTCTCCAAGCCTCAGTTTCTTTAGGTAACAGTCTTGAGCAAGTACCAGGGCGAAAGAAAAAGAGAATGCGAGGCAGTAAAATGTCTGGCAAGCACAGACCAACTAACGCACTGGGAAACTTCTACTGCAAGCGCTGGGGGGAGATAGTATCACGAAAGGAGCCGCTAACTGCACAAGTGCCCACCACCTGTGGACACGAGTTTCTCTTCAATGAAGGCCTGCACGCAGAGAGTCGCAACTATTCGGGATCTGCAGAAGGAACGCCGAGACGTGGACACCCGCTACCCGTAGGGCGGACATGCTGGTCAAAGTAGGAGGCGGGGAGAAGAGCAAGTGTCCGGAGCCTGCAGAGGCAGCCCGTGGGATGCCGGCAGGAGGCGGGCGCAGCGGCGGGCCCGCGCAGTAGAGGCCCCTCGGCCCCACCTCGGCCCGGGCTACGTACCCTCCAGAGCTCCGGGCGTCCGAAGCCTGCCGCAGCATCAGAGCCGCACCCACCACGGCGGACGACGGGCGGCGGAGACCCCGAGCCGCGGCCTGACTCAAAGAACCACAGACCTGAGTCGCTGGCGGCCGAGGAGCAGCAGGCTCCGCGGTGACCCTGTCACCTCTGCTGGCTTTATAATCCCATTGGCTGAGGATGAAGCAACATGAGGTAGAACGCCCAATCAGAGAAGGGATGTTTTCAAACCTAGTCGCTCATTGGTGAACTAAACGGGACCTATGAGGATACAGAACACTGAATTGGACCCAAGGGCTTGCCGTTCACAGAGTGCTAAACAAATTTACATCCTTCGAGGCTCCGTGACTACAATTCCCAGGGTTCCCGCGGCAGGAAGAGCTTCTGCTTCTGCGTTCAGAAATTCTAACTGAATAGTTAGTTCATCTTCAGCAAGTCTTTCAGGTCCGCACTCTATTTGGTGTCTCTTGATTTATTTCATTTCTTATCAATGCTGCTTCCTAGCAAAGCCAGGGATGCGAAGTGATCTTATTGGGTTGGCCAAAGTGACTTGACGTTGGAAAGAATTTTGTCTTTCTTTTTTTTGGTAAGGATCTTCTGTTCAGAGAAGTTTCTCCAGTTCATCATGAAGTTTTGCTAATGCTGCTTTCTATTTATCAAAGTAAAGACATTCTTGTTTTATCGATAGTAGTTACTGTTAGTTACCGATAGTAATTGCATAGTTTTAGGTATGTTTTATTTTCCAGAGTATTTCTGAAATTGTAATCCAAGTCTCACAGGCCGTTCTGACAAGATATTACATCCATCATACTCTTTTTATTTTATTTTTTACAATCTGACTCTGACGTGTTGCTCATATATTAAAGCTACCGAGATCTTGTTGTTACAAAGAACTTGAAAGGGCTTTAATTTGGAAAGAGTGTAGAAGACACAATACTAGACTATACTGTACACTGTTATCTCCAATACTTTGTAGGTAAATTTATAAACCAGACTGCCACGGCGGAATCTAAGCACTAAGTGGGTAAAGGCTGAAGGCAGATCATTTCAACTTAAAGCCCAGTTTAGGATAACCAGAGCTTCGAAGAAACCTTGACTTAAAGTAAAAAGGGGGAAGGGGAGTCCGTCTCTTGAGTTTCTTAATGTTCCCTTGGTTTTAGTTATCTTATTATTATAAACCCCAAAATGAAAACAAGAACAAATTGAAGCTTGGTAGAAAACAAGGATAGGTCTCTTAAATACTGTCTGACCTGTGGGCAAAAACAAGTTTGTGTACTTTATCCACGAAGCCAAGACAGGGATTGGTGGTAATAGAACACTGAGCCTAAATTAAAAAGTGAATGTAGAAAGCAGAAAAAAAAGTAAATATACTAAGTCCAAGGGGCATAGCCAGTCAAGCGCAACCTATCTGGCTGAGTAAGTGAAGAATTGCCCAATATTCTTATAAAAAATGACTCAGTAATCCAGAAAGGTAAGTTTACTATTTTTGATAATGTTAATCTGCACATTAGGAAAAGACATATAGTATGAGTAACTAATGACAGGGGTTTTTTGTTTGGTTGGTTGGGTTTTGTTGTTGTTTTTGTTTTTTTGGGTTTATTTTTTTAACCTGTCGGTGAAAATACATTTCAGAACGTCTTTAGCTATTGGAAGTTCACCATCTGAAACTAAATGTATTCACACTTAGGCCATTATATCCATGCAGAGTCTAAACTTTCTGCAAAATGCTATTACCAAGAACAGATGGCTGGAGCGAAAAAGCAAAGAAAGCCTGAACAAAAAATTAATTAGTGCTTCCTAAAGTCCTGTGGATTGATTACAAGCCTCGGGGAAGTCTTTTAAGTTTTTATAAATTCACCTTCCTGCTTTAAAAGTGTCTGAACTTGACACCTATGAAGTGCTACCTACCATTATGACTCGTTGCTTGGCCTTAGATATATTGCCACAGGACAGGCCGGAATGTAAAGTTTCTCAACCACTGTTGCTTAAGGCAGTATTTTCAGATCCTGGTAGTTTTATTGAACAGTCACCTTTTGAATACACACACCGTACCAGAGACCGTCTTAGCTGTGGTTCAAAGCCCTTCAAAGAGCTGAGAGACATTGTGCTCGAAGAGCAACAGCTTCTGGCATTTTGAGATTGGATAATCCCTTTTCATTTTTGAAATTTTTAATCTTGTTTTTTGATTTTCTTAGATTATATCCCCCTTCCACCCATTTCTTCTGTCTCCCTTTTAGTTACCCTTCCCATTACCCCCGTACAGATTATATCCCCCTTCCACCCATTTCTTCTGTCTCCCTTTTAGTTACCCTTCCCATTACCCCCTTTGTTCCCTGAAACAGTTTCACTTCTACTTCCATGTCCTGTATACATTCATGATTTTATGGGATGATATAAAACTAGTGTCTTAGTTACAGTTTCTATTGCTATAGCGAAACACCATGACCAAAAAGCAAGTTTGGGAGGAAAGGATCTTCATTGTTGTAGGAAAACAGGACAGGAGCTCAAACAGGGAACATCCTGATGTGGAGACCTTGCAGGGGTGTTGTTTACTCAGTCTGCTTTCTTGTAGAACCCAGGACCACCAGCCCAAAGGTGAAACCACCCACAATGGGCTGGCTGGGCCCACCCCCATTAATCACTAAGTAAAGAAATGCCTTATAGCTGAGTCCTAGGGAAACCTGTTTCTCAATTAAGGTTTCCTGCTTTCAGATAACTCTGTAAGTGTGTGTGACAAATTGACACAAAACTAGCCAGCAGTCATAGAAACCACAAATAAAAGAAAATACGGTATTTAACTTTCCGAGACAGGCTTAACTAATGTAATACGATTGTGCACAGTTATGTGTGTTTCCTACAAACAATATAACTTTATTCTTTGTGGCTGAAAAGATCCCACTGTATGCACCCACCACAATTTCTTCATCCAGATGACTTGGTGCCATCATTTACCGATCATGGATAGTGCTGTATTAAACAGCAACGTGTAAGTGTCTCTCAGCTAGGTTATCTTGGTAGCCTTCAGACAAATACGCAGGAATGGCATAGCTTGGGTTATATGTTCAATTGATTTATAGTTTATTGGAGACTTCCATAGTGATTTCCATGGGTGCCAGACTAGTTTACAGGACAGCAGCTGTGAATAAGTGTTCCCTTTCATTCACATCCTTGCCAAGATTAGTTTTCTGCCCTTCTCAGTGGAGTACAATAAAATCTCACATTTGTTTTGGTTGATATGTCTCACATGTTGTAGCTCAGGTCTCATTTTGTAGATTGCTCATTTCCATTACCCCATTCAGTAAGTAGTTATCCTTATTCAGTTTTTTCTTTCTTTCTTTCTTTATTTTAACTATTTATTCTTTTATGTTATGAGTACACTGTAGCTGTCTTCAGACAGACCAGAAAGGGTAGCAGATCCCATTACAGATGGTTGTGAGCCACCATGTGGTTGCTGGGAATTGAACTCAGGACCTTTGGAAGAGCAGTCAGTGCTCTTAACCGCTGAGCCATCTCTTCAGCCCCCCCCCTTTTTTTAAAGATTTATTTATTTATTCTATGTATGAGTACACTGTCATTATCTTCAGAGACACTGGAGGAGGGCATCCGATTTAATTATAGATGGTTATGAGCCATCATGTGGTTGCTGGGAATTGAACTCAGGACCTCTGGAAGAGCAGCCAGTGCTCTTAACCACTGAGCCATCTCTCTAACCCCCTTATTTTTAGTTTGTGGTATAGTCTGGCTATTAATCATCTGGCAGATGTATAGTTAGCAAAGATGTTATCCTATTCTGTGGGGTGTTCTTTATTAAGTATTTCCCTTACCGCATAGGAGCCTTTCAATTTCATGAGATCCCATTTGTCAGTTATTGAAATCATTTCCTGAAAAACTGTGATTCTATTAGAAAACCCTGGCCTATGCTTATATCTGGATGTCTTTTGCTTACCTTTTCCTCTAACAGTTTTGAAGTCTTGGATCTTGCATTAATGTCTTTGATCTTGTCAGACTTGGTTTTTATGCAGTGTGAAAGATAAGTATCTAGTTTCATGCTTTTATATGTGGATATCTATCTTAGTTAGCGTTTTACTGCTGTGAACAGACACCATGACCAAGGCAACTCTTATAAGAACAACATTTAATTGAGGCTGGTTTACAGGTTCAGAGGTTCAGTCCATTATCATCAAGGCAGGAACATGGCAGCATCCAGGCAGGCATGGTGCAGGGGGAGCTGAGAGTTCTACATCTTCATCTGAAGGCTGCTAGCAGAATACTGGCTTTCAGGCAGCTAGGATGAGGGTCTTAAAGTCCACACACACAGTGACACATCTACTCCAGCAGGATAACATCTTCTAATAGTGCCATTCCCTGGGCCAAGCATATACAAACCATCACAATATCTGATTTTTCTATCACCACTGGTTAAGCAGGCTGACTTTTCTCCATTTTTTTTTTTTTTTTTTTTTTTTTTTTTTTGTTGTTGTTACCAAAGTCAGGTGGTTATAACTGTGCCTGTTTATATCTGGATCATGTATTCTGCTCCATTAATCTGAATGTCTGTTTTGTTTCTTGTATTTTGGGGGGTGTTTTGTTTTGGGGGTTGTTTGTTTGTTTCTTTTTCTAATACTAAGCTGTTTATGTTACTGAGGTGCCATACTATAACTCAGAATCAGGTCTGATGTTGCTTCTGACATAATTCGTTTTTCTCAGGATTGTTTTTGTTCTATGGTGTCTTTTGTGCTTCCAAATAAATTTTAATATTATTTTTCAATTTATGTGACAAATGGCTCTCTCTCTCTCTCTCTCTCTCTCTCTCTCTCTGTGTGTGTGTGTGTATGTGTGTGTGTGTGTGTGTGAGAGAGAGAGAGAGAGAGAGAGAGAGAGAGAGAGAGAGAGAGAGAGAGAGAGAGAGATTTGGAAATGTGTATTTTCACTTAAAAAGCTACGTTACAGTTCTTCATCAAAGGAACTCAAAGCAGGAACACTGCTGGTTGTCTTGCTTATCATGGTTTGCTTAGCCTACCTTGTTGTAAAATCCAGGACCACCTTCCAGAGGTAGGCCATCTTACATCAATCATTAATCAAGAAAATGCCTAACAGGTTTTCCAACAGACCACTTTTATGGAGGCATTTTTCTCAATTGAGCATCCATCCCAAGTGACTCAAATTGAAAACAAAAAAAAAAAAACAAAAAAACAAAATCAGGACAATTAACCCCTTGTCAACTTTACACACCAATATAACACTATTAAACAGTAACCTTTCCTTTCTTGCTTATCCCCAGAATCTCATATTAGAATTAATATCAAACATAGAACATTTCATATATAAATAATGTCTTTAAAAAGTCAAACACTAAACATGTGGACTCTCTTTTAAATTTTCAAAATCTCTCTAAAAGACCAGTGTTTCTAAATAAAACTCTAAAGTTTCTCTAAAAAGTCCAAAGTTTCAGAACAGGGTTTCTGTAAAATCAAACTAAGTTAAATAAATGCCTTCCTAATCCAAGGAGGAATGACCAGGGCACAGTCACAATCAAATCTCAACAAAACCAAAGTCTAACAGTATAAAAGGCCAATGAGAAACTTCTGGAGCCCACTCAGGATCCTCTGGCCTCCAGAGGGCTCAGGCAGTTCTGGGTCTCTAGGTTTGCTACATACTGTACACACAGTTTGTCTCCTGGGCTCAGGCCTGCTCCATCCTAAAGCAGCTGCTCACCTCAGTGGTCATCACATTATACTGACCTCTCCAACAGTCTGCTGTCCCCACTGCAAATAGGATCATATTTATCACTAGCTTCTCCTGGCTCCGTGTCGGGACTCTGGCCTTGCCTCATGGCACCATACCTCAACTCCTCTCTCTATAATCTGTTCAGTACAGAGGCTTTTACTGCAACTTAAGATGCACCTTCACTAATGGCCTCTCCTAGACTGTCTTCAAGGATTCGAGACCTGCCACACAGTTCTCTCATGGCCTCAGCTTCTCTCCATGACTCCTTCATGCCTTTAAAATCAGTACCACGGGGCTGGAGAGATAGCTCAGTGGCTACGAGCACTGACTGCTCTTCCAGAGGTTCTGAGTTCAAATCTCAGAAACCACATGGTGGCTCACAACCATCTGTAATGAGATCTGATGCTCTCTTCTGGTGTGTCTGAGGACAGCTGCAGTGTACTTATATATAGTAAAAGTAAATAAGTCTTTAAAAAAGCAACAACAGTACCACTTGGGTAACTCTTACACATTACCAAGTTTGGCTGCCAGCATGAGATGCAGCTTTGGCCCCCTCCGTGCCACAGCTTCTGTGTGCTGGCCCCGAGGAAGCACTTCTTAGATGTTCTTGCCGCAATGATGCTGGTGTGTTTTTAATTGCAGCTGATTCTTTAGTCCTAGCTGATCATTATCCTAGGAAAGCAAAGTTTCGTTTTCTTGTTAATCACAGCCAATTTTTCGTTTCCCAGTGACCAGAACTACATATTCTTAATTCAAAATAACACATAAATGGTCCCGACAGTTAGTGGCTTTGCTTCTCTTTTAAATTCCACAAGCCAGGCCTCCACTGAAGAGATGACTCTCGGCATTATCTTCCAAGCTCACACAACCACAACTCTTAAGCTCTGAACACTCCATGGTTTTTCTAGTGCAACGTTCCAAAGTCCTTTCTATATTCCTCCCAAAAAACACGTGCTCAGGTTTGTCACAGCAATGTTCAATTCTTGGCACCAATTTCTGTCTTAGATATTCTTTGCTGTGATTTTTTTAAATGACCAAAAGCAACTTGGAGAGGACAAGGTTTACTTCAGCCAATAGGTTCCATACATATTTTGTGATCACAGGAAGCAGGAACTGAGGCAAAGGTCACTGGAGCACACTGCTTCCTGGCTTCCTCAGCCTGCTTTCTTATATAACCCAGAACTACCTGCCCAGAGGTGGCACTGCCCATGATGGGCTGGGCCATCCCATATCAACCATTAATCAAGAAAATATCCAACAGACTTGACTTGCATACAGGTAATCTTATGGAAGCATTTTCTCAATTCAGAGTCCTTCTCAAATGACTCAAGCTTATGGCAAGTTGACAAAGAACACCAAACAAACCAGACAGAAAGCAGGGGTAGGTAGGGCAAGCTATAAAACATCAAAAGCCTTTCCCCAGAACTTTCTCTTTTAAAGTTCCTCAGCATCCCCACAACCAGGGACTAGATGTCCAAATACATGAACTTATGGTGGACATTTCTGTTCAAAACAGTGCACCATATAAAGGAAGAAGAGAATTGATTCCACAACCATGTTCTCTGACATACAACGCACACTGTGGTGGGTATGTTTTCCCCTCAACTAACACTCTGTCTGTCTGTCTGTCTCTCTCTCTCTCTCTCTCTCTCTCTCTCTCTCTCTCTCTCTCTCTCACACACACACACACACACACACACACACACACACACAAACACACACACTCACACACATACACACACACTAGTAAAGAACACAATTTTGCTATGTGTTGTGTGATAGTTTGCATATGTTGGGCCCAGGGAGTGGCACTATTAAAAGGTGTGGCCTTGTTGGAGGAAGTGTGTCACTCTGGGGGTGGGCTTGGAGACCCTCTTCCTAGCTGCCTAAGGACGCTTCGCTGGTTCCTGGCTTCCTTCAGCTCCTCCTGCACCATGCCTGCCTGGATGCTGCCATGCTTCCACCTTGATGGTAATGGACTGAACCTCTCAACCTGTGAGCCAGCCCCAATTAAATGGTGTCATTTATAAGAGTTGCCTTGGTCATGGTGTCTGTTCACAGCAATAAAACCCTAACTAAGACATGTGGTAATGCACAGCCGGGCCAAAGGCGGAGCAGAGTGGAAGGGCACGTCCCCACAAGACAGTGATGGTCTGAGTTCAGTTTCTGGGACCCACATGGTAGAAGAAGAGTACAGACTCCAGCACACTATTTTCTGATACCCATACACATGCCTTAGCATATGCACTCCTCTGTTACACAATAAATAAGTAGTTAATGCAAATGTGGGTGGTATGCGGCAGCTCAGTGGTAAAGGACTTCCCTAGCATGTGCAAGTCCCTTCCTCAGCCATCCTTATTTATTGCTAATTATTCATGTGTGTGCACGTGCACTCAAATGTGAGCATGTCATATGTCACAGCTTGTCTGTGGGAGTTAGTTCTCTCCTTCTACCATGTGGGGCCCAGGGATCAAACCCATGACATTAGGTTTGGAAGCAAGCACCTTAACCTATTGAACTAGCTCACCGTGCACCAAAACAGAAACGTCTAAAAGGTGTCTACGTGGGACAAGGCTCACAGGCACTGCTGGATCCATCATTGCTGCGGGGAGGGAAATACATGTTTTTCAGAGCACTGCAAGTTATCCTTGATAATTTGCTTAACCCAATTAAACTCATCGCTCCCCCCCAAAAAAAAGAAAGGAAAGGGAGAAGGCAGAAAGAAGGGAGGGAGGAAGGTAAGATTGGGTAGAAGATGGAGATCATCAGAAACAGGAGGAGGGCAAGAGAGGGTGATGAAGGATAAGTATGTCAAATACTCTATATACATGATGAGAATATAGTACAATCTATTCTGTGTATAATTAATATATGCTAGTAAACTGCTTCAAAATGCATAAATGGTGTCAGTGGATAACATATTTGACCATAACCTGAACTGTTACTGAGAGAGCCAAAAACAGAATAAAACACCCTATTATTATATTTGCAACAAAATGAAAAGGTTTCGCCAGAAACCCTGAAAAGGAAGGCAAACTCATTTCTATCAGGAAATATAACTTAATGTAAAAGTAAGAACAATCCTTTGTTCTGAAGACCCTGGCAAGGCAAGATCTCACCATGATGACAGCAGGAATGGCGAACAGGACAAGGACTCCCATCCACTTCTATGGAGATGCGAATTAGCACAGAATTGTAAGGAGCAATGAAACAAAATGTATTCCAGAAAATACTACACTTTGACCTAGCAATTGTGACCTAAAGACTCTAAAGATTCTGGAGCTGGAGAGACAGATCAGTATTTAAGAGTACCTGTGTTACCCAAATAGCAAGCACAGTGCTACAGAATTGGCTTTTCTCTGTAGGGTGTTGGTTTTGATTTGATTGTAACTATGGTTTGGTTCTTCCTTTTTGGAATAATAATGAAAAAGATTGTGAAACTTGTTTGTTTTATAAGAACCACCACACTTACAAGACCTTAGATTTTTAAGAGTTTGAAGTTTTAAGACTTAAAAAATTTAAAAACAGGCTTTTAAAAGTTAGACTGTGGTTTTATTTTTATAATCACATTATTTGGGCACAAGAAATTAAAAGGGCATAGCTTAAATGTTTAAGTATTTATTTCTTTGCTTTACATCATCATCAGATATTTCTCCCACCCCATCATCATCCTTCTTATCCCTGTCCCACCGTTACAAATCCACTCCTCCCTTTACCCACTCCTCTTCTCCTCAGAGCAGACACATCCTGTTGGGTACCACTCCATCCTAGGAATCCAGTCACAGTAGGTCTAAGTGTATCTTCTCTCACTGAGCCCCAACTAGGCAGTCAAGCTAAGAGAAGGAGATCCAATGGCAGGCAGTAGAGTCAGAAACAGTTTCAACTCCAATTGTTAGGGGACCTACATGAAGAACAAGCTGCTCTTCTGCTATGGATAAGTAGGGTATCTAAGTCTACTGCATGCCCTTTGGTTGGTGGTTCAGTTTAAATTTTATTGTGTCAAAGTTGACAAGAAATGGAGTGTCATAGTTTCCAACAACTTGAACAATCCTGAATATACCTTGGGAAGTGGGATTCTCAACTGAGAAATTTCTTTCGCCAAATTGGTCTGTAGGTATGTCTGTGGGGCCATTTTATTGATTGCTAATTGATGTTCAAGGGCCTTTCTCACTCACTATGGTTGTATAAGAAAGGTAGCTGAGAAAGCCAGAAGAATTAAGTCAATAAGCATGGCCTCTGGTTCTGTTCCTGACTCCTGGTTCCTGACTTTGTTTCCCTAATGATGGACTGTAATTTTTAAGCAAAATAAACCCTTTCACCCATCCAGCACCCAAAAAAGAGTACCTATGTTAGATGGTTCACCTATAACTCCAGCAACTCTTCTTGCTTCCTCAGATACTTGCAGATATATAATACACACAGACACATGTGTAACTTTAATAATAATAATAATAATAATAATAATAATAATAATAATAATAATATAAAAACACCACCACCATCATCAGGAATATTTAGCCAGGTATGGTGATGCACACATTACATCACAACACTTAGGCAGAGGCAGATAGATCTCTGTGAGTTCAAGAGCAGCCTGATCTACACAGTGAATTCCAGGGCAGCCAGGACTATTAAGTGATACTTTGTCTCAACAAAAGAAAGAAAGAATCTAAAGAACAAAAGAAAAGGGAGAAAGAAAGAGAGAAAGGAAGAAAGAGAAAGAACGAAAGAAAAGAAAGAAAGAAAGAAAGAAAAGAAAGGAAGGAAGGAAGGAACGAAGATGGCTCAGCATTTAAGAGTATATACTGCCCTGACAGAGGAACTGAGTGTGGTTCCTGGTACTTACATTAGGCAGCTTATAATTACCTGTAAATTCAGCCCCAGATCTGACACCTTCTTCTGACCGCAAAGCACCTGTACAAATGTGGCTAAAATGTGGTATACACATAAAATAAAAAATGAATCTTTTTAAAAAAATCTATCTAGGCATGGTAATCCACATCTTTAATCCCTGCTATCAGACGGCAGAGGCAGGTGTAGCTCTGGGACTGAGGCCAGTCTGGTTTACATAGATAGTTCCAGGACAGCCAGGCCGATAGGTTAATAGAGAAACCCTGACTGGGGAGGAAAAAAGAGTGACTCTGAAGATTCTAAGTTCCCAGTGGTCTCCACAACAGTATGTGCTGTTTCCACTCTTCTTGGTCACCCACTGAAAGTGGATGGTAAAACCTTGGTGCTGAAGACAACACGTATTTTGCTTGCAAGGAGAAATTCAGCTGGAAGGAAGCTAGCCAGCCGCCTCCCTGTTGGCTAGTGTTCATAGTACTAGAACATGTTATGCAGATCCCTGGGGAGAAAAATCAGCAACTTTACCCAGCTGTAAATCCTGCAAACCCTTCAAGGCAAAAATGCCCATTGTTGTGACACTGGCATAGGAGGAACCAATGCCTGTTTGGTTGGATTTGAGGTCTGTTCCATGAGAAGGGATTCATGTACAGAACTGTAAACATGATCAAAAACCTCATGACTGGGAGGTCAGAATCTGCGGGGAGCAGATAACCTGTTAACGTTGTCTTTGCAAACTGACCTGGTGCCCATAGGACGGCTCTTCTATTTGCCATTGAGTAGCATCTAGTGTCTCTGTAGTCATTAGCTAATGCCGAGTCTTGTGTCTAGACAAAGTTCTGAGAATGTGTGAGGGTTGAGTGCTGGGCTCTAAATGAGACATCACTATCACCCTGTCCACCTTCTGAGGATTTCAGGAAAGGGATGAGATTGTAAGTGACAGAGGATACACATTATTACTTGTGATTACTGTGAGTTGCTGTCTTCTTGATGTGACCGGACCATTACACTCATGAACTTACAGTGGCTCTGGTTGCTGTCACCAGACCTGCACAAGATGGAACTTGTCAATATTCTATATTGGATAAGGGAACACTTAAAAAGCCTATCCCTCTTGAGGAGCTATTGGTGGATCATGGTTACCATAGAAGGGAGAGTCATTTTCGTCAGAGGCATAGTCATTGTTAAATGCTCTGGTAACCTCGCCCCCACAACTTATGCTCACATAAACAACCCTAATTAAACTAGATGGGTCCAAAAGAAAAACCCAAAGTGTCTGAACCAGTGATTCTTAATCTTCCTAATGTGACTCTTTAATACAGTCTTTCTGATGTGGTGACTCCCAGCCATCAAATTATTTCAGTGCTACTTCATAAATGTAATTTTGCTACTGTTATGACTCATAATGCAAATGTCTGACATGCAGTGTCTGAAATATGACCCCATGAAAGGGTAGTTTGCCCGCCCCCAAAGTGGTTGAGACACACAGGTTGAGAATGACTGAGCTAAACCATGGAAACAAAACAATGCATATAAAGATATGAGAAGAATGACGTTTACTGCCACATTGTTCATCATAGATCACGGTCTTAGTTACCTCTGTAAGGGTCCCTCCAAATTCCAGCAGGGTACATCTGTGTGAGGCTAAAGGAAATCCAGTTCAGCACAGCTAGGTTAGCCTCTGCTGGTTTAAACTTCTACAGTGCAACTCCAAGCCATTCATTTTTGACATATTCTAGTACAGTACAAGGCTGAGCAAATTGTGACATTTCTCACAATACCTTGCCAAGTACATGTGACCTTTTCCATAATGATAGGTTCTACAGCGTAATGGCCTAGGATATGGAGTGGTCTCCATTACACAAATAGGGAGGAGGTCACCAGGCTATAAAGAACAAGTGATATCTTCCCTAAGGCTGGGTTCTATTGACTGGAAATTAAGATGAAGGTATAAGGAGGAAGGGTCTGGATAAACTTAAGAGTCTGGGGGATTCAGGTGCAGCCTGGCCCCACAGACAGCACAGCTCCCTAGTCTATTAGCAACATCTATTCCCAATGGAAAACAGGAATACACATTTGCAGGCTTAGATTTTTCAAAACTTATTTTTAATAAGGGTTCTTAAATGCTTTAACGTCTTTTAGCTCTCCACTTGACACATTCCTTCCATTGAGGAGATGAACCTACCTACTTAACATTGCTGGTTTCCCTCCTGCTCATCTGTGAACACAAAGATCATGTGTCCTCTACAAATTTAACATCGCTGTGAAGAGATGCCGAGATAAAGGCAACTGTGATGATTTACATATGCTCTGCCCAGGGAGGGGAACTATCAGAAGGTGGCCCTGGTGGAGTAGGTGTGGTCTTGGAAGGAGTGTGTCATGTGGTTATGGGCTTTAAGATCCTTATCCTATCTCTATGGAAGCCAGTATTCTGCTAGCAGCCTTCAGATGAAGATATAGAACTCTCAGCTCCTCCGCACCATGCCTGTCTGGAGGCTGCCATGTTCTTCCTTGATGATAATGGACTGAACCTCTGAACCTCTAACCTAACCCCTACTTAAATGTTGCACTTATTAAGAGTTGGCTTGGTCATGGTGTCTGTGTACAGCAGTAAAACCCTAACTAAGGCAGCAACGTATAAAAGAAAGCATTTACTTGGGTGCTTGCTTAGCTTCAGAGGGTCAGTTCATAACTATTGTACTGAGGAGTAGGCAGCCAGGCAGGCATGGTGGGGCAGTAGCTGAGAGTTTACATTTCTGATCCACAGGCAGGGGGCATGAGATTAGACCTGGAGTGGGCTCTCAAAAAAAAAATCTTAAAACATGGTTATGTGTATATTAGTTTTTTTTTTTTCAAAACCCATCCCCAGTAATATACTTCCTCCAAGGACACAACTCCTAACCATTCCGAAAACAGTTTCACCAACTGAGGATCAACCATTCAAATGTATGAGCCTATTGGAGGCATTCTCATTCAAACTGCCATCCTAACAAAAGCTAAGTCTAATGAACTCCTATCAGTAATAAAGCATTACTGGTATGGTGGTTCATGTTTTTAATATACACGTATAGAAAGGTTTTGGCTAACCGTGGCTAGCCACATGACTACATCTACAATCAGCTAATGCCCAAGCTGCTGGACACTCCTGTGAGGGACTTTCCTGATTGTTTGTTATTTGTTATTGTTATGATTCAAACTGGGATGACTCTCTATGGTCTGGGCCACAACTTCTGGTGGCCGCCCACATAAAAGGACGTGGAAGAAAGAAACTTTCTGTCTGCTATTCCTCACTCTCACTAGTAAGTTCACTTCTCCTGCTGCTGCAGCCAATATCAGACCCAACTGCATCAGGATTCCAGCATAAACTGAAGACCAGCAGCTCTCCAGGAATCCCTCAGGACTCCACGGCCATCTTGGGACTGAGGCATTCAGCTCTGTGGACTGAACCACTCCAGCATTCTTAGACTCATTCTGAGACAGCTGTTTTGGACTACTCAGACCACATTCAGCATGTCATTCTAATACATCCCCCTTTGATGCATGCATCTATCAGTTCTGTTCCTTTAGGAGAACCCCATTTAATATGAAAGGTTAGGCAGAAGGACTGTGAGTTCTAAGCCAGCCCGGGCTATGCAGAAAGAGCAGGAACCGCCTCAGTGGGACTGAATGGCGTGTTCAGCGGGCACGGTTCAGTGGTAGAGTGCTTGCTTCGCAAGATGAGGTGGGGGTTCAGTCTGAGAACCACAAAAATTAATAGAAACAACAACAAAGTAATAAGAAAGAATCAGTGGATCATTTGAGTAAATCATGTAGTTCTACAGGCTTTGGGCCATTGTATAACCATTAATAGAAACAAGTCAGAATTCAGATTGTGGTCTAAACATATAGTTCCAGGACAAGGGAAACAAGTAGGAAGGCTGAGTTTGAGGGTGATCTGAGTGACAAAGTGAGATCTTGCATGAAAAACACAAGGAGCTGGGAAATGGCTCAGTGACTGAGAAGCACCTGCTGATATTTCATAAGACCCAGGATCGACTGACAACTGTCTGTTCTTTAGTTCCAGGGGACTAGTTCCATTGCCATCTTCTGACCTCTGCAAGCACCTGTCATGTACCTGACACACAGTTATACATGCAGGTGAAGTATCTATGCACATTAAATAAATCAATCTAAAAAATAAATATCGAAATGTAACTAAAAATAAAAATAACAAAAAACAAATCAAGTTCAGAGTTGTAGAAGCAGCCTTGTAAGAGTGTGCAGTCTTAAGTAATACCAGAAAAGCATATGCTAGCCATTGAAAAAAAAATGATAGCAATTTATTTTTATTCTTTGTGTATGAGATTTTTGCCTGCATATATGTACAAGCATCATGTGCGTAGCTGGTGTCTGACGAGGTCAGAGGAACACACTGGATCTCCAAGGAACTGGAGTTACATACAGGCTGCCATTGGGTGCTGGTAAAGGTCCTTGGCAAGAACAAACAGTCCTCTTAATTGCTCTTCAGTCACCGCTCTTAACCATCTCTCCAGCCCCATCCCATCTTCTACATGAGAACAGAAGCCATGTATGATAAGATTCTTGAAAATACAGAAAGGTATACTACCTTCCTCCATTGGAATAAGTAGGGCAGGACAGGATGTGAGAAGGGAGAGCTGTCTTGGGTTTCTATTGTTCTGATAAACACCATGACTGACAGCAACTTGGGGAAGAATGGGGTTGTTTCAACTAACAGTCATATTTCATTATCTGGGAAGTCAAAGCAGAAACTCAAGCAGGGCAGGAACCTGGAGGCAGGAACCTAAGCAGGGAACATGCAGCAATGCCACTTTCTTGTCAGACTCACATATTCTTATATTTTCCTATTTTAAAGATTTATTTATTTATTATATGGAAGTACACTGTATCTGTCCTCAGACACACCAGAAGAGGGCATCAGATCCCATTACAGATGGTTGTGAGCCACCACGAGGTTGCTGGGTAATTGAACTCAGAACCTCTGGAAGAGCAGTCAGTGCTCTTAACCACTGAGCCATCTCTCCAGCCCCTCTTATACTTTCCTTATACCGCCTAGAACTACCTGCCCAGTGATGGCACTTCTGACAGACCCTAGGCCCTCCCTCATCAGTCATTCATTAAGAAAATGTCCCCATTTGCCTACATGCGAATTTGATGAAGGCATTTTCTCAGTTGAGTTTCTTTTGCCCAGATAACTCCATCTTGCGTCAAGTTGAAACAAAACAAAACACCCTAATCATGTCAGGAGTACATCACATAAAGACTAAAAAGCAAGAATAACATTACGTGGAAATGGGATATAAGTGTACTTCTTGGTATGTGATTAGTTTGCATTAAGTGAAATCATTTATGCAATTCTTATCTCTCTCCAGTCTATCTTCTTGGAAGTTCTCTGTCTGTCTGTCTGTCTGTCTCTCTATCTCTTTATCATGCTCTCTCTCTCTGTGTGTGTGTCTCCCTCTCTCTTCCTTTCACTCTGTCTCCATGACTCTATTTTCTCTCTGTGTTGGGGAGTGGATGTCTGAGTATGGGTGTGGGTGCTTCTACTGGGGGAAGCTTCTGATGCAGGCTCTTCTTCATGCTTAGGCAAACCCTCTACCATGAGCCTACATATATGGCCACATAGATACTCTCTCTGAACCAAGCTCTTCTGCCACTGATAACAATACAGTTTAGTTTCTATTCAAATATATTCCCAGTGTATGGAACAAAGAATGGAAAGACAGATTTGGCCTTAACTGGTTTTGGATGTGGGTACAGTAAAGCAAACTGTGTTCAAAGGGATCGTTAGGAGACTCCCCTATTGACCTCTTATGCCTATACCCAATTGAGTGGGCCCATGATTAAACATGCATTTTGAAGAGACATGCGCAGCAGAAAAAAAATGAATGTATTAACCATCCCAACTATACCCCCTAGCAACCAGTGCCTCTTTATTTTATGCCCCCAGGCTGTAACTTAGAGACCTTAAAAACCATCACTCACACATCATGTGTCAATCTTAACAGTGTTTGTTTGATCAGAGCTGTACAATTGCTTTGCTTTTAAATAAAGTTTCCTTACTACTTTTGTGAACCTGTAGATGCCTTGATTTCAGTCCTTGCTACTAGGAACAGGGACCTGTACATACCTAGCCTAGATCTTGACCACAGGTGTATTTGGGCAGTTCAGCCCAGCATGGCCAGGAAGGCAGAGTGGAACAGCTAGGGGCATGGTGTCCAGGAAGAAGAAAAGGTGATAAGGGGCCAAAATATGATATAACCCCCACGGACACACCATAACAACTATTTCATGTTCACTTCACCTACCGAAGGACCAGGTAACTTCCCCGTATCTTGCAAGTTATACTTCTTGGAAAATAAAGCCACATGGGAAATTTGGTGGCCATGTGGTTGTGTCCTTACAAAGCCCATATGACTCATCGCTTGTCACCACTGGCTGGGATACCAGAGAATGAACATTACAGATTCCTGCCAGTATTTAATGAAAGTTTGCTTCAAATTTGACTCAAAATTGTGGGATTGTTTTTTCTTTCACAAATCTCAAGATTAACACACCACCTCCAATAATGCCACCATATTTAGAATCTCTTCTTTTGGATCTAAAAATGCCCCCCCCCCCACAGGATACTATTCTTGAACACATGCCTCTCAGCTGTTAGTGTTTTTATGGAAGGGTGTGAAGCCTTAGGATGTAGAGGCAAGCTGGAGGAAATGGATCTCCGAGAAGGAAGAGGTGACACTTTTAGGGATCAGCAGGTTTCCTGTCCCTCTCTGCTTCCTGACAGAGAGATACAGATGAACAACCTCACACTCCACTGCACAGCTATAAGCTGCCCTGGCTGCCTGAACTCCACCACAATGGACTGTACCCAACAACCATAAGCCCAAATAAACATTTGTTCTATTTTTTAATTAATTAATTTTATTATATTGTGTACATGGATGTTCTGCCTGCATTATGTCTGTGCACCTGCATATATGTATGTCTGGTGCTCACTGAGGTCAAAAGAGGGCATCAGATGCCCTAGAACTGGAATCACAGGCAGTTGTGAGCTACGACAAGGGTGGTGGCAAATCCAGGTCCTCTGGAAGAATACCCATTGCTCGTAACCAATAAGCAATCTCTCTAGTCCTAAGTCTTTTTTCCTCTTAAGTTGCTCCTTGTCAGATATTTGGTCACAGTGAGGAAAACATAACTAATAGAGTTATTAGTTATTTTTTGGTCAGCAGTCAGTGGTGAGTCCACTCCAGGTCCAAGTCTTCATGAGTTAATCATCTCTGGAGCCACAAATACTTCCAAAGATTTGCTGTACTACTGTGCAGGGCTTGTCTCAGCGCAGTTGTGCTTCTCATCAAAGCAAAGCATCACAGAGGACCTAAGTAAGCAAGTCGTCTTTTTAACACGAGAGAGAGAGAGAGAGAGAGAGAGAGAGAGAGAGAGAGAGAGAGAGAGAGAGAGAGAGAGAGAGAATCAGGTCAACCATAAAACTTGCATTTTTTCCCCATAATAATTATATGTAAAGGTAACAAAAACAGTCAGTGTTGGTTGGAGAGATGGCTCATCACTTAAGAGCACTTACTGCTCTTGCAGAGAACCAGGGTTCAGATCCCAGCACCCACAGAATCACTCACAATTTTCTGTAACTCCATTTCCAGAGGATCTGACACTCTCTTCTGACTCCCAAAGGGATCAAGTATATACCTGGTACATATAACACGCACTCACAAACACTCACACATAACACAAAAAAAAAATAAACATCATAAAAATGGTGATTGTGACATAATTAGGGTAAATTGGTGTGCAGGATAGTTTTATATCAACTTAATACAAGATGGAGTCATCTGAACGGAGGGAACCTATAAGAAAATGCTTTCATACAATGGGGTTGTAGGCCAGGCAGTGGTGGTGTATGCCTTTAATCCCAACACTTGGGAGGCAGAGGCAAGAGGATCTCTGTGAGTTTAAAGGCCAGCCTGGTCTACAACACTCACGGCTAGATGGTGAAACCCTGTCTGAAGGGAAGGTGGGGTTGTAGGCTGACCCTTAAAACATTTTCTTCCTTAGTGATTGATGGGGGAGGGCCTAGACCATTGTGAGTGGTACCATCCCTGAACTAGTGGACCTGGAATCTATAAGAAAGCAGGCTGAGCCAGTCATGGGAAGCAAGCCAGTAAACAGCATTCTTCTGTGGCCTAAGCATCAGCTCCTGCCTTGAGCTTCGTGCTCTGTTTGAGTTTCTGTTCTGACTTTCTTTGATGATGAACATTTATATGGAAGTATAAGGTGAATAAACCCTTTCTTCAGCAGCTTGCTTTTTGGTCATGATGTTTCGCTGAAACAATAGAAACCCTAAGTAAGACAGCTAGTAGAGACGAATAGACATTTGTCTAAGAATATTGCTCAGTGGTAGAACAATTCTGTATCATGTGGAAGACTCTGGGCTCCATCTCCAGCATTATGAAATAAAACAAAAGAAAACAGAAGAATGAAAGAAAGAAATAATCAACCTAGTTTTCTTTTAGCTGTGTCTTTCTTTCTTTCTTTCTTTCTTTCTTTCTTTCTTTCTTTCTTAGTATTTAGGTAATAAATAAAGAGATAACTGAACAACACTATTTGGGAACTGCTAATGATTCCCAGATTTAGGTAATGATCACCAATAACCAATATTAATTAATATTACAAAGAAGACAAAAGCAAAACGAAACAAAACTGCCCAAAACAAAACCGAGCCTATGATCTTAGCACCCAGGCAGCTGAGGCAAGAGAACCCCAGGTTCAAGGTCATCCCGGGTTGTAGAATGAGGATGAGGCCAACCATGCCTTAAGAAACAACTGGGAAGTCCTTCCTGATGGAATGGCACCCTGCCACTTTTGATAGAATCCTGTCAGTCTGAATCAGACACACCCTTTATACATAAGCACCAGGTTTATAGACATTCCGTTAAATGTCACTGCAGCCAGCAATAGCCAGAATGTGAGACATTCCAAACAACAAAAGTAATTTTCCTTTTTTAAAAGATTTATTTATTATTTATAAGTACACTGCAGCTGTCTTCAGACACACCAGAAGAGAGCATCAGATCTCATCACAGATGGTTGTGAGCCACCATGTGGTTGCTGAGATTTGAACTCAGAACCTCTGGAAGAGCAGTCAGTGCTCTTAACCACCGAGCCACCTCTCCAACCCCAAAAGTAAGTTTCTTAACAAAAACAAATAAATAAAAGGAAAAAGTGGAATATCTGTACATGACAATAGACCATAGAGAAATAGCCTCAAATGCAATGTGTGGCTTCTTTTCTTGGAGGCCTCTCCACTTAAACTAAGTAGATAAAAGCGTTCTCAGAGGCTGAGGCAAGAGAACCAAAAGCTCAGAACGCATCTGAACAGTGCAGAGAGAACCTGTCTCAGATGAAGAAACCAAACCAAACCAAGCATGGTAAGCTGAAACATCCTCTGATATTAATAAGTAAATTGATCTTGGCTTGATTACACACAACCAAAGTATCTGGGAAGTGAAGGCAAGAGGACCAAGAACACAAAGCTAGTCAGGGCTACCTAAGACCCTGTCTCCAAATAAAACAAGAACAAAGGCAATAAAACAACGCAAGTGCTTTAGTTCTGATTATGGTACTATCACCATATTTTAAAATGACTCCCTGTCCTTTAATGATATACATTGAAACACTTATGAATGGAATGACTTTTCTGAGGTTAGCTCCTGAAGAATCAGAACGGGATGTAACTCGAGGAAGTGGTAGAATGTTTACTTGGCAGCTACAAAGCAGGCGCTACACACACTGAGCACAGTGGCAAATGCCTGGAATCCCAGAGCTGGAGTGGTAAAGGCAGGAGGATCAGGTCAAGCTCATCCACAGTTAGCATAGCCACGCCAGCATGGACTACATAAGTGGAACCCCAATTCAAGAGAAAACAAACAACGAAAAGTAAAGCTCTGGGCAAACAACCACACCAAACAGACAAATGTCAGCCAGAAGGTAACATAAACACATGCAAAGCAAAATGAAATAGCTACTCTTAAAAAAAAAATAATTGAGGACTGGAGAGATGGCTCAGCGGTTAAGGGCACCGACTGCTCTTCCAGAGGCCCTGAGTTCAAATCCCAGCAACCACATGGTGGCTTACGACCATCTGTAATGAGATCTGGTGCCCTCTTCTGATGACAGCTACAGTGTATTTATGTATAATACATAAATAAATTTAAAAAATAAAAAATAATGGAAAGAATCACCAGGCCAGAGAGATGGTTCTGTAGCTGAGGCACTTGTTTAAATACCTGATGACTTGCGTTTGAGCCCCAGGCACTACAAGGTGGCAGAAGAGAGTGCCTCCTAAAGTGTCCTCTGCATCATGAATTTTGCAGGCAAATGGATGGAACTAAAAAATATCTCGAATGAGGACATGACCAAAAGGACATGCATGATATATATTCACTGATAAGTGGATATTAGCCAAAAAGTTCTCAATACCCACGAAACCATAGAAAGCTTAACAAGAAGGAAGGCACAAGTAGGGATACCCGAAATCCACTTAGAAGGGGAACAAAATAATCATGGGAAGCAGAGGGAGGGAGGAAACAGGGTGGGAGAGGGGAGGGGAGAGGAGAAAAGGAGGTGCCAGATCAGGTATGGGGAGAGACAGAAGGGACACCCAGAAGGCCAGGAGAATGGATCGAAATATGCAGCAGTTGGGAGTAGGGGGCAGGGGGAACCTCTAGAAAATTCCAGAGACCTGGGATGTGAGAGGTTCCCAGGACTCAATGGAGATGACATTAGCCAAAATGCCCAACAGTGGGGAGATGGAACTGAAAGAGACCATCTCCAGTTGAGGCAGGGGGCCACCCACCATCTACAAAAATTTTAACCCAGAATTGTTCTTGTTTAAAGGAAATGCAGGAAAAATAAATAAAGCAGACTGAAAGAAAGGCCACCCAGTGATGGCCAACTTGGGATCTATCCCATTTGTGCACACCACATTCTGACACTATTACTGGGGCCATATTGTTTGTGCAGACAGGAGCCTGGCATGGCTGTCCTTGGAGAGACTTTACCAGCAACAGACAGAGACAAATACAGATACAGTCAACCATTGGATTGAGGTCGAGTGCCAATATGAAAGAGTGTGAGAAAGGACCGAAGGAGCTGAAGGAGATTGCAACCCCATGGGAAGAACAACAGTGCCAAACAAACAGAGCCCCAGAGTGTGGGGCGCTGCCTGCACATTCTCCATTACAAGATGGCGCTGACATCTGGCTGGAGTTAGCAGTAAATAAGTCATGTGCGCACGCGCTGGGTAACTTTCCACTCCTTGAGCCCTGCCTCTCCTGTGGCGTCATAGGGCCTGATGAGTTTCAACCAATCAGGGGGCTCCATGTCCAAGGCGATGACTGATTCCTATATAAGGGGACGGGCTAGATAGTTCGGGGTCTTCGTCTTCACTTGTTGCAAGCTTATGCACTGCCTCTCAAGATGCATTAAAGCTTTACCGCAGAAGAATCCTATTTCGTGTGCTGCGTCGTTCTTGCTGGCGAGACGGTTGCGCGGGACACCAGAGCTCCCAGAGCATATGTGGGCTGGTTCCTGGCCCCCGACATATTTGTAGCAGAGGACTGCCTTGTATGGCCTCAGTGGGAGAGGATGTGCTTAATCCCTGGACACTTGATGCCCCAGGGAAGAGAAATGCTGGTGAGGGTCGGGGATAGGCAGATGGGGGCGCACCCTCTCAGAGGGGGTGAAGAACTTGGGGAGGGGACACCGGGAAGGGAGCCAACTTTTGCAATGTAAATAAATAAAACAATTTAATAAAGGTTTTTTTTTTTTTTTTTTTTTTTTTTTTTTTTTTTTTAAAGGACTTGTCCTCTGATCTCCACATGGGTTCCACGGATAGAAATTAAAAAGCATCCTCTTCACCTTGGAATCTGGCTAAAGCCTCTTACCACGAGCAAAGCAAGAATTCCAGGACAATTAACAACTGTTTAGGGCCCCTATTCCTTCCAGATATAAATCTGTGATTTTCTAGAAATCTTACCAGAAACTTCACTTGTAGGGAAAGAACATGTACTAAACTCCTTGTGCAACTCTAGGGCCTCATAACTTAACCTTATCAGATTGTAATTCCATCCAAAGCATTTCAGGAGTCACACTATAATTTCAGAGGATGACGGGATGTAAGCCGAGAGCCATCTGAATGATTCATAGGGTGAATGTTAACACCACTGCAACTCTCTTGAAGAGCCTATACCAACACTTGTCTGAGTCTTGCTTGGATTCTGTGACTCCTCTTTGAGAAGCACACACCAGTGCTCTCTTGAGTGTGCTTGTCTCTCAGAATGCCTTTACAGGTGGTGCAGGCCCACACCTTGAATCCCAGCATTTGGGAGGCAGAGGCAGGTAGACCTCTGTGAACTTGAGGCCAGCCTGGTCTACTACAAATCTAGTTCCAAGACAGATAGGCCTGGCTTAACAAAAAGAAAAGAAAAAAGAAGAAAATGCCTTTTAAAATTATGTATGTCATACACTCACACAGATACATATATACAGAAATAAAAACAGATCTTAAAAACAAATTTGTGTGTGTGTGTGCGTGTATGTATGTGTGTGTGTCTTGGTGTCACAGCATGCATGTGGAGGTCAGAGGGCAACCTTAGGTGTATTGCTTTTTACTTTCTACTTTTTTTTTGGCACAAGGTCTTTTATTGTACGACAGTTCATAATTCAGGTTAGCTGGCAAAGGGAGATTCTCCCACATCTGCCTTCCGTCCCATAGGTGGAAGGCTCTCTATGTCTGCCTCCCGTCTCTCCAGTGGAAGGACTGGGATAAAGACTAGCACACCTGGTTAAGTGGGTTATGAGGATCTAAACTCAGGTCTCAGCTTGTACAGTAAGTGGTTTACCCACTGAGTCATCTCCCAAGCCCTAAAATAGCTTTAATAAAACCTCCAACGCTGCTTCACACTGGCCAGTCTTGAAATTCTTTTCTGCATTTGCCATCACGAATCCTGGAACTCCCCAGCCTGCTGCAGGTGCCCGTACGGAACCGCGACTCTGTCCTTTTCCACAGACAGATACTGTCGTATTTCTATCATGTTTTTCCTTTGGTGTATGTGATGCTTTGTCATAATTAGATTAGAACTGACCCTAAAAGTTTTCCTTGATTCTAACCAAGATCCCTATGAGAGTCGTTTCCTACAGCGAGGCAGTTAAGCTAAGGCAAAAAAAGCACAAGAAGAAATGAACCTTGATTGTTAGAAGAGACCTCATGTAAATAACTTAATCTGTATTACCATTGGGACTGTCATTCAGCCTGACATGGAGATGGGTTAATGTGGTCATTATTCTGTCCGGTTTTACAAACCACTGGATCACAAGCACAGGAGTTTTTGTCCTTTGTGGTGACATTTTTTGGGTCTTTGTGATGAAATGAAATTGACCTTAAGATGGCAGATGCTATGCAGTAGTCCTCAAGGGTTCTCCGAGCTGTCTGTTGGGATGGGAGGCACTCAAAACCAAAACAAAAAAACAAAAAAAAAAAAAAAAAAAAAAGTCTTTGTTACATTTATTTATTTTGTGTATGGGATTTCCACTGGGGTAAAAAGACACCATGACACCATGACCAAGGCAACTCATATATATATATATATATATATATATATATATATATATATATATATATATATATATATATACATATATATATATATATACATATATATATATACACATACACACACAGACACACACACAGACACACACACACACAAATTGAGGCTGTCTTACACTTTCAGAGGTTCCAACCGTTATCACCGTGATAAAAAGAAAGCATGACTTTGTTCGGGCAGACATGGTGCTGGAGTAGCTGACAGCTCTACATCTTGATCCAAAAGTCCAAAAACAGTCAAAAGACTGGCTTCCAGGGAGCTAGCAAGAGGTTCTTAAAATTTACCCCCACAATGACACACTTTCTCCAACAAGGCCACACGTTGTAACAGTGCCACTCCCTGGGCCAAACATATTCAAACCATCACAGGGTCCCAGGATCGAATACAGGCTGTCAAATTTGGTGGCAACAGCCTTCACTTCCCGAGCCATCTCCCTGGTCTCCTTAAGTCAAAGGACCCTTTCAAGGCAGCTGCTGACTCATTTTCCTCTCTTCATCCAAACATCAGGCAACCTTTCTGTTAGTCAGGATTCTTTCAGAAAAAGCTGAACTATCCACTGGGGGAAAAAAACCTTCCAGGATCAAATATACTAAATAAAGAAAAATCTGTTTTCTTCTAATATCCCCAAGTGGATTGCCCTGTAATATTTGCTGTTTGATTACCAACTTGTTACAAATCGCCTTAGTAGGGATTTGTGTTGTACATACATACATAATACATACATACATACATACATACATACATACATATATATATATATATACATTAGTAGCTTCAAACTGAGATGTAAGAACCCCTGAGCTTGTGGAAGAGGAACTATATTCATCATCTGTTACTTCCTACTACAGACTGTCTCAAGCCTACTACAAGGAGCATGTTTTATCCCCCAAGCTGCACAGGCAGCTTACCTGAGCTTAGCCGAGTGCTCCTGTTTCAAAGGTATCACAGAGGTGTTAGCTGTGGCTGCAGTCATTTCAAGGCTTTGGCAAAGAGGATCTTTTCCCAAGCTGAAGTCACATGGCTTTTAGTAGGATGTGCGATGCCACAGACTGAACACTGGACCGTTACTGCTGCCTATTGCCAGAGAACTCCTTGCTATCAGCTTCCCTCAGTGGGTAAAGGAGAGACAAGAGTAGGGAAGCCAACATCAAGGCTGAGATCTTTTTTGCAACCTGATCTGAAAATCAGCATCCTCTGGCACTTGCTATCGTCTCATAAGAACTATGTTAATAACTGCAGCCCATGTTCAAGGAGGAATTATATACTAGGAGGTGGGGCTTAATGAGGTAACTATCTCAGGGCTATAAACAATTAATACACATGATAAGGGCCTCGAGAGATGGGTTGGTGGTTAAGAGTGCTTGGTGTACAATCATGAGTGAGGAGAAACGTTCGGATCCCAGGACCCATTTAACAAGCTACATCTAACAACAGCTTTGAGGAAGACAAAACCCAGTTAAAAAATTGAAAGTCATAGATTCAGGGAGAGATCTCGCCTTTACGGAATAGGTGAACAGGATTAGAGGAACACATATGCACAGGTCACATGCTCACACAGATATCTACAGATACAAACAATTCTCTTCAAAGTCTTTATTCATTTATTTATGTATATGAATGCTCTACCTGCATATACACTTAGGTACCAGAAGAGGGCATCAGATTGCATTATAGATAGTTATGAGCCACCTGGTGGTTGCTGGGAATTGCACTCAGGACCTCTAGAAGACCTGGCAGTACTCCTAACCACACAGCCATCTCTCCAGCTCATCAAATAATTTTTAAAAACCAACAACATGGTGAAAATGTACCAGAATTGTCATCTCACAGTTGAATTTCAAAGATATGCCAGTAGTCACCAGGATACTTGGTATCTAAATCTTTATTTTTATACACCATTCTAGGGCATCTTGGAGAAAGACTGATTGTCCATCTTAGAGCAAGAAATACACAGAATGAGTCAGGAGCATCTCTAGTTCTAGAAGAAAAAACATAACCAAAAATCAAAAAGACTGCATAAACCAACCTAACTCACTTCATGAGTGCTTTGTGCAAAGAAATAAAAATCTCAGGACAAACTTGAACATATTTGTGTGTGTGTGTGTGGACAAATAGTGATTATAAATAAAAGAGGGAAGCAACAAATATTCCTGGTAATAAAATTCTAAAACTGTATGGACTAATGTACTCAGGGATGCTCTTTTTAGGAGTCCTCTTAAATGTGGGCAGGATTTAGGACTCATGAAGCACTTTTAGGTGGGTTTATGCAGTCTTTTTGATTTTTGGTTATGTTTTTTCTTCTAGAAGTAGAGATGCTCCTGACTCATTCTGTGTATTTCTTGCTCTAAGATGGACAATCAGCCTTTTCCCAAGAAGGCCTAGAATGGTGTTTAGGACATGCAGAACCTACACACAGACACACACAAAGGAAACAAAAAGTACAGCTGTATAGTGGAGAAACCTGCAGAAACTGCCATGGTCAGATGGTCAAAATATCACTAGTAATAGGTCATGCCGATAACATGTTCTTGTGGGCATGAGTCAAGTATCTCCATATGTATTATTTTCTTCAAGTCTTATAATCATAGGTTAACCATTATACAAAATATCTGACTGTATGCCTCCACTGTAACAGTCGTGTCAACTCAAGAAGAATTAGACCGAAAGAAGAGAGCAGACAAAGGTGATTTGATGACTAAGTGCTATGTGTGGTGCGGCCCTGAATAAAGTCTGGAGTTTTTGTCAGTAATTGTCTTAGTTAGGGTTTCTATTGCTTCACTGAAACACCATGACCAAAAAGCAAGCAAGTAGGGGAGGGAAGGTTTATTCAGCTTACATTTTCACGTTGATGTTCAAAGGAAGTCAGGACAGGAACTCAAGCAGGGCATGAACATGGGGGCAGGAGCCGATGCAGAAGCCATGGAGGGTGCTGCTTACTGGCTTGGTTCGCATGGCTTGCTCTGCATGATTGCTCTGCATGATTTTTCCCACCCAAATCCTCCACTGACCAGAGAAAAATGCCTTACAGCTGGATCTTACAGTTGTGTTCTCAACTGAGGCTCCTTCCACTCTGATAACTAGTTTGTGTCAAGTTGACATAAAATCAGCCAGTATACTAGTAATGGGTGAGTGAAGGATTTCTAATTCTGTGTATCACAGTAATATAAGATTGGGGAACACCAGACCTTTTTTTCTACCCATTGACACTTTTCTGTAAAACTAAAAAATAATTTTTTTTTCTTTCAAAAGGTAAAGCTTAAAAATTCAAAAGCATGACTGCAGAATTTTCTTCTAGGTTAGTTCCTGGCTGGACAGATTTTAAACCCTCTTTTTCCTTCACCGGGGTTAAGTACCAGGCGTCATGTCGATAGGTTCTTGTGTCACAGTATTGAATGTGATGGCACACAGCTTGGACAGAATGCTTAGAGATGATTCCACTATTGGGAGAAATAATAATTTGCGATGAAACTGCTCAGGTTTAAGTCATCGCTTCTTCATCTAGATTTGTCAAAGTGTCCAGGGTCATTCCAGGGCACTGGAGGATAAAGCAATGTGGGAAGGAAGGGGAGGTGTAAAGAAAAACAGATTTTAAGCCATCTCCAGCTGATGGGTGCTATCAGGTACCCCCTTTCTCAAACAGACAATCACATGGGCCTGTGTGATGTCACACAGCTGGTGAACTGAAGTGACAATTAGCTTAGGAGTAAATCCTACAAGTATTTCAGAAGCAACGGGCCATTGGTAGGAATGGTCGCCCTGGTCTGTGGTCACCACCAGTTCAATTCAGCAGCTTCTGTCTTTTCAGCAAGCTTCAGACCACACACCCCTCCCTGAACTGTTCTCTCAGGCTTCCCTCTTCCAGCCTTGGGCATGGCCTGTCAGGCCCTTTTGTACTTAACACTCGATCACATATGTTAACCTTATTTTGATCTCCCTGCTATATGGTTGGCTCACTCAGGGTGTGGTTCAAAGCTTAAAAAAAATCTTTGTACTGTCATAGTGGGCTCCCCAATAAGCGGTTGTTGAGTAACTGAACCGAAGCTCTTGATGAAATACAAAGCAGTAGTCAGGAGGAATTTAGGCCATCGGGGCAAGAATACGAGCGCTCTAATGTCTGCCTAGCGATGTGGGAATAAGAAGGTAAGAGAGAAGGCTAAATAGCTGCCCACCTCCTGCCCCAGCTCCTTCACTCTTTTCCGAGTTGTTTTGGATATAGGGTTTCCAGTGGGGTAGGCTGGCCTTCAACTCTGAATCCTCCAGTCTTCAACTTCAAAAGGCTGGGGTTACTCATATGAGCTGCCACGCCCAGCTAGGAGCAGCCTCTTGAACGACTGATAAGCTTTCCCTCCATATTCATTTTTTTTATCGCACCCACACACATTACCATGCTGCGTATAGCTAACACGACACAGACCGATCACATTTCATGACAAGGTTATTTGAAATCTAGAATAGCCCTTCACTAAAAAGTATGCGCACCAGCTAGGCAGACTTTGAGGTGGGGGAACTGACGGCAGGAAAAGAAAGTCCTTTTCCCCTCTGAGCAGCGCCTCACACTCCTCCGGAACATACATCCCGGATGTGAGGCTGGAAACAAGAGATCGCCCTGGCAGAAACAAGTCCCCAAAGAGCGTGGGATGAGAAGGGCTCGGCACGGGCTAGGTTAGGCTAAGAACTCAGCTCCTTTCAGCGGGCACACACCTGAGACTCCACTCGGAAGGTGGATCTTTCTACAGCCAGCAGCGGCCAAGTTTACCAACAAAAGTTTCCCCGGCAGACGCACCGAAGACAAAGCGCGGCACACGAGCGCGCACATGCCCCTTACTGGGCCTCGCGCGTGCGCACAGAGACCGGGAAAGGTAGCCGGCGTGGCCGGGGAGCAGTCACGCCTTCGGCCCGGCGCTCCTGAGCCCGCCCCCGGGCCTCAGCGAGTCCGCTCACTGGTCAGCCTCAGCCGGGCCAGGGGCGGGGATTGGCTGATTGGCATTAAGGTCCCGGGACAGCCAATCTGGAAAGCTGAGTAGCTGGGAAGGTGAGGGCTGCTGCGCAGCTGAGGTGAGTGGGGGCCGGGACGCGGAAAAGCGGTTGGCGAAGTGGGGAATGGCTACCACCCGGAGCTGGACGGCAGCCGCGTAGTGGTCTAGGGAGGGGAGGGGAGGGGGCGCGGCGCGGAAGGCAGGGGAGCGGGAAGGAGGCGGCAGGAACCCGGAGCGGAGAGCAGCCCTCCGGCTCGCCTGGCCTGCTGAGCTCCGCCGGCCGCCGGCCTGGCTCCCATCCCCCGCCGTCGGCGTTGCGCCTTCGCTGGGTCCCGGCTGGGGCGCGGAGCTGGGCGTCCCAGAGCGTTCAGCCGGTTCCACCTGGCCCCCACGTTCCTGTCATTCTCGGCTCGCAGCTCTGAACTTTGTAGCCGTGCGCAGTTTGCGTGGAGCCCAGACTACCGAGACTTTGAGATCCGTAGTCAAACCCAACCTTCCTTTCCCCCCCTGATGGTTTGTTCTGTGATTGGTCTGATGTAACCTCTTCTGGTGTTCACCTCGGTTTGTGCTTGAGGACGGTCAATAGAAGTTCTGACCCTCCTTCCCCCAGCGCCCCCGCCTCAAAAGTGCAGGGTTTAAAGCTTGTTTTACCACACCCAGGGAAAAAAAAGTATTTCAGGATACTTGGGAATTTAGTGTTCACTTTTTTTTTTGCTTTGTTTCGTTTTGAGACAGAGTTGTCTTCCTTACTCCAGGCTGGGGTGGAATGCACCCTATAGATTAATTAAGTTGAGCTGCCTAGAACCTAGGTCAACCTCCTGCCTCAGTCACCACGCCCAACTCTATGAATAATCTTTTTCTGGAACCCAGTCACATTTGTTTTCCTAGTGTATGTAGCTGTTTTATATTACAATGATTTACTCCAGGAACTTGTGACACACTACTTACTATCTTGTTACATGAAAGTTGTGTCCACCGGCGCCCCCCTCCCCCCTCTAGAATTGAGATGAGGTCTCACTGTGGTGCTCCAGCTGACTTGGAGGTTGATATATAGACCAGGATGGTCTTGAACCTGAGGGGACTCCTTGCCTATTTCTTTCAGTTACTTTGTTTTTATTTTTCTAGACAGGGTTTCTCTGTGTAACTGTCCTGGCTTGGCTGTCTTGGACTCTTCATGTAGACCAGGCTGGCCTTGAACTCACTGAGATCCACAAGCTTCCTGAGTGCTGGGATTAAAAGGTGCACCAGGCCCAGCTCCTTGCCTATGTCTTTAGTGCTAGGATTATGGGTGCACACTTCAGTCCCAGCACACATTTCTTCTTTTTCGGTAGAACATCTTGCTTTGTATTCCAGGCTAGCCACTTTATTGACCAGGCTAACCTCATATGCCTTTACTACCTTATTTTCCCAAATGCATGGGTTATAGGCATGCGCCACAAGGTACAGCTGGCTTTTTGCCTCTTAATTTGAAAATACTTTCTCGAGCTAGTCAAAGTGTGTTGTATATAACTGGAAATCAATTTCTATTACCTTTTTGAAAACAGTTAAAATTTTTTTTTAGTACGTTGTCTTGTGTGGAAAACAAATTGGTAGAATTGGTTCTCTTCTACCATGTAGGACTCAGGGATCACACTCAGGTCATCGCGCTTGGCAGCAGGCTCCTTTGCCCACTAGTAATCATACCCACCCTTGAAAATAAAATAGTAAAACAGTCTAAAGTCAGTCAGCAGGGAGTGCTCTTTAGTGCTGTTTCTGCAGCAGTAGCCAGAATGTGCTATCTTGCAAGGAGTTTGTTTATTGTTATCAAATAGAAATTAAGTCAGACTAGGAAACACAATGAGACAAGTTGTAAATTTTCAGTATAACTAGGATTTTAAACTTAATTTTTTTTTTTTTTTTAGACAGGGTCTGACTTTGTAGTCAGACTACAACCAGGACTATTACTCTGTGAGTTTGAGGCCAGGCTGGTCTACAAAGTGTTCCAGGACAGTCAGGGCTAAACAGAGAATCCTTGCCTTCAACCCCCCAAAATTTTGTGGCATACACCTAATTCCAGTACTTGGGTAACAGAGACAGGTAGATCTCTTTGAGTTCCAGACTAGCCTGGTTTACATAGTGAGTTCCAGGCCAGCCAGGACTATGTAGTAAGACTTAGTCTTAAGAAAAACAAACTTTGTTATTAAAGAATGAGATTACTATAGTAAATACCGATTTGATATACAATGGCGGTACTCTGGGGAGTTGAAGCCGGAAGATAATCCATTCAGGCTGCCTGGGTTGTAGAATGAGAACCTGTCACAAGAGGAGGAGGAAAAAAAACAGAACACCCAGAAACTGTATATTCTATCCTGCTTGAAAAGTTGCAGCAACACAGAAGTTTTAAATGCAAAAACAGTTTTTTTGGGGGGAGGAGAGGCCGCTAGTTATTCTCAGATGCTGTCAGAGTTATCTCTTTCTCAAATGCACCAGGCGTCCATTTCACCGCCGGCTTTGGAGGTTGGATGAGGACAGCAGCTGCCTTCCTCTATTGCTCTGGTTTTTGAGACTGTCTTACTGAGCCCGAATGGAAGCTCAGGATTTCAGCTGGGCTAACTGGCGGTGGTCTACAAGCCACCAGGACCCACTCATTTCTGATCACACTACCATGGTCATGAGAAAACTAATTCCCATGTTGTCTACTGACCACATATATGTCAGTATGACCATGTATGTGTGCATATAAGTGTACTTAAAAGTTAAACATTATTTTTAAAAAGAAGGTAAGAGAAATCGGTTTGCAATTCTGTACAACCAAGTTTGACTATACAGCGCTTACAAGCTAAGAAGAGTCTCTCTCACAATGTGTAGTTAACTCTGTACCAGCACCCTAATCTTTAAATTGAAATGCAAGTCTAGTAACTGAAGTGGAAACTTAAGGGTTCTTTAGAAAGCCAGCTAAGTGGTGTTTGGCTGGGGCAAACTCGAAGGAACCATTAGCTGAAGTGGACACAAGTGAAAGGATGCTGTGCGGAAGCAAGCATGGCGTGAAGGATTCTAGCAGACATGCATGTATCGGTCCACCTTACACTGTGTAGTTGCGCTGCAGTTGTTGGACCCTAGAGAGAAACGAACCATAAAACTTGTAGTGGTGTGCTGCAGTGGACTTGGGCTGACACTGGCAGAGTGATGTCAGCTGAGACGCTCGCTGAGGCAGGCACATGGAGGACGTGTGATATTTGGAGGGTGTAAATAGGACTCAGTGGACAGTGACGGAGGCTGAGCCAGGCTGGCTTATAGAGCTAGCTGTGCAACGCTTGTGGGTCTCTAGTCTCTACTGAGAGGTACAGCCGAGAACCTCTGGCATTCCTCCAGGTCCCTCCTGCTGACGTGAGCCAAGGACTGGCTGTCTCTGCTAGGTAGTGCCACCACTGATGATTCTTGTCCTGCTGCTGTCCTGTGAACTGAACTGCTGGTTTCCAGACAGCAAAGATGGTAGTTGCTCCAAAGAACCTTTCTAAATAGGTCCGCTACCCCCCCCCCTCCGATCCCCTAATCCTCCATCCTTTCTTTCCCACTACCTCTGGTGGGTGGTGGGCTAAAAGGGAGGTTAAAGCATTTAAGAATCATCATTAAAAATAAGTTTTTTTTAAAAAATTAAAGTTACAAGTAACTACTAGTGTACCTCACTAGTAGTCTAGTTGATACATCATAGTGCTTTGACATAACTATAAAATAATGATTTATTATTTAACTTATGGGTACAAATTCCTAGAACAATCTGAAATCAATATACTGTGTCCACTAAAACTTTAGTATATTGCTATGTTCCAGGACCTAGCATTTTTTTAAATCTACATTAAATAATTTCATGACCTTCATTTCTTCTCAAAAACAGAAAACTGATTAGAGCTAAATAAAGTGGACAAAAGTTTTCAAGTTTAGTTTTTGAAGTTGTTCTGGAGGCAGGGTCTGAAGCTGTGTATGGTGGCACTCAGGACTGTCATTTCAGCTCATGGTGGGTGGAGGCAGGAGGAGCAGGTGTTAAAGGCTATCATGGGCTCATGGTGGAGGTGGAGAGATGGCTCAGCAGTTAAGAGGATTGGCTTTTCTTCCACAGGACCCAGGTACCATTCCCAGTACCCACACACAGCTAACAACTGTAACATGAGTCCCAGGGGATAGGGTGCCCCTTGTGGCACATCTATAACTCCAGCTGTGCATGGTAGGAAGTTCTCTTCTGGTCTCTAAGTACAAATCTTTGTTGTTTTTGGCTTTTAAGACAGGGTCTATTATATAAGACAAAATCTATTATATAACTCTGTTTTTTATGGAACTCGCTGTGTAGAAACGGCTTGCCTGGAAATCAAAAGGGTCCACCTGCCTCTCCCAAGTGCTGAGATTACTGGTGTGCTCTATCAGTATGCTCTATAATGGTAAATACGAGTATACTGGGTAAATAAAATAACTCTTAATAAACAACCAAGCTGACCATGTAGCCTAGACTAGTTAATAATTCCATGTAGTTAATGGGATCTTCCTCAGATATCAAATACTAGGCATGCAGCATCCACCTCAGCCTTCTAAGGTCATTCAAACAACAGGGTCTAAAGACTTGGCTTAGCAGTTAAGAGCCCTTGTTGCTCTTTCTTGTGTAAGTGCTCATTTCTGTTCCTAGCATCTATATGATGGCTAACAACTGTCTGTAACTCCAGTTCCAGGGAATTCAGTGTCTTCTGCTTCTGGGCAGGTTTGTGGTACAATTACATGCAGGCAAAATGTTGTGTACATAAAAATTAAATAAACAATAACAAACAAAAGGAAAAAGGTCACATCCTGTTGAGGAAAAATGAGCAAACTTTTGGACTATAGGGACAAAAGCACAGGAAGACAGCTTTTTTTAAAAAAAGCAAACTTCCAAACTTTCAACTAATCAGTTGTTGTTACTTGATTATTCTAGTTTTTTTTTTTTTTTTTTTTTTTTTTTTTAAAGATTTATTTTATTTATATGAGTACACTGTAGCCATCTTCAGACACACCAGAAGAGGGCATCAGACCCCATTACAGATGGTTGTGAGCCACCATGTGGTTGCTACGAATTGAACTCAGGACCTCTGGAAGAGCAGTCAGTGCTCTTAACGGTTGAGCCATCTCTCCAGCCTGATTATTCTAGTTTTTACATCAGTGTTTGACACCGGAATGTGGATTGTCTTTTTTTATTTTTATTTTTGATGTAAGGAGTTAGTATGTATTGTCTTAGTGTTCTAAAAGTAGATTCTAATTTCTATTTATTCTCATTTACTCTTGGTTCTCTCTCTAACTGCTAGCTGCTCCCCTCCCCATAAAAGTAGTTTGTTGTTTCTTATAATGTATGTTAGAGTAGCCTAGTTAATTAACCTGTATACCATCATCATAGAGTTTCTAGGAAAAAGTATGTTTAGCTCTGTTTGTGTAGTACAATGAATTTAAACTTATCTCTGACTAGTTTACACATAAGTGGAATTTAGACTATGGTTATTTTATTTGGCTTTGACAATTACTAGGGCATAACCCCTAACCTTCTCTTCTAATTGCAGACCTGGCCATGTCCCCAGTGCGTACCCCAGATCCTTGCTGTTTCTCCTGCCCATGTGCTCATGGTTCCTCTCTCATAGCAGCTTCTGCTCTCCTTTCTAACCTACAACCTGGTCACTCTAAAACCACCTACCTCTAGTCCCTCCCATAATTGGCTGTAGCCAATTTTATTTAACCAATAGTTTTAAATGAAGGAACAAGGTTTGCACAACAAAAGCTTGTAAACAGAAGACCCTTAGGAATAGAATAGCATTACAGCACACAGCAACAGACCAATCTGCAGCCTGCTTTAATGCTATTTCTTTGATACCTGTAACCTTGTAAAAAGGCAGACATGGTGGCCTGCATCTATAATCTGAGCTCCTGAGAGAGAGACAGGAGGATTCTGGGTACTCACAGGCTGCCTAAGCCCAGGACTATGAGAAACCCTTCCTCAAATAATGAAGCTAGTGAGGGATAAGAACTATATTTACCTGTAGGCATAAGTGTAAATAATTTAGAATGTATTTTGTGATGCAGGATTATGTAGGATTATGCTGGTTTAATAAATTAGTTGTAGGTTCTCTAATATCCACGACTTCACCAGTCCTGGGTAGTTGGCTATGTTTCTAGTACCATTCATAATTTCTCCTGTTGAGTGAATCTTACATCCAATAAGAGAGCTATTGGTAATCACTATTGTATCATAAGGTTATCTTGCCACACTGGTCATTGTTGTGGTTCATACCTCATGGCTGGGCAAGATGGTTGATTGCTTTTCTCCTTTGGAAGCTTGTATGGTACCTCCTAGTAACTGGAAAGCTAATCTTGAGGGGAGGAGGCTTTCCAGTCAGATCCACCCAAGAAAGAGCACAATTGGTTTTCTAAGACAAAACATCCCTAAAACTGCATATATACAAGTTAACATGCAATTGAAACAGGTTTGGTTTTTTTGTTTGTTTTTGTTTTTTGTTTTTGTTTTTGTTTTTTTCATGAGACAAGGATTCACTGTGTAGCCCTGGATGTCCTGGAACTCACTCTGTAGATAGACCAGGCTGTCCTTGGACTCAGAGATCTGTTTGCTTCTGCCCCTATGCCTTCTCAGTGCTGGGATTGAATGTGGGCCACCACTGCCTGGCTAGCAGGTTGTATTCATATATTTAGGCATATGTATTGTATTAGTCATGCAGGGTTCTCTAGAGGAACAGACTGATAGTGCATATATATGTGTTTTCTGGAGTGGTTGTGATCCCATTAGTCCAACAATCACTAGCTTTTTACAGAAGTGTCAACGACCTGTTCAGTCCATGAGACTGATTGTCTCTGCAGCCCCTAGAGAGGTGCCAGTCTTTTTGGTTTACATTGGAATCCCAAAGAAGTTGTAACATCAGGGAAGGAATACAGCAACAGAACAGTGGGAATGAGCGCAAACAGGCAAAAAGTTTCCTTTTTTTATAACTTTATGTAGACTGCCACCAGAAGGTATGGCCCATTTAGGGTGTGTCTTAGTTAGGGTTTTACTGCTGAGAACAGACACCATGACCCAGGCACTTCTTATAAGGACAATATTTAATTGGGGCTGGTTTACAGGTTCAGAGGTTCAGTCCATTATCATCAAAGCAGGAGCATGGTACAGGAGGAGCTGAGAGTTTTACACCTTTCATTTGAAAGCTCTAGCAGAATATGGACTTTCAGGAAGCTAGGATGAGGGTCTTAGGATGGGTGTGTCACACTCACAGTGACATATCTACTCTAACAAGACCACACTCCAAATAGTGTCACTCCCTGGGCCATGCATATTCAAACCATGACACCTCAAATGACCAACCAAGAAAATTCTTCACTGGTGTATCCAGCTGCCTGGGTTCTAGTTGATTCTAGTTATATTCAGGTTGACAAGATTAGCTATATCACACAAGAACACTTACATTTATATACATGCACACATATGTGTATATATGTATCAGTGCTATGGGAAAAACAAGCTGGGTGGAAATTAGCCATCACACAAAGTATAACACATTATATATAAGTCTATCACAAAGCATTCATGTAACAGACACCTAAGAAAAGAAAGATTGCATATCAGAAAACACCAACTATTAGTTCCCTGGACTGAATCAATGTAGCTACCGTAACTCCTTTCAGTGTTTGTGTTTTGTCTTCGTTTTAGGACTCTTGTTACCTGTCGGAAATGTACTGCTTGTCTTTTTTCCCCTTAATTTCTGATAGTGCTAATGTATTTTTCTGTTTTTTTTTTTAAAGATTCATTTATTTTAATTATATGTGAGTACACCGAGGCTGTCTTCAGACACTTCAGAAGAGAGCATCCTATTACAGATGGTTGTGAGCCACCATGTGGTTGCTGGGACTTAAACTCGAGACCTCTAGAAGAACAGTCAGCGCTCTTAACCACTGAGCCATCTCTCCAGCCCTTCTCTGTTTTCTTAATGGATTTCATCAGAACACTATATTTTTACACTTATGGACTCTTCAAAGAACCAAGTTTTTCATTTGTTATTTGCTTTTGTTTTTATTAAGGTTTTTATATATCTCCTAGGCTGGCCATGAGGTTTAGAAATTAAAGGAATTTGCTTTTCTGCCTGCTAAACCAGCTTTTGACTTGGTTATCCTTCCCATTCTTAATAGGTCTCTGATGGTTTCAGGGTCAGGAGTTTTTATTTTTTTCTTTTTCCACCTAATTTACTTGTCCTAAGTGAGAGGAGAGTTTGTTTGGATATTACCTAACTCAGAGAAGCAAAGTCATATAAATATGTATGTGTGTGTGTTTGTGTGTGTGTGTGTGTATGTATAAATATATATATATATATATATATATATGTATGTGTGTGTATTTATTTGTTTATATAATATATATTTGAGTGTAGGTCTCCCTGTCCAATCCAAGCTGGTCTTGAACTCTTTTTTCCTTTTTATTATTATTTATTACATATTTTCATTATTATTTTATTATTTTTTATTATGCTTTTCCATTGTGTGGGTCCTGGGAATCTAATGTGGATCTTTAGGCATGACAATAGGCACCTTTACCCCTAAGCCATCTTGTTTTCATTTTCTTGAACTCTTGATTCCCTTGCCTTACCCTCTCACATATTAGGTAGGATTGGAGGTACGCCACTTAACAGTTGAGCAGCTATTCCACACTGTTCTAAAAACTGAGCTATAGTATCTGTCACAACTGATTAAGTCAAATGAACAAAAAACCAATTTGGGCATATTATTTTAATATGCTAATGTACAGAGAAATGTGCACAGGTCTTTTTCTTTTTTCTTCAAGATAGGGTTTTTCTGTGTAGGTCTGGCTGTATTGGAGCTCTGTAGAGCCTTGAACTCAGGATTCACCCACCTCTGCCTTTGGTGGGCTGGGATTAAAGGCATGCACCATCACTGCCCAGGTGCACAGGAGGGTCTTAATTCTGGTTGATCAGGAAAGACTTCTTAGAGGAGGCATAGCTAAGCTGAAACAGCATTAGTAAGACATAAATTAGTATAGGAGATAGTTGGTAAGTAGGATGTTGACTACAAGTTGAAAGATGAAGCGTATATTGAACCTTTGGAGTTACCTTAATGACTGGCAAAGTGTAGACTGTGGAGGACGACAAAGAACTGACCAGATAGATCATAACCAGTTAGGGTGACCAGGAGGGAGTACCTGTCTATTTATGATTGTGAAGGTTTCTAACAAGAAAGACAACGAGATGGTATCTGGTGAAGACAATAGAAAAGGAAAGAAGAAAATGGAAAAATTGTGATAGATTTATTTTATTTGCTGAGAAATGGAGGAGGAGGAAGATGAATTTAAGAGATAGCCCATTTTTCTGCTGTTTTAATAGAACACCCAGGGAAGATTTATTTGGCTGTTTTAGAGAAAGAAGTGAAGCACCTTGGCACCTGCTTTTGGGACAGTCAAGCTGTCCAGTGGGGAAAGGAACAGCAAGAGAGGGAAGTTGGGGAGATGGAATGCATAGACGGTGTTAAACTGGTTCTCCTAGTCAGAAACTAACTGCACTGACTAACACACCCTCTCCGCCCATCTGACACTTCTTGTTTTTGTTTTGCATTGCTTCATTTGAGACTGGGTCTTGCTGTGTAGCCTCCACTAGCTTTAAACTCAGTAGAGCCAATTCTGGTGTTGAACTCAAGGTAGTTTTTCTGTCCATCCTAGGATTATTACTATTTGGGGACTGGGTTTCTGTCATAAACCTCATTGTTGTGGGGAGCCAGGCAGGGTGAATCACACTTGTTTGGGTTTTTAAATACTTGTTTTATGTATCCCACATACATACAATACCCTCTGAGGCCAAAAGAGCCTCAGATTTCTGGAACTGGAGTTATAAGTGGGGTTGTTAGAGCTGCCATGTGGGTGCTGAGAGCTAAACTCAAGAACTGTCCTCTGCAAGAGTAGTAGGTACTCTTGTAATTCTGTTGTTTAGGAAGTACAGGAAATCAATAGCTAGCATAATGAGAGTGAGGCTAACCTGGGCTATAAGACATCTTGTCTCAGAAATCAAGCAAAACAAAACAAAATTTGGAGGGCATAGTCAAACCATAGCAGATGGCGTAGGTAAGCTTGAGTCAGCTGGTCTGGAGAGCGTTGAGGGAGCAGTAAGGCTAGAAATGTGTAAAATAAAAAGCTTACTGAATTGTTGGAAATTGGGTTTATGAAATTCTAAAGTTTCAAAGACGAAATAACTGAAATTAGTCAAAAGAGAGTCAAGTGGAGCTTGGATGCCTTTGGTAGAATGTGAGGGTGAAGGCACAGGAGGTTATTGGAGATTATTGCCAAGTACGCCAGGGACACAGCTGCACAGTAGAGGCTCACCTTGTGTCGTGAAGCCTTTCCTACTGTGAGAAGGAGAAAAGACATGTTCAGATAGAAACCATAGGATTGTGTGAGTGAAAGCTAGTCTAGGTATGGTTACCCTTCTGAAGCAGCCTCTTGCTATGGGAGCTGGGTATTAGATTTCTTTCTGATGACACTAAGGACTGAGCCTGGGGTTTTGTGTGTATTACAGCCCTCAGCACTAGATTTGGTGTATGTGTTCATGGGGATCTTGTGTAGCCTAGGTTGACCCTAGATTGACTTTAAGCTGAAGATAACCCTGAGTCTATCAAAGCTTCATCTTGCAGGAACAGGGATTATGGGAGTTCACAACCAGATCCCAGGCTTTGTGTGTTTCTGTTGTTTTCAACAAAATAAGATTATGTCTTGCTATGTACTGGCCTGGAGCTCAATCTATAGTATGGAGCCTTACACTTGAAGAGCTCCATCTGTCTCGGCCTAAAATTTGGTTTTGGTAAACATACTTTCAAACATTGGCTAAATGGTAAAGACTATATGAGGAAGAAAATTGTTTCTGTCCACTCTTTTCAGGTTTAATAGTTTGATATATGTCTTTCTGTGTATAAGAAAAATAAAAAGTTGAGGAATTTTATAAAAATGAGATAATGTTCCGAGAGCATTGTTCGTAATAGTGTAAATGGACCTTCAAGTCAGTAACTAAAGTATATATACATAACCTTTATACATGCCTTTAATCCCAGCACTTGGGAGGCTGAGGCAGGTGGATCTCTGAGTTGGGAGGCCAGCCTGGTCTACATACTGAGTTCTGGGCCAGCCAGGGCTTTGTAGAAGACAGTGAGGCCTGCTCTAGCAGCCAAGTGTGGCAAACCTGGCGATAGGTTTTGCCCTTTCTGCCTTTCCTTCTGTTAGATTACATTGCTAAAGCTGGCCCCCAAGGTCTGTTCCCTCTTTTGGCCACTGACTCATTCCTGAGACAAAACACCAAGGTCATTATTTAGCTAATTTGTCAAATCAGGATTTAATGGCTCATGATAACACAGACTACCTACCCCACCCCCTTTTTTCCTTAAAAACCCACTCCTGCCAAAACACTTGTCACTGCTGCTTTGTCTGCCTTTGCCTGATTCAGAGGCAGCTTCCTCCCCTGATTGCTTCTCCATGATAATAATCTTGGTATCTAGTGTGTCCTGTACTGACTTCTGTCTAATATCCCCTACAGACCCTGTCTCAAACAAGCAACCAACAGAGCAGAAGCTGTATTTTAAAAAATTTACTTGAAGTATAACTTACACTCCAGAAAATATTTTGGTGAGTTTTTACAAAGTCAGCACATGAGTATCTGTACCAAGAAGAACAGTGTCCAGGAGCCCTGGAGCTCTGCGGCACTCTTAACAGCCGTATCCTCTTCTAGTTTTTTCTAGACCCTTTTTCCGAGGCAGGGTCTCATGTAGCCCAGGTTGACCTCAGACTCACTGTGCTGCCAAGGGGGACTTTGATCTTCTCCCCTCCTCTGGATTTAGTGATGACAAGCATGTGCTTGTCTTACCTGTTTATGTCTTTCTGAGAATGGTAGCATCAGTGTGAAAGTTAGAATCTTTCAAGCGTTGACAGCACCATCATTGACAGTCAAGTGTGCAGAATTCCTTTTAGGGGAGGGCTTGGAGTAAAGACTTAGTGAAAGTCACAGATGAATGACAGCAGTGACTTGCGTGTCCTAAGTGACCAAGAGTGTAGAGCAGCTGGTGAGGTAGCAGCACTTTGGAAGACAGAAGAGAATCACAAGTTCAGAGCCAGAGATGGAGAGAGCTTAGCAGGGAGGTACACTTGCTGCTTTCCAGAGGACTGAGTTCAGTTCCCGTACCTCTGTTAGTAGGCTGAAAACCCACCCTCTATACAAATACAGCTCCAGGGAATTTGTGCCATCTACGGGTCTTCTTCAGGCTCCCACGTGCATTTGACAGACTTGCATACAGAGCATAAAAATTTAAAAAAAAAAAAAATTGAAAGCCAAGGGGTCATTGCTTCAGTACATAATCTGTTTGAGGACTTTGTTTTTGAGAATTCGGCAGGAAGCAACATTGACACTTTTAGAGTAACAGTGAGTGGAAGCGCTTTAGAGAAGTCTGTAGAAATAGCAGCATTCCAGTGGCTAGCCAGTTTTTCATTAGACAATGACTATGGCAGTGACTGTTGAATCTGTGGAGTTGGGCTGCTCCCTAGAGCAAGTGGCGGTCATTATGTCACTTCCGCTGCCCATTTCGATTTGGCATGGCACTGTCAGTCTCTAGAGTTGAATGAATCAGTATTTCATAAAATTCTTTATATCTGTACATCTTACTGGCTCTGTTCTTGAGAACCCTGGCCAATGTAGTATTAAAAATAAAGGAATCTGGCTGGGTTTGGAGGGACATACCTATAAACTGAACTCAAGAAGCAGAGGCACAATAAGAAATACAGAGCCAAGTAAGTCTATGCAGCGAGTTAAAACCAGCTTGGATTACCATAGACCCTGTGTGAAAAAAAAATGCAAGCAATAAAAAACAAAACAAAAAAACAAAATATAAAATTCAAGAGAACCCAGGGCTGGGGAGGTAGGTCAGTTGATAAACACAGGGACCTGAATTTAATCCCCAGAACCCAAGTGAAAAACTGAGTGTGGATAATGAATGCTTGTAATCCAAGCACTGGGAGGAGGGAATAGGCAGATCCCTGGGGCTTGCTAGCCACCCAGTATACCCTGTGCAGGCAGGCTCCTGGCCAAGGGCTGACCTTGTGTTGAAAGAAAAGCGTGTGTTGGGGGTGAGGGGTTAACAGCATCTAGAGAACAGCCCCTAACTGTCCTGTGATACCCCATAAGTAGGTGGCCACATATATATGTAAATATGGTTTTCTATTTGTTATAATTAATGCTTGGAAGCAATTGAGATGTCTTTCTTAGATAAGTAAATAAACCTCTGCACTTTTAGAGAACGGAACATTCAGCACAAAAGAAATAAGCTTTTAAACCTGAAAAGTTGTGGGTGGACAAAGCCCAGGTGTCATACTAGGTGAAAGAAGCCAGGCAGAAAAGCTGCATATTGTAGGCCTCTTGAGATTGAGACAAATCTGTAGGAAAAGAATTAAATTAGCTGGGGTGGGGGAGGAGTAGGGAATGGGGGAGTGAGGGGAATGGGGGAGGTAGAGGGCTGTGGAAGGGGGATAGATCTGAGTTCAAGGCCAGCCTACCCTACAGAGCTCCAGGACAGCCAGGACTACAGAAAAACCTTGTCTCAAAAAAAAAAAAAAAGGGCATGTGCCTGTTTGTACTGAGACAGTCCTGACCCCTCTGCCTCAGCCTCCTCAGTGCTACCGCACTCATGACATACTTTGGTTTTATGACACGATTTCTTGTAGTTTAGGGTGGCTTTGAACAACTGGTTCTCCCACCTTTCTCTCCAAATGCATATGAGGTTCACCACATCTGACTTCTTTATTTAAAAAAAAAAAAAATCACTCATTTCTGTTTGGACAGTTTTGAGCCTTTGCTTTTCAAATTCCTATTGACTGGAAGATTTGTTTATATAATAACCTGCATAGGACAAAGTGATACTATAATGTATCTGATCTAAGGTCTAGACATGGGCATCTTTATAAAGTAATGAAGACATGTATGTTCTGGTTAGTGTGGCATATGCTGCATGCTCTCACATCACAACAGATTCTTGTGTCATGCCTGTGTTGTTGTTGCTATTTTTTTATTTTTAAGTTTTTAAAATTCATCTTAGTTTTATTTTTGAGACAGAGTCTTTTTGTAGCTCTGGCTATTCTGGAACTATGTGGACCAGGCTGACCTCAAACTCAAAGAGTTTGCCTGCCTTTGACTTCTGAGTGCTGGGATTCTAGGCGTGTGCTACCATGTAAACAAGCTGGGAATGTGTAAATTTTGTTTTCTCTAATTTGCACTCCAAATTCTGAGGTATTATATTTTAAGTTTATTTTGTGAGACATGTAAACATAAAGATGCTAAATAAAAACGATCTCATCTTAGTACTCAGTTGTGAATTGTTTAGACTACACTCAGATTTGCACTGACATTTTCAGTGTGCTCTATGGACCATGTGCTGCTATGGATGCCTGAAGTACTTGACCTGCAGCTTGGGAAGACGCGGCCATCTCCATGCTGGGCTGGATTAAGTGCCTGATGAGGATGTGGATTCAGCGAATTGGGGTCAGCATGCAGTCGGTGAGTGCTCACAGCCCATCCTAAAATCCAGAAATTTAGATGTTCTGAGGCTTTTCTGAGAAAACAATAGAACCTTTGGCAATACTCAAGTTTATTGTTTGTGTGCTGTGATTTGATTACTGTGTAGTCAGAAATGGGACTGCTCCTGGTACAGTGAGGCGGTGACTTCTTAGGTTATGTTTAAAACTCAGAACTATAGTTACGTGATCTGAAGAACAGTGCATTCATTAGTGAAGAGAAGCTTCAATAAAGAGAGAAATCACTGACTGGCTCACAATTTGTAACTATGAATGTTTTTGGATTAATATTAAATATTATAAACAAAAGATAAAGCATATTTTCTAAAAAGTAACAATAGAAAAAAATTTTAGCCTATTATAAAATTCTGTGCCATAGATTTTTACTTATTTTTTTCATTTTTGTTTCTTTGTGATAGTATTTCTCTGTGTAACCCTGACTGTCCTGGAACTCACTCTGTAGACCAGGCTATCCTCAAACTTAAGAGATCCACCTGCCTTTGCCTCTTGAGTGCTGGCATTAAAGGTGTGTGCCTCCACCACCTGGTGATTTTATTTATCTTGGAGATTATGATTTTATTAATTTAAAAAATATATTCAAAATTACAGTATGTCCCAGGCTGTCTTGTACGTTAATGTATAGGCCAGCCTGGTTTCAAACTCAGAGATTTTCATCCCTAAACTAGGAACAAGAATGCTTGCAGTATAGTTAACCAGTGGATTAGATGGAAGTGTCTATCTGGATAGGGTCATCAAGGGAATAGAAAAGGGACAGACACAGATACAATAAAACCAGGATCAGGTGGCTAACATGCATTGTGTGTTTTCTCAAGTACCTGACTTGAAATAAACTTGATAATAAACTTAAAGTGTCCTAGGATCCCAAACTGGCCTCCTCCTTGACCTGCTTTATCTGCTTCCTCATTTTTAAAAAACAGACAACTTTTAAAAACATTATTGTGCATGTGTTCAAGCATCAGAAAGACTTGAAGGACTTGTTTCATCTATGTAGATTCCAGGGATGGGGCTCAGGTCATCAGGCTTGGCACCAAGGATTTTCTCCGCTGAGCCATCTTTCCGGCTGGAGTCTGTTGTGTGTGTATTCATTTGCTATGTTGGACATTGCACCTAGGGCCTGGTGCATGCTAGGCGTGGCTCTACCTCTGACCTACATCTCCCACCTTCCAGCTCCCTTTTAAAAAACATGGTGTGCATATGTATGATGCATGTATGTGTGTGCATGAATGAATACCTTAGCACATATTAGAGGTTAAACAGTAACTTGGTGATTTGTTCTCTTCTGCTTTTATGTGGGTTTCAGGGATCAAACTTCAGGTGCCAATCTTGGGCAAGCCCCTTTAACTGTTGAGTCACTGTACCAGCAACTTCTCATCCCTTTTTAAAAAAACAAAACACAACTGTGTTATAAGATGCGGTCTCACAGAGTTGCTCTGTCTGGTTTTGAACATGCAGCTGTAGTCGCTCAGTCCCCGAGTAATGGGTGTTACATGCTGTTTACCTCTTGTTCTACTGTAGACATTAGCAATGCTTTAACCACCATCCACGATTAGTGTAGTAAGCCAGTACTCAGTGACCCATGCTTTTACATTCATACCGAGGAGAGACTGAGCTTCCCAGCTTGGCTGCCTTGTCCAGTTACCCCAGGCAGAGAGCAACTCTGAGTCTACTGTCCTGCCTCTTTCTAGTCTATTTTGGTACCTCCAAAAGAAAGGGAAAAACCCTTATGAATACCTTACCTCATTTATTACTGATAGGCTCATGGAAGAGTATCTGTCTTACAGATGAGAAAGTAGAAGTGTAAGGGACAATGATTTGTTTGTAGACAATAAGTTGGCAGCTCCTGCTTTTAAAGCCAAGGTTTCATGCTGCTCTAAGGCTCCGCTGTATCTGTCTCCTCACTGCCTTCCACCTTGCTTCCTTTTCTTTCTTTAAACAGTGTATCACTCTGTAACTCTCAATGTTCTGAAACTATGTAGACCAGGCTAGTCTTCAATTTACAGATCTACCTCTTTACTGGGATTAAAAGGTGTGTGCCATAATGCCTGGCTCACTTTTTTTTTTTTTTTTTTTGGTAATATTTTGCTTTGTATGTATGCATTTTTTTTTGCCTTCATATATGTGCCTGCACATGCATCACTTTGTGCTTGTTGCCAAGGAGACCAGAAGAGGGTACCAGATCCCCTGGAACTGGAGTTAGAATAGTATTTTTAACTGCTGAACCATCTTTCTAGTCTCTCAACATTTTTTTTTTAATGTGTGTGTATGTGTCTGTCTGTTTGTGTGCAAGTACTACAGTAAGTACATTTAAACTAGAGGACAACCCTGATTGGAGAAAGGAAAGAGACAGACAAACAGATCCAGCCAGCAACATGGTATCAAGCCTGATGACCCAGAGATCCACCCTTGGAACCCACATAGTGTATGAAAGTTTTGCAGGTCTCCTTACAATTCCTGCAAGCTTATCCCATGCTTGAATATATGAACACACACAAAAATAAATTTAAAAACTTTCGATTTAAATTAGATGAGTCAGTTTTCTTCATCCACTGTGTGGGTTCTGGTTATTGAACTCCAGTCACAGGCTGAGCTGCAGTCTTTGCGGGCTGAGCTGTCTCAGTAGCCATACTTCAACAGTGGTCTGTACTTACAACATCTTCATGATGTTCCAATTCTTTCTCCATCCTATGTGGTGTCCTTGAGGAAAAACTGCAAAATTTATGTTTCTATGTAGACTTTTTTGAGACGGTCTTCTGTGTAGCTCCCCCGTTCTAGAGTGATGGTCCTGGACTGTGAACCTCCAGTTATTGGAATATGATGGAACTGGTCCCAGCAGTTTACATTTGAAAAATTACAGGCAGTATGTGAATTGTATTAGCAATCTATTCATAAACCTCAGTTATTGTTACCAGTTTGTGCGTTGGAGGGAAAGTATGAATAAGTGTGTGGCTGGGAGAACTGAGAGAAACCTACTCTGGTTAGGGATTCTACTGTTGTATTGTATGTGGTGTGTATGTATCTGGGGTGGTCACATACCAGCAAGTTTAAAAATTTTGTTTTTGGCTCCTTTGGAATTAGGAATTTGTATTTGTTGTAGTAAATATTAAAAAATGAAAATCAGTTTATCTCTTTACCACCCCCGAGGTCTCACTCCTCAGGCCTGACCGCGATACCAAGCCGCGCACCTCTGGAGCCTGGTCCGAGCCACCACGGCCCAACTCGTCCACACAACTCCCTTCCCCTGGCGGTTTACTACCGCCTGTTCTCTGCCTCTGTCCCGGGGTATTTCTGTACCCCAAATCCCACACAAACACAACTCTACAACCCGATAACTTTTCATACAGGTTTATATGTTCAACTCTCAGTCCACAAGCCCTCTACACAACAAAATTACATCAAATAGACAAAGATACAAACTACCCTTCATAGAAGATGCTAGACCTATAAAATCCTTAATGTTCATAGCTATTTAATGCCAATTAATATCACCTGGGTCTAGCTGGTCCTTGGGAAACTCCATGTTGCCATGACGACCTTCACCCTCCCTCAAAGCTCTCAGGCCTCTCTACTTCCCTTGCCCTGCCTAGTCACTGGCTTTCCTTTATTTTACTTATTAAAATGGGAAGGTTCAGTTGGAGTCATGTGACTAGGCAGCCCTTCTTGGGGAAGTGGAATTAACGTTAAAATACAACAGCTTCAGGACAGTCTTCATGTATTTGTTGAATCTCCTTAAAAACTGTGATTAATGGTTTGTATTCTCTCCCCACCAATTTTATACGTACATGTTAATTTACAAATAATTGCAGGGATATGAGACTTAAACTATGTCATATAGATTGAAGAAATCATTAGAATGAAGCTTATTGTTTGACTAAATTTTTTTTTTCAAATAATAATCATAATATAGTTTCTAATGAGTTTCTCTGTTGAACAGGACAGATGACAGCTTCAAACATCACACTTCTGCAATAGCATTTCATGATACGAAAGAGAACAAACTTCTTTTTCTTGTCTTTTTTTTTTTTTTTTTTTTTTTTTGCTGCCATCACTTTCAGACCCTGTTGCTAAATGTTGTGGACTGTCATCCCTTGACACAGGCATGCACATGTACACAGACATTGTTGATTATTTATAAGTAGTTTTTGTAGATATAGCAATGTATAGTTTCTCTCAGAGGTGCATTGAATTGTCTTATTAATTAGATCAAATGTTCTAGAAATGACAGTTTTCTCTCTGACTACGCTTTCATCTGAGAAAAGTTTGATAGCGGTTTCTCTTTAGAGTCTGCCCTCCTCCACACTAGTATTCAGATTAGCACAGTTCAGCCACAAGTCAGGGTAGGAGGCACACTCAGGCCATGCAGCCTCCCAGGGCACAGACAGTGACTTTTCAGCACCATCTGTTCACTGTTTCTTCTGAGCCATTTACAATTTCTCCCCACTGTGAGGGCTGTATTTAAAAGGGGGTAGGGGAGAAAGAATCAAGTATCGGGACCTCGAATCAGACTTCCTGGAAGTTAGCTGTTGTTTGCCCTCGTTTCTCATCATCTAATGGAGACTGTGACTCTTCCTAAATATTCCAGTCATCATTATGTAGTCCTTTGCTTCACATTATTGTTCTCATACTAAGTACTGGGCAGCTAGTTCACAAGGATCAGAAGAGCAGCATCATGTTAGTTTACTGTGTAGGCATAAAGACGTAATGACACAATAGCAGTCTGTTCTAACTTTGTAGGCAAGGCCTCAACAGTTTACTTATTCCTTATAATTAAAGCTGAGTCACTGGCCACGTCCCTTCCTGAAAGCACCTGGCATTCTTTCCTGCTGATGTTAATCAGATGGGAAGATGCTAGTGAGGGCTCCTGGAAGCTGGCCCTGACTTGGGCAGGTCCTTTCCAAGGTTTTCTTTATGATCTTTCTTCCTCCTTGGACAGGAATTTTCCCCCAGGGGTGCAGGTTCACTTCAGACTAGGTAATTGTTACATTATGATGCACAAATAGCATTCCGCTTTTCCTACATCACAGTAGAGCAGAAAAGAAGCGACTGTGCTGTACTTCCCATTGCCCTATGGGCTTTTTTAAAAAAAGACCTATCAGAATGTTTAAGGTAAAAAGCTTAATGAAGGATTGTCCTGTAATGACTTTTCCGTATTCTTTCTTGGCTGGTGATTTCTTTTTGTTGCTCTGGGTAGTTGAACCATTTCTCTGTTGGAAGTCTACCTCATCTTCATGTAGTGAAGACTGATGGTCCTCTATGTAATTGTTGCTGCTCTTGATACTTTCCGTAACTAGGGTAACATTGTCTTATGAATTCTTTGTGTAACTTCATTTACATTTTAACTTTGAATCTGTCTGCTGACCCAGATTTCCAAATTGTGTTGTCAGTTTTATTTACTTACAAAGATTTTTTTTCTTTGAAAGAAGGAAAACAACAACAAAAGGGTTTTTGTTGGTTGTCATAGAATTTTCTGGAAATTTTCCAGATAAAAGTCAGTAAAGCCAGGACCATAGATGATAGAAAAACTTAAAAGAAAAAAGATTTATCTATTTATTTCATGCATATGAGTACACTGTCGCCATCTTCAGACACATAGCAGAAGAGGGCATCAGATCCCATTACAGATGGTTGTGAGCCACCATGTAGTTGCTGGGAATTGAACTCAGGACCTCTGGAAGAGCAGTCAGTGCCCATAGTACTGAACTATCTCTCTAGCTCCATAGAAAATTTTTTAAATGGTTGAGACAGATGCTTGAGGTGGGGTGGGTACCATATGTACCCCTACAAACTTACTCTGATTCATACATATTAGTATTCTAAATTGGATTTAGTTTCTAAAATTTGAGAATTAAAAGCTATTTCTATAGTGTTTCATATATGATACATGTTTTGAGAATGGTACATAGTTTTGGAAAGTGTTATATCTACCTCAGTAAATAGGAACTAATTGTTGGTCACAAAGTTTCCATTAGGCTAATTAGTATCATAATTACATTAATATAGTAACCTAATTTCATTCTTAAAAATTAGAATTTTGGCTGACCTTAACCAGGGAACTATGTCCATTTTTATCTGATTGATCTTTATTTAGTATTAAGAGATAATTGAATATGAAAATTTGAACTATGATTTTTTTTTCTTTCAAAACTGTTCTTTACCCCTCTGTCTGGGCTTTCAGTTGTAGCATTCAACATGGGTAGATTTTTTTGAGTTAGAAAGATAATATTCCAGCTGCAACCTCTAGTAACTTAAGTAACGTTATGGCCTGGGTTGTGTTGTGAGCCTTTAGGACTCGTCTAGTGCACTGTGGGTGGAGACTCGGTGTGGCAACTACTAATGCACAAAGCATTTTGTAAGATTTAAAGACAAGGCCCTTCAAGCGGGAAAAGTGGGACTGGACTTATCCCACAAATGCTGGGCACACTTGTGTGTAGAAAAAAATAATATTCATGACACAATACTCCTCCTCAAGCTTCATACAGATTTCATATTTTATTTGAAAAATCACTACAGCCAAAGTGGATTATATTCTAAATTCTTAAGTTTTTAAAAATTTTAAAACTGAAAATATGGTAGAATAGGTACAGAGCATTTCTTATGTAGAATCAGCTGTAAGAAATTAGTTTGTACTCCCAGTACCGTATTATTTTGAGGTTATTAGAGGATATCGGTGCTGCTGAGACGGCTCGCTGTACAAGGGGCACAACCTGAGTTTGATCCCCAGAACTCAGGGAAGGTGGCAAGAGAGAAAAGACTCCCCAGAAGTGTTCTGATCTTTAGATGTAAGCCAGCATGTGCTTGAGCACACACACGAAATGAAAATACATTGATATTAGTCTATTTTTACATAATATATTATACAAAGTTTGTTTGTTTGGTTTTGTTTTTTTTTTTTTTTTTGGTGTAATACCAACTGACTGTTCATCCGTTCATTTTTGGATTGAGGGATATTAGCTTATTCCCTAGAATATTTAGAACATTCTGAAACTGTGATTACTGTGTTAGACCCATGTATAGTACTGTTGACTGAGAAATTTGTAATTATTTGATTTTTCCCTGTTTCCGTAGGTACTGTGGTCTGGAAAACCATACGGTTCATCTCGAAGTATTGTAAGGAAAATTGGTACCAACTTATCTCTGATTCAGTGTCCAAGAGTTCAATTTCAGGTACTGGGCTTTGTGTTTTTCATATTTTCATAGTACTATGTGCCTTAGAAATGTGAATAGACAGTGTTTTTGCAAATATTGAATTGTTTTTGAGGCTTTCTCCTATTAATAACTTTGAAATAGAGAGGATTAACAGTCAGGCTCTTTCTAATTTTAGATGCTCTGAAGTGATTATTTCAGATCCTCAAGATTTATCCTCCCTGAAATGCCTAGGGGAAGCTTGGGAAGCCTGTGATAAGACAATTGTTAATTCCCAGGTGACCTTGAGCCAATTTGGCCTTTGGGTGATTATTTAATATTATGCCTTCTTTAGCTATTCTGATCCTAAAGAAGTCCTTTTTTGTTATTATTTTGTGGTGGTTAGGATTGACCTGAGGGCCTTAGGTGTACAAGGCAAATATTCTAACGTTGAGCTGAACCTTTTGCACTTAAAAATGTTTCTTGGGGAGAGCAAGAAGCGTGAGGAGTTTGATTCCTGGAATCCACATGGTGAAAGGAGAAAAGTGACACTTTTAAGTTGTCCTCCAGTTTACACACTCACAGTGACACACACACACACACAGAGAGAGACAGAGAGAGAGAGGGACAGAGAGAGAGAGACAGACAGAGAGACAGAGTAAATAAATAATTAAATAATTGTAAAAAACATCAGTGTTTCCTTCCTGGCAGTAATCCTGTCAGTTCACCACTGTGAAGGGCCAGGTAAAGAACTTTGAAGGTTTTGTTTTTATGAACTTCTAAGTTGTGTGAAGTAAACAGAAAGAGCTGGGAATGTACCCCTGTATCTCAGCACCTTAGAGGCTAAGGCAGGATCAGGGTTCAGGCTAGCTCTGGCTACATAAAATGATACATTGTTTTCGTAACAAAAAAGGAAATAAAAGTCCAGCAATGCAAGTGTGCATTTTTGTGTCTCAAATTTAAGAACATATGCATGCAGGTGATCACAAATACTAACAAAATTTATGATAACCTGGATAGGAGTTGATGACGGGGTTGGTATTGTGAATTCAACTTTCTGTAACTCACAGGCCTCTGGGTAACTCAATCTTAACAGTTCTTTGTGGTAATTTTGTTCCACACTGTTTTCTTGAATTTTCAGGAGTGACTGTTGGAATTGGAATAGTTATGTAATTATGCAAGTAATGAGCTGCCTTTCCACTACAGGGAACTCACACATCTGGAAGCAAAATGCCCACTTAAAGAAAATAGCCCATTTTTCTTTAAAAAATAAACTTGAAGATTATGCTTTTTGCTAGATGCAGATATTTTCTTAGAGAGATATTAAACAAGCAAATATGTTAATGAGCACAGAGTTAGGGTTACGATCAGAAATGTCTTGGAGGAAAACATGTATATGGAACATACACAGATTTTCAGCATTTAAGTCACGTTAAGTATTACAGGTAGTCGAGAGATGGCTGGTTGAAGTGCATGGGTGGATGTGGACGTGCTATATGTAAATGCATAAGCTAGTTTAGAGCAAGTGACCCAAGCTTGATGTGTTTTTGGTATATATATGGATACTAAGCATTTTGTTGAAGTCCATTTTCTCAGGGTAGTTTATTAGAATACCATAAATTAGTCAAGAGTGCTGTGGTAAGATTCCAATATATTACTGAGTTTTTTGAGTTACTGTTTTTTAATTTCTCAAAGACTTTAAAACTATAGTGCCTACTCTCTATTTTCTGTGTTTTTATTCTAATCTTTTCTGCGAACAGTAGCTTTAACAGGACAGGACCTTCCTACAAATTAACAGTAAGTCCTTTGTTTTCAGACATCTTGTCTCAGCCATGCATGCTCAGGGTCACCCGTGAATGCCCACGGCAGCGGTGTCTTAATCATGCTTGAAGAACTTGGCCTCGCTCCCCTTTGCCAGTGTGCACGTCTCTTGACTTGTACTTTGCCTGAGTTGTCCTGGAGTCAGCCTTTCCCGTCCCCTGCTAACATCACCCAGGGAATGCCTTTTCGAGTAGCAGAGGTGGCCTTGAGAAGAGTTATTTGGGTTCTGCGTCCCCTCGGCTCGTGGTTGAGTCAGTCTTGGGTGGGGACAGCTGTATGGGTAGGACATTCTGACAGCTGTGCTGCCGTCCGCCTCTCAGGTCTATGCCACGCGTTGTACATGGGATGGTTTGCAGCGTAGTTCACATAACATCTAGAAGGTGCCATGCTTTTGCTTTTCTGCTTTACACTTTTGTTTTACTCTGCTTTGTGAGACAGGGTTTCTCTGTGTAGCAGCTCTGGCTGTCTTGGAACACGCTCTTGAACTGAGAGGGTTTGCGTCTGCCTTTCAAGCGCTGGGATTAGAGGAGTGTGCCACCACCATCATCTAGACTCAGCATTTCTATTTATTGTGTGTGTGGGTGTTTTGCCTGCACTGGTGCACCACAGAGGTCAGGATAGGCAATCAGTTCCCTGGGACAGAGATATAGATGGTTTTGAAGTACCATGTGAATGCTGGGAATTGAACCCATGTCTTTAGGAAGAACATGGAGTGCTCTTTACCTTTGAGCTATAGCTCCAACCACTTTTACACTTTTAAAATTCTATTTATTTGTGTGTGTGTGTGTGTGTGTGTGTGTGTGTGTGTGTGTGCACCATGCATGTTCCCTGGAAAACATGTGGAGGTCAGAGAATAACTTTCAGAAGTCATTTCCTTTTCTACAATATGAGTGAGTCCTAGGGTTTAAATTTAGATATAAATTAAAAGCAGTATCTCATCTGTAATTATTGTCATTTATAAAACCTTGAAAATTATATTTGAGTCCTTAAATGTGGGCAGTCCCCCCCCCCCCCCAGTTATTTAAAATAAGGTCTGGCAGTATAGCCAAGGCTGGACTTGAGGCCATGATCCTCTCTCTTACCTCCTACTGTTGGGGTTCATTGTCAGGGCAGGCATGCCCCACATGCCCTGAATTGACACTGCTTTACTGCCCCTTCTGCTTTTTTTGAGGTAATGTCACATTGCTCAGACTGGCCTCTGTTGTATGTAACTGTGGACCTTGCATTTCTGATCCTCTTCCTCCACCCCCACAGTGCTCCGCTTATGCTGTGCTGGGGGTCAAGCCCAGGGCTTCCAGCTGCTGGGCAAGTACAGGCTGGTAAGAAGTTATGCAGATATCACACCGAATCTGCTTTTGAAATTAAGACATTTTACTCTTCAATAAAAATTACAGGAATTTTAGTTTTCCTCCAAAATGAAGCACTGTAAAGACAGACTCTCCTAGTCTGGTGTGGAGGAGCCCTGAGTTTACAGGAACGGCCTGAGCACTGGACAAGTTCCCCGGTGTAGCATGCCCTACAGATGTGTTAGTGAGCATGTCTCTGTGGCCTTTTTGGCTTCTTTTTTTTCTTCAATTCAAAAGTGAGTTGTTGTATTTGTTTCTTTATTTCTTTTCTTCCTTTTCATGTACTGGTTTTGCATGCTTGGCAAGTACTTTACAACGGAGCTAGCTTCCCAGCCTCCAAACCTCACTCTTAGGAAGTTAATTTGGAAACTTTTTCTACAGATTGCTAATCATAGACCTTCTGACTCTGACACATGAAATGTAGCCTAAATTACTACAGTTCAGTTGTTTTCTCCCTCAGGTACATTTTAGTATACTCTTTGGTATTTCTTTCAAGATAGTTTTCCTTCATATATCTAAAGAATTTTGCTCTTCTGTTCTTTGTTTTTAAAATAGTGTTAAAACTTTAATACTTTGCTATTTAATACTCAAGGGTCAAGATTTAAGGCATTTAAAAATTCTTTGAACCATATCATAGTGTAATATCATATGCACATAATATAACACAAGTTGCTTTCTTCATTGCTGTGGTCAAATACCTAAACAAGAAACGTAAGGAAAACGTTATATTTTTGCACACAGAGGAGGCAGTCGTTCCTGTTGGGGAAGGCATGTTGGTGGAAGGTTAGGTGACTGGCCCAACGTCTGCAATCAGAAAGCAGAACAAAACCTGCTGGTACTCAGTCAGCTTCCTTCTGATCGTGTTTAAATTCGGTCTTCCCTCCTCAGACCAAGAAGTATGTCTTCTGGGTTTTGTTTGTTTTAAGACAGGAGCACACCGTGTATTCCTGGAAAGCTTGAAACTGACTTTGTACACCAGGTTGGCCTTGGATTCACTGAAGTCCACCTGCTCTTGCCTCCCCAGTGTTCAGGGAGGTTGTAGTCAGGTTGATAAGACACCATCACTGTCACGGGATCATCACAGTCATTATCTAAGAGTGTTTATTAGCCATCACCACCACTAGTGTCTTACAGTTGTTTACCACAGTGGGACTTGACAGTAGTGACCATCAGCATTACTGGGCTTTTATAGTCCTTTACCATAGTGATGGTGACTTTGTTGACTTTGTGTCCTCCACATTTATTTCAGGAAAAAGTGGCATCTTTTTTGTTTGGGTGCTTTACGCATGCTAGCCAAGTATCCTATCACTAAGCTACATTCCTAGACCCAAATGAGTGGTTTTTAATACTTAGAATCTATTTTTCTTACGCTTTTAGATAAATAAGTGAATTATGATGTAGAAATTGGGTAATGTTCAGATCCTGAGGTTGTGAACTGGGGCTCAGTAGCCTATGGAAGCCTGCCATAGAGCTTCTGGACCAACCAAGAGGTGTTAACACCAGCCTGATGGTATCTCTTTGGTTTATAATTTTATGTTAAATTTTACAGACAATGGACTTTCTCTCTTTGTAACTTACAGCTTACCAGCCATGTGACAGAATGGAGTCCCAAGCACTCAGGAGAGGGTGTGGTGGCATCATTTGCTGATGTTGGATGGGTAGCTACTGAAGAAGGAGAGTGCTCAGCAAGACTCAGGTTAGTTTGGAAGGCTATGGGGCTGAGCTGCAGTGTCTGCTGTTTTCAAGAGTGCATTGGGATACTGTAAGAACCTGATTTGATGGTAGCTTGCCCTGCTGTTTTTCTTTTTCTTGAGCAGTCGTCTTTTGGATTTATTTTTCAGAATCAGCTAATATTTGTAAAGTTCCCAGGAACATTCAGCCTAAGTCCTTTTGAACCACAGAATTCCCTGCCTTTCAGGTTATATTCTAGTATAAGTGGCCAGAAAGAACTGTCAACCATAGGTAAATAATAGTTTCACTGGAGTATAGGAATCCATGAAATCATAGAGAATTTGTATACTTGGAGGATGTTTCTTAAAAATTGTTATCAAGATGAGTTGGGGTCACATGAAGGAACAATGGGTGTTAGAGAAGTTTCCATTCATTTGAAAGCTTACAAAGAATATTTACTATGGAGTCAATCTAAGAAAGTAACTCAGCACATGTTCTCTGAGCACCAGAGATCAGACAGTCTTTAGGTTTAGACACACTTGGTGTACTGGAGGTCCTAAGAGAAGTCCATGTTCCTGATCTAGCTGGAGAAAGGCCCTGGGTAATGAGAGAAGTTAGCCTGGCTTCTGGAGAAGTAGGTTCCAGAGCCGAATACTGAGGGGATAAGCAGATGGGAAGGCTGTTTCTTAGAGTGGAGAACTTGTTTAAAAGTCAGCCTGGACATCTGAGACCGTTTCAAAATAAAGCCAAAACTGGCTTCTCTTTTTATCAAGGAAGAATGATAAGAATGATCTTAGCCAAGGGTTACTATTGCTGTCATGAAACACAATGAACCTAAAGCAAGTTGGGGAGGAAGAATTTATTTAATTTACATTCACACTGCTGTTCATCACCAAAGGAAGTCAGGACAGGAACTCAAGCAGGGCAGGAACCTGGACTCAGGCGCTGATGCAGAGGCCATGGAGGGGTGCTGTTTAATGGCTTATTCTGTGTGGTTTGCTTTCTTATAGAACCTGGAACCACCAGCCTAGGGATAGCACCACCCACAATAGGCTAGGCCCTCCCTAGTCAATATCAGTTACTAAGAAAATGCCCTTTAAGCCTCTCTGCTTACAGCCTGATTTTCTGGGGTATTGGTTCTCAAAAGGGTTTCAAGACCCTTTTGAAGGTTAAAGGACTCTTTCAACAGAGGTCATACCATTGGAAAACACAGAGATTTACATTATAATTCATGACAGTAACATCATTACAGTTATAATGTAGCAACGAAAATAATTTTATGGTTGAGGGTCACCAAAACAGGAGGAACTGTATTAAAGGGTCGCAGCATTTGGAAGGGTTAGAACTGCTGTGCTGAAGGCATTTTCTCAATTATGTTCCCCCTCTCAGATGACTCCTGCTGGATCAAGTTCACATAAAACAAACCAGTACAGTGATAAAGTTAGGAATTTCAGTACTTTACCCAGGAGCCTGTGCTCTTCTACCATAGAGTATCTGGGAGCCAAATGAAGCAGGCAAAACGTGAAGAAATCTCACTAGCAGACAGAGCTGGTATGGCGAAATCATTTTAAAGAAACATACCAGTTATCTGTTTTCTGCTTTTTGAACATCTGTTCTAGATACTTCTTGTTGTTTTTATATTTACTAAGATTTCAGTGGAAAGGAAAAGGATGGTATTCTTCGGTATGTGTGTAGAAATGTAAGCCTTATTTTGTGTATGTATGTGCTGTGTGGTGAGTGCTTATTCATGTTTGTGGACATATATCCACATATGCCAACATGGAGGCCAGAGGTCAGGCTCAGGTATTCTTCTAGTGCTCTCTGTCTTGTTTTGTGACAAAGTCTCTCTGGGACTGAGGCTTGCAGATCAGGCAAGGCTGCCTGGTGAGTGAGCCCCAGGGATCCACATTTCTCTGCCTCTGCAGTACTGAACAAGCATGTGCATCAATTCCTAGCTTTTCACATGGGTTCCAGGGATCAAACATGGGTCCATGTGGCATGTAAACTAAATTACCTCCTCACCATCCTAGTTTTTGAGACCATGTGGACCAGTTTGCTCGTGAGCTTACTGTCTAATGAAGGAAAATGTTGAACCCCTACCCCTCTAACCTGTACCAGCAGAATCCTCGGGTTGTAGGCATTATGTACTGTACCCAGTTTGGAGACAGGGCTTTGTGCATGCTAACCATCACTTCACTGACTGGACTATACTATATCCCCAGCCCTCAGGTGAACTTTCTCTGTGTAGTCCAGACTAGTCTTCTACTCATGATCCTATTGCTTCATGTTCTGGGATGGAGGCATATTTAACCATGTCTGGCCTTTTGGAAGTTCTTGTGGATTTATTCTTCACTCAACCTTCTAAACAAATTTTGTAATCAGATTTTCTGAGTATTAGGGTAAAAAAGGAAGCAGTAATTGAGTCTTCTGAATCCAAGCACTTCCCTACCCTACACATATTCCAAATTTAAAAAGGTACTATTATGATGTTAAGTGTGCTAAGGCCTGGGGAAGAACAGGCTTTGATTTATTGCTTTTTCTAACCCCCAAAAGCCTGTATAAAAAACACACAATCCAGTTATAATTATAAGCTACATGCCTAGACTGGGCAGGTCTACCACTACACTGACTTACTCCCCAGCTATGAGACCCTTTACTACATACAGCTTTTCTTGGCCAAGTGGTTCTGCTCCATCATGGCTTCCTCCTTCTCCTCCTCTTCTTCCATCCTCTCTCTTCCCTCCTTCTTATCCTCCCTCATTCTCCAAAAACCTCTTGTCCCACCTTTCCCCTCCACTGCCCAATCACGGGTTCTAGCTTTTATTGACTAGTTAGAATGGGGAGAAGGTTCCCATGAGATAGCCTGAATATATGTGATTGACTGCTCATGGGGGCAGCCCCCCTTCCTCAGCCCTTCCCCCTGAAGAAGCAGAATTAATATCAGAATACAAACAGCATCTGAGCAACCCGCAACATTTATTGTTGAAGTTTTTTCGTTTCCAATCTTATAGGTGAAAAGGCAACTTGCAAACATTCTAACAACTTACTCAAAGTATAAAGAGGTTTGAACAAAACACCTGGATTCAGTTTTCTAGTCAAAAACCAAGTCATTTATACAGCTCTCAAGCAAAAACAACACACCAGTGCCAAGTTCAGTGAAAGTTAAATTGTTAAAGGGCTTGATTAACACCTGTGATTAATAACATTTGTTTGGCTGAAGCAGTCCAGTGTAGTGGCATTGCATGTGACCCCAGAACTTGGGTTGGGGGTTAGAAAGGTGGGCTGCCTGCCTAGAGAGTTTTTAAAGAAGCCAAAGCTGCAGCGTGAGCAAAGCCATTCCTCAAAAACAGAAACAAAAAAGTCTGATTGCATTTAACAGAGAAGCTGTGAGGACAGTGATTAACATGCGGATGTCCGCTTTTCTTGCCAGTACTTTATTTTCTCAGAAACTTGTGAGCATAGCTGAGCTGGAGCTGATACCCAGCCTGACTGTCCTTACTGTGTGCTGCCACATTACCTACTGTTACTAAAACACCACAGTACGCTGCACTGATCTCATTCAGCACACAGAAGAAGGCTGAGGCTTAACTGTCTTCAGTTGCTAATAGTATCTGAAGTTTATTCACCTGGTTAGCCACATGTTCCCTAAACTGCAAAAGAAGCTGGAAACTGAAGTCCTCAATCAGTCACAGTGCAGTTGTTTCCACTCCAGGGTAGCACAGGCTAGCTCTCAGCTTACTGTGTAGTCCAGCCTACTTTGAACTGGTGATCTTTACACCAGGAATTATGATTACTTACTGCACTCACGAAGAATTCTTCCAGTCTTTAAGTGTTTGAAGTCACTGGCATGTCAGACTTTAGGGAACAGTGTTTCCAGTGTTCGGACTTTCCCAGTGTGTGCATAAGAAAGAAATGACATTGATGATCCCCCTTTCCTTTCTGGGATATGGTTGGATTATATTGTTCCCATATTTCTTGTTTGATGTGTTTAGTCAAATATGGGAAATGCTGGTACCTGAAAGCAAAGCCAGGACCTTACAGAAGGGCTTATACATTCTTGGTTTGGTCTTTCCATTGGTTTTGATTAGATTGCCATTTGGAAGATGAAATTTTTAGATGAAGACAAAAAAAAAAAAAAAAAAAAAAAAAAAAAGCAACAGCAGTAAGCAGCCTTGTGGTGCCTCTTGACAGTGGTGGCCACAGGCTCTGTAGACAGTAACGGAGTGGGGCAGTGCTGCCACGTAGCTGGAGAGTCCTGATGAGCCGTGTGTTAGGGATGTTCTCAGGTCTCCTTGACAATTGTGTGATGGCCACCTTTATGTTTTCCTTGCAGGACAGAGGTCAGGCCCAAGCCTTCTCTTGAGGATGATCCTCCTTGCTTTGACAAGCCCCCAAGCAGGCATATTTCCTTACCAAACTTGTCTCAAGACATGCCTTCTCCAAAGATGACACTAGCCAGTGAGGAGGCCTTGCAGAAGATCTCTGCACTTGAGACCGAGCTTGCTGCTCTTAGAGCTCAGATTGCTAAGATTGTGACCCTGCAGGAGCAACAGAGTCCAAGTGCAGGTATGTGGCCCCTGAATTGGCTTGTGACTGGCCAGTGGTAAGGACACTGCAGCTATTAGTTTTCTCCAGGCTTGTCTGAGCCATCGAAAAACCTGATGATGATGATGATGATGATGTGTGTGTGACTTCAGGTTTGAGAAGAGTAGGAAAAAAATGTACTTGGCAAACTCTGAAAGGCCTACATTTGAAGTGGGCTATTGTGAATGCTGCGTGATGGGAGGCTTAGCTTCCTCCATGTAGTAACCACCCCTTTCACACATGAGGACATAGTGTGGCTTTCTGTCTGGTGAGAGGAATCATTTCTGGGTGGGACTTGTGAGAAGTGCTGTTTATGCCTGCACAGCCCAAGGTAAACGTCTGATACTCCACCTTCCTTTTCTGCTCTAAATTGGGTATAACAGTACCTGTGTTACCAAGTCCCCTTGCCATTAAGTATGGAAAGTAAGTAAATGTGCACAGCAGGTACCTAATGGCCCTTTTTTCTCTTGTACACAAGAAACCAAAATCAGGATTTCATCTAATCCCATTGGTTTAACTGGTGTGACACATTTTTTTCCCCAAAGAGAAGAAAACTATGGCCTTGAACTCCTAGCCTGCTAGTCTATTGAAAAGTAGTGGTTGTTTTTCCTGTTATTTCACAATCCTGGAGAGATGCTTAAGTGCCCATTGTCTGAATCATGTTGCTTATGGTGCAAGGCACTGGGCACTAGAAGGTGAGGGGTGGTCTCAGTGATTTGCATAGACATGTGCTTTGCATTTCAAGTTTTTCTTCTGTTAACTTAGAACTGCTTTCTTTGCTTCCCTCTGCTGGTAGACCAGGGAAACTGCCATAACTAGGAGATAACTTTGCAGTTTGTTGAGATGTCTTAAAGTCTGAATACTCCCAGTAACACTCTTGTGATGTTACTGTTTCCCCAAGCTCCCATTTGTATAGTTCTGCAGCAGAGACAGACAACTTTGAGTTAGGCAAAAAAAGTAAATTTTAGGCATCTTATTTCTTTAACACTTGAGTGTTTTGTGGGACAAGGTTTTTTTCTGTATCTCTGAGTGACCTGGAATTCATCGTGTAGATCAGTTTGGCCTGGAGTTGAGTGTGATCCTCCCGCTTTGGTGTCCCAAGTGCTGGGATGGCAGGCATGTAAACAGCCAGTGTGAAGCAAGTTTTGTGATGCTCATGATGGTGCTCAGCTGTCCAGTAGTGTGTACGGAGGAAAGGTGTGCATGAGTATAGACTGCTTCCTATTAAGAGGGACTACGCAGGTGTCTAAATTCTTAAAAATAGCTGTATTCATTTGGGTGGGACTTTCCCATGGGGTGAGTTTGGGTTCAGATTTAGATATCTCTTAGTAATTAAATTGCATTTTCCTTATAGATTCTTTTTGAGGATATTGCTTTTATGAATACAGAAGTCTGTCACATACTTTTGCTTTTAGAAGGTGACATTTTCTTGCCTCTTCCCAGAAACATTAACTTTGTTTGTTTCTTCTGTAGGTTGTTTAGACTCTTCCACATCTGTTACTCTAGCACCACCACCTCCTCCTCCTCCCCCTCCCCCTCCCTTGGTGCTCCACCAAAGTGTATCTGCTCTTGATCTGATTAAAGAACGAAGAGAGCAGAGACTCAGTGCTGGAAAGACTTTGGCTAAGGGCCACCCAAAGAAGCCTGACATGCCAAATATGCTAGAGATCCTTAAAGACATGAACAGTGTGAAGCTACGGTCAGTCAAGAGGTGAGGTCCTTTGTTCTTGCTCCCATCTTGGTCATGTACTGAGTACTAGGAGTCTCAGCTTTATAACATGGTGCTGAACCATTTCCCTTCAAGAAAGGTCTGCAGTTCCAACAGCTCCTCCACACAGAATAGCCAAGGGCTGGGAACGGCTATGCTTTAGGCAAGCTTCCCAGTTCTACCAAGTATCATCCTCTTGTGTGGACTCATTTGTTTTTTTCTTTTTTTTTTTCCCCAGAGTTTTTCTGTTTAGCCCTGCCTGTCCTGGAACTCACTCTGTAGGGCAGACTTGCCTCAGTCAGAGATCCACCTGCCTCTGTCTCCAGAGTGCTGGGATTAAAGACATGTACCACCAATGCCCAACTTATTTCTTAAAAAGATTACCTGTTTTAAGAAAAGGTTCAGTATGTGTGTGGAGAGGTTAGAAGACACTGCTTCTGATTTGATTCTTGCCTTTGATGTGAGTCCTGGGGATTGAGTTGAGGTCATAATTCTTGGTGGTAGGCACCTATACTTGTTGAGCCATCTCACTAGCCCACATGTAAACCCTTTGTTGTGTGTTCTCACGTTTCAGTTGAAGGCATGGAATACTTGCGCCCCCTCCTGGAGGCACTGGATACTTCCAGGAGATGCAGCCCTGACTTGCCCTGAGTGGCCCTTCATTTGGCTGTGCACTCGAATGTTGAGCTCTGATGCCCACGTCTCCCTCTTGCTACTATAACTGACCTGTCCCCTTGGTTTTTACTCCTTTGAAAAGGTCAGAGAAAGATGTAAAACCCAGGCCAGTGGATACTAGTGACCCTGCTGCCCTCATAGCAGAGGCTCTGAAGAAGAAGTTTGCGTATCGGCATCGACACAATAGCCAAGGAGAAGCTGAAAGAGGAATTCCAAAGCCAGAGTCAGAGCCAGTCTCAGAGCCAGTCTCAGAGCCAGCCTCAGAGCCAGCCCTGGTGAGTAGTAGTATGTTAGGTGGGGTCCATGTCTACACCACCATCTTGTGTCTCCTGCTGGACGCTTTAGGGCTATTCTGTACTTATATAGAGATTGTAGCTAGCTGGGTGGAAAGGGATCATTGATCCGTCTTCTGTGAGACAGGGACTCCTGAAATCTAGACTAGACTTAAACTTGGTACGTAACAGAGCTGGCTTAAATCCCAATTTTGCTACCTCCACCTCCGATGCTGGGATCAGAGTCGTGCCATTGTGACCAGCAAGGATGACATATTTTTTTGTATTTCTATTTTTCTCACTGTAAAGCTTAGTTGTTTGTCTGGAAATTCAAAACTGAGAAACATACGTAAAAAAAAGCAGAGTCTAACTCTGGGTTTCTCTGTACAGCACTTTCCAAGGTTGTTTTCCCTGCAGTGTTTTATTTTTGTATAAGTATAATGAAGTCACAACAAGCCAATTTCAATCTATTAAAATTTTCATTATGATAAAGTATATATAGTATTGGTATTCAAATTTTAAAAGATTTACTCAAAATAAGACAGGATCATTTTCTCCCAGGGGAGCCTGGTGAGTTTTCCCAGTGAGATCTGAGACTCACTGTGAGGTGTGTGCTGCATCTCAAGGAGACTGAGTGGACCACTCCGATCCTAACTCTCCTCTGCCTGTTGTCTGCATGAAGATATGTGTCCACTTATTCTATGCTTTGTTTGGTTGTTTTGTTTTTTTCTTTTCCAGTTTGGCCCACATATACTGAAGTCTACAGGGAAAATGAAGGCTTTAATTGAAAATGTTCCAGACTCCTAATGGACAATGGATTCAGAAAGACTCCTGGTTCACCCGTTGGCTTGCAGAGCTGAGTTTGGCTAGTAGAAATCACCAGTATTTAGTAAATTCCTGCCTGTAGAGTTCATTGGTCTCCTTCTTAGACTAATTAGGAGTAAGAAGTAGTGAAAGCACCAGAAGTTGGTTTGGCTTCTGTGAGATGGAGCTCTACCTTTCACACATGTATTATGTGCATTTTCAGTTAACACTAAAATCGTGCAGGAGTTTTTTATGCACACATTTGGATACAAAAAGATGTAAAAGCTCACAGTGAATGGCATCGGTGAGGACACTGCTCTCCTTACTGAGTTTACTAGTCAGCGACGGAACAGCTGGTGTACCATTGTTATAGCACACTACTGGAGCTGGGACTGCCTCAGACAGGACCCGAGTCTGTTCTCACTTTCTGTCTTCTGGAGCTGAGTTTACATAAACAGCAGAAGATGGTTCCTGCTGAGTCTCTGTTAGGGGGAAGTGAGGACCAGGAAGGCTGTTTAAACCTCATTACCCACTCAATACAGGGAAGCAATTGTACTTCTCAAATAGTGACAAATCAAATTACTGAATTAAATCATTTCTTAAATAAAAGCCAGAATGTATCATCTTTCTTAACAGTTTAATAAGTGGCCTCATAAGATGATTTATTGCTAAGTTAACAATTGTCTTAGTTAAGGTTATTATCACTGGGATGAAAACACCATCGCCAAAAACAACTTGGGGGAGGAAATGGTTTATTTCACTCAGTACCATATAGCAGTTCATCATCACAAGCAGTGAGGGCAGGAAGTAAACAGGACAGGATCCTGGAGCTGATGTGGAGGCCATGGAAGGTGCTGCTTACTGCTGCTTACTGGCTTGCTTCCCATGCCTGCTTATAAAACCCAGGGTTGGCACCGCCCACATGGGCTGGGCCCTCCCCCATCAATCATTAAGAGAATGCCTTACAGCCAGATCTTATGGAGGCATTTTCTCAATTGAGGTTCACTTCTTTTTACATGACTCTAGCTGTGTCAAGCTGACAGAGTAGCCAGCACAATACTTCTAGAAATGTCAGCATAATTGAATTTGTAATTTTGAAATATTGGTCAAAATATCCTTTATAATGAAACATTACTGAATAGGTGAATAATTTCCCTTTAAGCTATTTATTATTGGTCAACCAATAAATTATATTATGCAGATAAACCTTAGGTGTTATTAGAAAGTAGAAAACTGCCTTTATTATCTAGGGCTTGGAAGGACTTGTTGTAATCTAAAGTACTTAGTAGTATTCATGATTTTTGTGTTTCTGATAAACTCTTTAATGTCAGACTCCCTTACCATGAGTAAATATTTGGATTATTTAAATCTAGACTAGTGGTTTTTCCCAGGAGCATTTAGAGATGGGAAGTATAGATAATATTTTAAGTTATTGAAAATAGGTGTTCTAAATTACAACAAAGATTGGGCTATTTTTCATAGCTTATTTACTTTAAATTGTGGTATGGTTTTGCTGTATATTGTTTCTAGATATTTTGTATGGTTTGAAAACTGTCTTTTATGAGATTCAGAAAATTCACCTGACCACATATCTTGACCTAAGAAGTTTATATTTATATCAGTATTGAATTTGGCTAGTATTCTACTATATGAAAGTTGCTATTTTAAAATAAAGCAAGCTGTTGAATTTTCTTCCGATGACACTATTATCTATTTGTGCATTTACCTCCCTGTTTTTCCTCTACAGCTAAGTTCTTTGTGCTGACATGTTGCTTTGTTAGGGAACATGTGATGCATTTTAAAGCAGAGATACATTCCTTAAAGGGCTGTGTGCCTGTCACTTCCGTGTCCCATACAGCACAGAGCAGGGAACTTTGTGACCGTGCTGTAGTGACACTTTCAGAGAGAGAGACTGTGAGTCAGAGCGCTGGACTTGGAGTCACACATGATCTTGGGCAAGTGAGTTTATTCTGGGGCCATTGAGACCCCATCTCAAAAACAAGGCTTAAACTTTTAGTAGTTCACCTAACTTAATCAGCTGTGGAGTTGACAGGCAAAAGGAACTTAGTTCTTGAGACAGGCTATTCCAGCTTTTTTTGTACTTAACCACAAGGCCAAAAAGGCTATCATGGGATTTGTTGTGCACCTTCATCCATTACTAGGGCTTCATGGCTGTGTTTTTTTCCTGTTTTCACCATCCCTATCTTCTCTTTTGAGCCTGACTCCTGGAATTCTGTAAGTAGGGCCAGAGCTTCACTGTCAAATAGAAATTTAAGTAAGGACCCAACATCTCACTGTTCCTGAGGAAGCTGTTCACTCCAGGACTAAGAGTTGTTTCTCTAGCTGAAGTTCTCTAAATCTGTTTTACAAAAGTCTCTAAGTGGTCCTTTACAGTTAGAGCATAATGCAGGCACAGTTTTAATATTCTTGGGGCAAAGGGTAAGACAGCCCAAATAACACCAAGTAGACTCATTACTTCATAATGAAAAGCCACAATTTAAGGACAAAGGCCACTTTTCATCACAAGGTTTTTACCTAATATGCCTGTCATTGTTTTCTAAGCAGACCGTTTCTGTTTTTAAGTAGGTGCTTTTCTTATTAGAGAGTCAAAGATTCACATTTCAGGGAACTTTGTATATCAGAAAGCAGTATCTAAGAGTTGGGAAGTCATTCTGAATTACTGATAGTGACAACAGAACCTAATTGGAATGCTCAGAACAAAACCTCAGGAGAGACAACTAGCACTGTAAAGAATGTCATGATGAAATGAATTACCAAAGAATGCCCACAGCCATTCAGTTAGCTCTTACCATCCATTTGTCTTTATTTGGTAAATATTTTAGAGGTCAGATAGCCACTCAAAAGATTTGGTACCTTGGTGAAGGCCTTAAAACACAATACTTCCTGCTTCCTAAGGAAAAACTGTGAGGTAGAGGAAAGAAAACAAGAAACCAGGAAGAGGAAGCTCACAGGACGGCTGAACTCCACTCTATGCTTTCTGAAGTTCGGCTTTGTAAAACTGGCCTCCAGTGACATACCTGTACTCTAGAAAACTTAGCCCCTTCCTATTCTTAAAATGACTCTTAAATGGAAAACTCGGTTTTCTGTTAATCTTCAACTTCGTGTGATGAAACCCGGAGACCTTTTCATGGCAACAAGCTCGGCCACTGAGCTGTGTCCCTACACCTAGGAACTTTGAGCAGTTAATACATGCATGTTTGTGCAATACCCTTCTCATACAAGGCCCTAGTAGGTCCTTTAGGTGGTCATTATGTTTAATTATGGAGACCCCATGATAGGATTAGTAAGAACACCAAGAAAAATAGAAACTTTCTCCTATTGGCCACGTGAGGATAAATAGAAATTAGCAAGTCTGCAAACCGGAAAGGAAGCCCCTCCTGGTACCCAACCAACCTGGCACCTTGTCAGACTTGTGCTACAGGACCTGAAGTAAGCTGACAGGTAGGCTTTGATGTTTCCTTCAAAACTTTATATTTTTTATAAATTGTAGGTTAGAAAGATAAAAAACCTTTGATACCATTACAGTTTTCTGAAATTTTTTTACATGTCCAAACAATGAATACTTCAAATTTGCTCCACAGACACACACACACACACACACACACACACACACACACACTTAAAGACAAGATTTTTTTTTTTTCAAAACAGAGACTACTGAATTGACACCCACACACACTTAAAGACAAGATTTTTTTTTTTTTCAAAACAGAGACTACTGAATTGACTAAAAACCACAAACCCTTCCATCCTACCAGATTCTAAAGATGGATTCCAGGATAACTTACAAAACTTAGACATAAAAGTTTAAAATTGATAAAGTTAGTATATACTCAAAGTATAATTTTCAGTACTTGAAGATGTATAGCCAAATTTGAATGCTTAGTGACTTAGGCATGAAGAGACACAAATTATTAGTTTCCTTATTAAGCTAGTCTCTCAAACAATATCCCAGCATTGGCCCTCCTAGTCAGTTCTGAAAACTAATTACAAGCACTTTGTACACATTTTTCTTTCACCACCAAGAACAGAGACCCTGGATTGTAACTTTTAATGCTCTCAAAAATCGAACACCAAGTGCTATATGTACTACATACAACAGGAACCAAACATTTACTATACAACTTCAGCACTACTGAACCACTTCCAGTAAATTTCTTAGCAATAATATGATAGTTAAAGGATACAAAGGAACTCCACAGTAATTTGTTTATGGATGGCCCAGTTTACATCTTCCCCATACCCTGCACACTGAAGAACGGAAGAGACCTTTTATTTTCCTGTCACTTAACACCATGTTGCCCGGCCGTGGTGGGTATCTCTCCTGAAGACCCTTGGGGGTCCTCTGGATGCCATGAACGGTTTTTTTGTTAGGGAATGAGTGGTTACAAAGTTACATTTCAAAAAACACGGCAAAGGTCTGGCAACTAGTTTGCACAGTTCTTTAAAAGCAGTATGAATTACATTAGTTACTGGTCTTAACAATTACTGACATTAAGACATAACAGGAAACAGACATCAAACAAGCATTGTGGAAAATGCCATTTTCAGAGCTGTGAAGGGATTCCCAGCACCTCTAACCTATACCTCAGGTACAGGATATTTTTTTTCAGGCTTGCTTTTTTTTTTTTTTTTAAATACAAAGAGGCTCATTGCAAACTGTTATGTTTAGAATACAATGTTAATGACCAAATTTGTTGCTAAGATAGGACTTAAATTTTTTTCTCACCTCTAAAGCAGAGACTTCCTCAACTAACTCAACTCCCCTTCAGTTCCAGACTCCCAAATGGCTGCTAAATACTCACAAATTCTTTGAAGTGTCCAATATATCTTGAATTTTGTACTACCATGAATTTGCTTTTTAAAAAGTGACCTACATGTTTCCTTAAATTCTTCTAGGAAAGCCAATTATTCAAGGAGAATGGGTGGAAGAAACAGGGGCTGCAGGTAATTCCCACACAGCTGCAGAAAACAGAATTGATTCGGGAGCAGCACCAAGGCAACCGTTTGAGAAGCCAAAGCAGGAAAGCTATGCCTTCACGTTATTAAACTTGAAGGCAAGCCTAATCAGAGCAGAAGGAGACAACCAGAGGCAGTGTAGCCTGCCTAGGCAAACTCAACTGGGAAAGGGCTGGAGGGAGTTACAGATCTAATGGAGGTGCAGTTAAGCTAATGTGGAGAAGCAACTAGTGGCACAGAAGCTCTAGCATCCACGGGAGGAGGCAGCCAGGTCACAGCTATGGTACCAGCAGGTATCCCCACAGGGAGATGGATGCCTCAGGCAACTTGGGTCCCTTGCTCAGAACACTTGCACACCGAGTAAAATAGCTGATCCTAAGTTAGAGAAGGATTGGCAGTTATGTTTCTCATTGCAAACAAATTAAAACACCAAGACTGTTCTTTGCAGTATCAGTTACTGTGAACTTGTTTAAGGTGATATTAACTTGCAGGTGACTTTTTCAGTCCCCAGACAAGTATGCCAACATGCTGTGACTTTAGTAGTGGCTAGTGGCTGTCGTTGGGTAATGCCTCTTAGCCTGGACTCATCGGTGTCTAATAGGAGAGCCGAGTGTGGGCATGGACCACTTGTAGTGATGCTAGTCCAAATTGAGATGCGCTGTAAGTTTAAAACACGCTGGATTTCGGAGACTTAGCAACCCACTTAAAAAAAAAAGTAAAGTATCTTTAAAAATTACTGTTTACTAAAATAACATATTTTGGATATATTAGGATTACTAAAGTTTCAGCTTTTGTAGAAAATTGGGAAATCCTTCAAGTGGGTTCACCAACACTTGTACTTTCTTCTAGAAAGTAGGAGCAAATATGTCTGACCATAACATCTGAACTGTATCCCTTCTAATGAATTAGGTCTGTCTGGGAGGGTAGAAAGGCCGCTCTTAATTGGCACTGGGGATGGTGGCACACACCTTCAGTACTAGTCAGTACCCAGAAGCTGGGAGGTGTCTGTGAGCTGAGGCCAGCCTGTCATCTACATTGTTACCAGGCTATCTGAGCCTGAGAAGACCCTGTCTCCAAAAAAAAAAAAAAAAAAAAAAAGAATTAATTGGCTATTTCTTACATTGCTTTAAAAAGGCCAAGAATATAAACACAAATGGTATTTTTAATTCCTTTCAAGAGTGTGATTTCTTAGGCAATTTCCAACAAATGCTATGCTATGAAGTCAGATCCACAGCAGTCAAGACTGATGAAACCGAGCCAGGCCTTGCCACACTTGTAGGGTGCAGAACAAGGCTCATTCATATACTTCCAGAAGACAGAGAGGCTGCATGTATCTTACACTGTAAAATACCCATGACTGAATGGAAGAGGCAGCAGCTAACTGATCTCCTAATTCAGCATGTGATTCCCAAAGGTGAGTGGTGAGGTAAAGTGCAAAGATTTAAAAAAAAAAAAAAAAAAAAAAAAAGAGAGAAAAGACCAGTTTTTATTCATCGAAAGGTAACAGCAACAGGCACGTGTTTAAATGAGTGTGGCAAAGCCTATTACAAATGGCTTTACACTCAAGTTTTCTCCCAAGAAGATGGCTGTTGCAACAAACTGTAAACATAATGAACAGTCTTTAACAGTAACAAGGGAAATACAAATTAACTAAAAGAAAGCACCGTTTCTCTTAAACTAGATTACAGTTGTGCTTGCTATACATAAGACCACTGAAAACAAATTACAAAAGTGGAGTGTTTTAAGTCTAAAATTAGTCCTTAAGATTTTATCCTAGAAAACATCTATTCACATCAAAAGGTCCACCAAAGGGTAACATTTCATCAAAGTGGGGGAGGGGACAAGAAAACAATGCACTTTTCAAATCATAATGAGAAGTTTGGTCACTTAGCTCTGTGCATAGTTTAAGGCATCTGGAGCAATCTCACAGCTTCACCTACTTTCCCCTCCCCCACGTGTGGCTGCTCGTATGTCACATCCTAAAACAATAAATAAATTTTACATTTCTAATCCTTTCCCACATGGATGGACAGAACATGCACAGTCATACATGCACAAACATGCACGCAAACATACACCCATACACAACATACCTCTCACACACTGCAGCGAAAGGGACGTTAGTACCCTTGATTTGAAAGACACACTTCCCTATCCCACTTTATTTCCGATTGGCAAATACCCTGAGCTGATTATGGTATGTTAGACATTCCACCTTTCTCTTGCATGTGCAGATCAAGTGTACAGTAGTGAAAACAACATGCAGTGTCTTCACTGCAGAGTCAGAACACAGCTAGGACATTGGTGTTCCTTCCCTCCCACCCCATGTTAAAAAGTAATAGTTACAAAAAGAATCTGCATCGCCAAACATCGCTGGGGTGAAAAGCTTCGTGTGGTATCTGTGGGAAATGCTCAGTCTCCAGTGCACGGAACAAACAGCAAGTGGGAGGCGTTGATGACACTGACACCCAAAGAAGAAAAGGCAAACACTGCGAAGAGCTGCAGTCTCCAGGTCAGCTGAGCATGGTCAGTGGTTCCTTCACAACAATGCTCCAAGGCAATTTAGAACCAATATTTCAGATTTGATTTGTAAACATTGATTGATTCTTGCCAGAGGCAGCAGAGGCTGGGCACTTCACATTTCTGTTTCTCAGAGAGAACGTAGTGGAAGGGACAGACGCGCTATTATTGTATTGGACTGGCTGCATCAAGATTGCTGCTGAGGATGAGTTCAAGTTTCAGGGCTTGAAGGATACACACTTTGAAAGCACATGGCACACCTAAAAACATCTTCCTTTATTAATCCTTTCTGGTTCTTCTGCTGAGCTTTATCTAATTAAGGTTTCATACAAAAGCCAGAGATGCATATTGCTGTATATTCATGTCTTATCATTTAAAAAGTGGGCGGGCTCAAATGATCCAACAGAAGACATCTTATAAATAATGCTGGCGTCATTTCCTTGGAAACCTCAGCAGTCAGAACCAGTTCTTCAACTCAAGACCTTTTCACATTTCCACAATCTCGTGGGAGGGAGTTGTCCCACTGCTTCAGGGTTATGGTAACCGATTTTCCTGAGTTAGTAACTGTGAGTTCAACTCAAACGCAGCATTGGCACCCTCGCTGCTGGGCTGTTGTCTTTGCAGTCCCTTCCAGCTGGCTTTATTCAGCCCCACATGTCCAAGCATTGTCTGTGACAGCCTCGTATCTGAAAACCTGGCCCACTCTGTAAATAAAGGCTCCACTAGGTAAGTCATAAAACCTCGAGAAACAGAGGAAAAAAACCATTAAAATATGCCTTGAATTGATCTTTAAAACATGTATAATTTTAATGTTCTTCAGTTCCCTACTCTAGTATTAGCCAAAATATTAGCTTTTAAAAGGTTTGTGTGCGTACATGTAATTTACAAATTGGAATTTAAGTATTCAGTGGTGCTCTAGTCTATTCTATTTCTCTCAGCTGAACATCTTCTTAAGCTAACACATGTGACAGCCATATCATCTCTAAGGGCACTAGAATGTTACAACTCCAGGGACATTCTTAGAGAGACAACTGTTAGCCAAGAAAGGGTTTTGGCTCTACTTCCTCAGAGATGGAATATCACACCTGGCATGGTTATTTTATTTAACTCGGAATGTAAATGTCAAAACTCCTGAGAAGTACTCTAAAAATTATGAAAAATTAGTTTAGTATTCTCACTATTAAAATGAGAATGGCACAGAAGACATGGTCAGAGGACAGCTTGTGGGAGCTGGTTCTCTCCTTCTACCATTTGGGTCCCTGGGATCAAACTCAGATTTTCAGGCTTGACAGCAGGTACATTTACCCAGTGAACCATCTCACCAGCCCTTATTTTCTTCTTTGAGAGAGTGTCACATATCTATGTCCCAAAGGATGACCTTGAATTTCAGCTCCTATTGGCATATATTGTCATGCTCAGCTGAAATCACAACTTAAAAAATACATATTTTTATTTATGTGTGCTTTATATGTTTGAGTGTTCTCAGGGGCAGAGGCCAGAGAGGGTGTCCTAACCCTTAGGGCTGGACTTATTTAGGAGCTACCTGAAGTGGGTGCTGCTAACAAGTCTCAAAAGAGCAGTAGGTTTTTAACCGCTGAGCCATTTCTCCAGCACAAACTGCAAAATTTTCAAAAATCCCTTACTACAGAGTAATTTCCTCAGGCAAAAAGAGATTTAAAGGAGCCGCATGTACCCATCCACCCAGCTTTGCCTACATTTTACCTATTCTTTGAACTTGAGAATCAAACAGCAGATCTATTATCTTGTTAACTCTGCCAACAGAAAAACATCTATCCATGTTTGCCACAGGAGTTGGTACTGGTTCCCACAGCTCAGCGCCATGCACTCTTGCAAACTGTGCCCTTTCTACATCTGTCTGACTGCACTCAAGGAAGACCCCACTGCATTATGACTGCTAGACCTGAACTTCTGGAAATGTGACCCTCCTGATGTTTAGCAACACCCCTTACTATGTTCAACCTAAATTCTATGGCCCTTCCCAACCCTAGATTCCCAAAATATATTCCACCCGAACTCTTGAACTTCATCCTGCCCTGACATCTTTCTCTGCTTCCCATGCCCAATGCACTCAGCCTTAGGTAACCTCGTGTTCTGCAAGCTTTGGTACTATTCACAGAAGGTCCCTGTGCTTTCCAGTACATGGTTAGTTCCCTCAACGGATCTGATGCACTTCCCACCTCTAGATACAGTGGGGACAGGCTGAGGGGCAGCATAGCCAAAAGCAAATGTGTGAGTTAGCACTCTATAGAAACCTGACGGTGGGGACTCACTGCCTGGAGGTAGTGGAAGGTAGCCGACAGGGGCTGGCAGAGCAGAAAGAGGGTACATGTCACACTGGTTAAGAAGATGTCAACTGTCCTAAAGATTTCAATGAGCATAAGTCAAATATTTTATTTTGAATAATATTCTAGTCTAGTCTTAAGACAATTGAGATAAGTGAATCTTTTTTTAAACCAGCTGCAAATAAGCACACATAGTTACCAATCTGGATGTTGGCAATAGACTCAGTCTGACGGTCACAGAGTGGACTCACACCCAACTGGTACTTTTTTTCTATATCTCCTATAAATTTAAAAAAAAAAAAAAAAAAACTGTTACGATGCAGCGTGTCTGCTGGCTAACTCTATAATGCACACCTTCACTGTGTTTATGGAGGAGCCTTACAGAACCCATGAAAGGGTTAGACTTTAAGCTAGTGACACACAGAAAGCTTGCTAAATCGATACCACGATTTAAACAAACCGTTTCTTTTATTAGGTGTTCCTCCCAAGACTAATTCTGTCAGTTCTCTCAAACGTGCCGCACATGCATGTATGTCTCAAACGTGCCGCACATGTGTGTATGAACCTGCTCCCTACCCAGGCAGAGGGACGGGTCGTTTCAGAGCAATCTTTCTGCAGCCAAGTTTCTAGCCTACTTTCTGGGCCATCATGAATACCCAAGATGACTCAGTTTCAAGTCACATTCCATGTGTTACTGGTTATACACACATGAAGTATGATAGTTGTTAAAAATATAATGCATCTACTGTGAGGCTCTTATAAATGGCTGGATTCCGAGTTTATTCACATGTGACTATGACCTGCCTTGGTGGAAGAATTCCTCCGTTACTTTTTCACTCCACTGCTTGCTTAGTTCCCAGTTCCGACATGGGTTACAAATATCAGCACATTTCAAGGCCATCTAGCAAACAAAATATTAAAAGGGTGTTAAGGAAGGAAAGATCTCATTGTACCAAGTTTAAATAGACTCCAGGACTAAGGAGAAAGGAACTCCTGGGCGTGTAGCTAGGGGAGGATATGTGTTTAGTGTGCATGGGGTCTAGACCCAAATAAAATTAAAATCCAGGAAAGAGGAGGAAAATCCAGGAAAGACAAATCACTGTTAACATCAACTTCACGATGCTACTGATCTAACAAGTATCTGTGCAGAATGCTGAAAAGGATGCTAACCTTGTTAAGCTATATCCCAAGGAGACTCAATGACTGGATCAGTCATAAAACAAACCCAGATAGACCATCTACTCCTTGCCCCCATTTCATGAGAAAACTCTTCAGGGTAGTCATTGTTGACTGGGTGGTCTCCTCTGCTCTTCATCAGAAACCCTGAGTAGAAAAAGTCCCAAAGCCATCTGCCTCTCAGTATGTCCTGGAAGGGAACATGCTGACTGAGGAACTCCTTTCCTCCCAACTTACCCTGAAAAGACCTCTGCTATATCTCATTCTCGTTCTACCTGTTACATGACTAAACCTGGAAACAATCTTTGCAAGTTGCAGAACTGTACCTGTAGAACCAAATGTCTATGTCTGCCATCATCAAGGTGTAAGTCACCTTTATCCAAGTGAGATCTAAACAATGACAGGTACTCATTCTGGCGACTGATGTCCGTGGCTAGTATCAAAGCACCTATCTGAGCCTCCATCTCGTGCCTGGAATTATAGAAATAATAAAGGAAACATTTATACTTTCAGTTAATTTTTTTTCCTTAAGCATAAGTATTCAGGAAGCTTTACAAAACCCTAAGATTCTCTGCAAGTTGCTTTAAACTTGATATATAAGAAAGCATTGTGAAGAGTGTGTTTAAAAAATATTAAAATAACTAAAACTAAGAATTTTCAGGGAAATACCATGATGCAAAGACGCCAAAGGAGGATGCCTTCATTCTGTCAGCCAAAGTAAAATTATTTGCTTAAGAGGGAGGGAACGGAGGGAACAGCCAATGTCACACCATTGTGCTGTCTGAGGAAATTCTTAAGAATTATTTAAGAAATCCCTGTATGTACAGCAAACACTGCTCCATTTTTTGGTGCCTAGGACCTAAAAGAAGATTCAGCAGAGAAAATGACAGCCCATTCAACTGTCAACTGAGACATTTGAGAGATGCTGGAATAAAATCCTAATAACATTCTACTGAGCAGTTTGATCAGGGGCCAGAGATGGGTTGATTCCCAACTCCCTCATGGCAGCCTACCCACAAGGTAACTGTTCTCAGGGATTTCCTTATTCTCTCCTGGCTCTGGGGTGCCCGGCACAGATGTGCTGCCTGTGTCTGGACATACATGTAAGCAAAATACACATGCACATAAAAAAGTCAAGTCAGTTATCTATATAAGAATATTCAAATTATCTAGAGGAGAAACGTCATATGTTAATGCAGACAGCAGATACACTGCATCTTTTTAAAAACTGCTTCATAAGAGATTAAAAAAAAAACCCTCAACAGGGTCAAAATAAGCTTATCTTTGTGTTATTGATGACAAAGCTGTCACCAAGGCCATTGAGATGGCTCAATAGGAGAAAGAGCACTTGCCTCCTAAGCCTGATGACGGAAACAAATAACGGCTGAAGGCAACCCTCAGACCTGTGCATGTGCACCACAGCACAGCTGTGCCTGAGTGCACACACGCGCACACACGCACACACACACACACACACACACACACACAAACAACAAATGCTCTAAACTGCTTAGCCTTTTCTCCAGCTCCACAATTTTGATAATTTTTAAAAACACAAAACTGGAAGCTATGTAACAGCCAAGTAATAACATAATTTTTAGCTTAATAGTAACTTTATTTCCATAGGCCATGCATTTGCTTTAATCTAACTTACCTGCTTTCCAATGGCAAGTGTGAGAACAAACCAGATTCTCTCAACAAACCCACTGCAGATCTCCAGTGGTGATTCTCCAGGACTGAGGTATTCTATAAAAAGGGTTTCTTTGTTACCTAACAGTCATTTCTGCACATGAAGAACCATTTGTCAGTAACTTTTTACTTGGTTAAAACATCAACGTTCATTGGAAATTTACTTTGACTACTTTCATTTCCTCAAAACATTAAACAGTGTAGAATACAGAATATTAAAGTATTGTTAATTCATTTGTGGTGGGTGAGTGCATTTGTGGTGTAAGCAGCGTGCACCCATGCATGTGTGTAGAGGCCAAAGGTCAACCTTGGATCCGTTCCTCAGGAGTCATCCACAATGTTTTTTGAGAGGGTCTCTCACTGGCTTGGGCCTCATGGATTAGGCGAGGCAGGTCAGCTAGTGAGCTCAAGGGTCCTCTTGTTTTTCTCCTTAGTGCTGGGATTTTAAGCACATACTAAAAAACAACAACAAAAACAAACCAAATTAGTTCCCAATGAAATGGTACTAACCTTGTATAAAGTTGCCAAGTAATGGTTGGTTTTAATAAGGAACGGCTGATTAACACCTGGGTGATCCAGATCGTGAGTGGCAGCTGCAATTAAGCTCAGCAAGACATCCCAAGGAGTTACAGAATTGGCAAGCTAAGGTGGAACAAAGGAATAGTTAGTTACCCACATACCTGAAGTATACCCACCACCATTGGGAGCCAGTGGGGACAGTGGCTCCCCCTGCTCAGCCTGTTCTCGGCGATAATACACCAAAGCCCAGTTTGTGCTGCTCATGGGTGTGCAGTCCTCCACAGCGGTATGTTCAAACTACTAGGGCCCATAACACTGAAACTGATTTTCCCTGCCACAAGAGCCATCGGCTGTCAAAAGTTTGTCTGCTAGGGGACAGCTGGCTCTCCTGACTTCATGCTAGAATACGGAGTTGACGTTGTGTAGGTCCTGTGGAGGAAATCGTGGCTGCTGTGAGTATAGCAGGCCCTTTCTAACCCCTGGCTCTTACAGTCTCTCTGTGCCCCCTTTCTCAATGGTCCCTGAATCTTGTACAGAAGGGATATGATATAAATGTCCTATTATATTCCTATGATAAGAATATAATGCTAAATAACAGACAAGTACCTTCTAAAAAGAAAATATGTGATTAATACATGCAAAATTAATACATGGCTACACATAACCTTACAACCTCAAGTCAAAAAATGAAACACAGAAAGAAGCAAGTGGATTTTTAAAAATCCTATGGGGTGGTTGAAGACAGACCAGTGGGTAAGAAGGTTTGTTTCAAGCCCGACAACTGAGTTTAATCCCTAGAAATCTGCAGAAACACCGGTTCCTAAATGGTGACCTTTCACCTCTATATTCCAATGTGGCACTCACATCCCACCCCACTCACACAATGTACAATAACAGTCATGACATCTGTGGGGAAAATATAAAAGCAAAGCACATACTTTAAGCAGAAAACCAATTAAAAATATATTCTTCAAACTTTTAGTAGGGGAACTTTATAACAAGTACAAGCAATTCAATGGCATTAAGACGATTTAGTGTGTGTACAATGTATGTGCACACTCATGTGTGTGAATGTGGTGTGCACTTGCTATGGCTGTGGTAGTTTGAGGACAACTCAAGTGTTGGTCTCAGTCACCTAACTTCATTTGAGACACAGTCTCTGTTGCTTTTCCCAGCTCACATGCCAGGACAGCTCAGGGACTTTCCGGCCTGTTATCTCTGAAAGAGCGCTGGGACTGGACGCTCTAGGACACAGATGTCACATCTCCAACTCTTGCATAGGTTCTAGAGATTCAAACCACACCCTCACGCTGTATCTCTCCGGATCTCCTACTTTTCAGCTTCTAATGGATCTGTGCTAAAATACTAATCACAAACCACCTGGAGAGGAAGGCTGACTTCATCTTACATGTCCAGGTTACAATACACCATCAATGGAAGCCAAAGCAGGAACTTGGGGAGGAGCTTGAAGCAGAAATCATGGAGGGATGCTGTTAATGGTTTGCTCAGGTACTTTTCTAACACAGCTCAGGCATTACCTGCCTAGGGATGGCAACACCTATTCTGAACTAGATCCTCCTATATTAATAATTAAGAAAATGCCTCACGGACAAATCTGATTTGAACAGTTCTTCAGCCAAGGGTCCCTCGTACAGGCGACTCTAGGTTTGTGTCAAGTTGACAGGTGAAGCTACCTATGACTCCAGCCCTTCTTTAGAGTATTTGTATGAAGGCCTTGAACTTTCTATCCTTTTGATTCAGCCTGCCAAGAACTTAAAGATGTGAACCACATTGCCACACCTGGTTAGAATGGGTTTTTAGACAGACAAATATTGTTACTAGATGGCTACTGATTCTAGTAATGTCTAAGTATCACGAACAAGAAGCTTTCAAAGAATAGGAAAGTCAGATTTCACTTGTCTCTATCTGTAAAACTATCTTCAGGGTCCTTTTCAATAAAAGAGAAAACTATTAAGAGGTGACATGGAATTCTGCTTTGCTGTTTGCTGGCAGGATGCTGATTTTCTTCTGGTTATCACCAGGGCCAATGTCATTTTAAATGTATGACTTCAGTACCCTGCTCCAGCAGACTGACATTTTATTCATTTTCCACATCCGTCGTAACAGCACATCCACAAGTAAAATTTAAGGTCAGAACTCCTTCCTTCCTTTGAAGCCAGCATGTTGCTTAGGACATCAATAAATGTACAGCAGCGAGAAAAACAATGCAGCGATTACCAGCTTCTGACAGGCGAGGGAGAGAGGAAGTTACTATTAACTCAATCTGAGTTCAAACTCCTGGCAATCCAGCTGTTCCAGCTTCTCAAGTGCTGGGATTTATAGGTGTCCTCCATGCCTACCTCAAACGAGGCTCTTATATGAATTTCCAGGAACAAGAACCCTATGTAAGTGGTCTCTTTTCAAGTGGGCTTGCATATCTCAGGAGCAGGAGAAAGTATGGCCCCAGGCTCTGCGCCAGCACGCCCCACATCTCACATGGGGGACACCTGAAAACAAAGCTGCATCCGTACGAAAACGGAGCCCAAGATTTTGAGAGCTCTGGGTCCAGTTCTCTAGCTCTTCCACTTATAGCCACATCTGGAAACCTCAATCTGGTTTGATCTCACTCACAGAAGCAGCTTCTCACTCTGAGCTGAGATACTAACTTATGGGAATGTGTGTCCACAGAAACTGTCTTTGGATTTCCAACCACGTACCTTCGGTTCCTTTAAGTAACAGTGCATGGCCTGGGTGACATCTGCAGCATGGACTGCATTGTGGTAAGGATTCTGACTGTGGTAATCTTCTTGAATCATAACTGCATTTAAAAAAAGACTCAAATTTTAGTATACATGAGGGACAAGTATGGAAAGCGGTATTCATTAGCGATCTACATTTTCCACGTGGTTGTCAACTGTTCACATTCTAAAACAGTCACTTCAATTCTAACATCATGCCACAGGAGAGACCATGAAAAAATGTGGTTGCAAAGCCAGCTGATACATGACCTATTAGACATGGTGTCTGTCACTGACTGAAACATTGCCATGTCTTGTAGAGCTATAAGCACGTGTTTTAAGCTATGATCTTGAACAGTTTGCTATGGCTGACTGTTACACAAGTTCTTGTACAGTCTTGTTAAATAAATTAGAATCACTTACCTAAAAATCGACGGAGTTTCACCATATCTAAATGGAAGTACTCAATCAATCCATGAAGACTAAATAAATGAAAAGTTAAGCTTACTAGACTATTTCCTAGAAAAGAAAGAGGAGAGGCCATGTTAGTGAGGCATGCAGGGCCAGGAGGCCACTGTCACTAGATAGAGACTCCAGCCCTGGACTTGGAAGCAGCATTGAAGGCCCCTTGGCTCTGTCAATGTCTGCAGCTCCATACTTTAAATGTTTAAATGTTAACATCTTCATTCCATACTAAGGAAAAATGTTTCAGCTTTCCACAAAGAACTGAAGGGTAAAAACGTTTAAGGACTTTCAGGTTAACCTTTTTAAGACAACAAAATACTACTCAATAGTAGAATGTGGGACAACGGGCCTACAGTGAACTTTACAAGCACCTCACAGAAATGAACAGAATCACAGCAAAAAACCTTTGGCTCTGATGTCTAAAAATTGTATTTATTTTTACTGGAACAGAACTAGGAGAGGACAGTCACATCTTCAAGGTCCCCAAGATGGAAGCTCTGAGCTAAACCTCTTTTCTATACTTGGGCAGAAATGAGAGCTAGGGCAGGACGGACAGACCACAGCTCCCATCACCGTGCGGCTGGAACCTCACTGCTTTGTCAGTGACAGTCCGCTTTCACTCTCTGCAGCACCTGCTCTAAGACTGTTACTCTTCACAAAAATTTTAACATGCTTCTTTCCCACTTTCCTCCTGTTCTGCAGACTCACAAGTCACAGGAAAAAAGGTCCCCACACCTTTCGTTTCCCTTCCTTAAACACTAATTTATCCATATTTCCTAAGGACAGATTTCTGTCTCCTGGACACATTTCACCTCAACAACTCATGTTCCCTTGTCTCTTCCCTACACGGTCCCAATAACCACGAACATTCAGACATGCTGGACGTTCATCCCCTGGCTCTCCCCCACATGCCGTCTGAATCCCCATCCTTATCATGCTCACTTGCCCATCCCTGACAAAAACTCAGGTAATATATACTTTATCTTCTGAGATCTATGATTCATGATGAAATATGAAAAAGAAACAACTGATCTCACACTAAGAATTCATAATATTTAAAAGGGTTAATAAGGAATTAATTAACAACTCATCAAACCACTGTCAACAGACCCTATAGCTGAATACAGGTAACCACTCGCAGAACGTCAAGAAGGTTGGGGCAGGCCAGAGAGAGGGTTTTTAAATAAAATACATTTATTGTGTGTTGAAACAAACATACATGATGGAAGCACACATGCCATGGGGTGTGTGTGTGTATGTGTGTGTGTGTGTGTCTGTGTGTGCTCGTGCATGCATTCTTGTATGAAAGTCAAAGGACAACCTTGGGAATCAGTTCTCCTACCTTTATTGGGGACTGAATTCAGGTCATCAGGCTTTTGCCCCAAGTGCCTTCATTTGCTGAACTGTCTGGCTGGACTGTAAGGATTCTTCCACAGACACAGACATTGACACACACACACACACACACACACACACACACACACACAGCATGCATACCATGATACACATGTTGGAAGTTGGAGGACAACTTGTTTAATAGCATGTGGACCAGAACAGCAAACTCATGTGTGCTGGTTTGGATGCAAAGGCAGCTTGCCAGCCCCAAGATTCTTTTAAAAGGTGACTTGACATATCATCTTCATATGAAAAGTAACAAATATATATATTAATGGCATGGCACTTTGTCCTCTGCTCTGGTAACTTCCCCTTCAGGGGCTCATTTAGTCACTTGGACTCCAGTGTGGGCTGCCCTGAGACGGGACTGGGGAGGGGTAAACAGCGCCTGACCACGGGTAGTGTGAGCTATGGGACAGGTGCAGGCCTAAAGATGTCTCTGTAGTAACAGGTGGCAACACCGTTCGGATGGGAATAAGGAGTTCAGATCGGGGCTTCCAGCTGCCCTACCGTGCCTCTAACAAATCTATCCTTAAATTGGATGCAAGTGAGCCAGGCATGGTTGCACAGATCTTTAACCTCAGCACCCGAGAGGGAGAGAGGCAGGAAGAGCTTTGTGAATTTGAGGCCAGCCTAGACTACACAGTGAGTTCTAGGACAGGATTGTCGAGAAAGACATTCTCTCAAGGTCTCAGAAAAAAAGAAGCAGGAGGAAAAAGAAAAAATAGGAGGAGGAGAATGAGAAAGAGAAGGAAGAAGAGGAGGAAGAAGAAGAGGGGAAGAGGAAAAGATGGAGGAGGAAAAGGAAAAAAGGAGGAAGAGGAAGACAAGGAGGAGGAAGAAGATAAAAAGATGAGGAGGAGATGATGGACTTGCAGTAAAACTGCCCCAATGAAACATGCCAAGAAAATACAGACCAGCTAAGAAGTGGCGACCCTTACTAGTTTTTAGAAATTGACTCTGCATGAGAGCTTGAGTGGCAGCACAGGCTGGCCACTCTCCTCTCCATGAACCAGAGGCTGTTAGCACAGGCTTTCCACCTGTGCACATCCCGGTAAGAGGAATGCCAGACAGCAAGCAGATGAAGTATAGCTGTTCTGGGGCAAGCCACTGAGCTCTGTCCCCTCTGCCTGTCTTCTCCCCTGTACCTCAGAGAGCACCAGAGTCAGAATCAGTAAGCAAGAAGGAGCAACTATGAACTTGAATAGGGTGAACACAAATCATGTGGAATTTCAGTTCTAAAAGGAAACTATTCCAACTACATAATGCAAGTTTTTCCCTGCCCATTTGTTCGATTACATTTCTCACGTAGAGAATCTCTGGCTTTTTAGGGGTTACAGTCAGCTTCCTATAAAAGCAAAGGTGGGTAGCTAACAACAGGCAGTTTTTAATCCGGGACCAAGTAATTGAGCCATGTCCTCTGCAGAGCCAGTCAGAGCCAGTTCAAATCGGGTGGTCTAAGGAAAGCAACTGCGGCTGGCACAGGACACAGTCAAGCTCACTAGCTTTCATCCTAAGACCCTGACTAGCAGGTTGTGTACTTTTTAAAAATCAAATTTAGAAAAGAGCAACTAACTATATCAAGGAATGGCAGGCATCCTAGCAGCCTAAGAATAGGCTGTGAGCTACCGGTTTATATAAGGCTAGCCTTTAGAAGTGTTATGGCTGGCATTGCCTCATCTATATTTATCTTGTGATAATAACTGAAGTCAGATTTGTATTGAGTTAAGATAGAAAAACTTCACAAATCTTGAAGGAGGTAGGGCATGTGATAATTCACTGCTTGTATTTAAAAAAGAAAAAGAACACCACAAGGCCTAGAGGAAGGCCAACCGCCTTTCCATCAGGACAGCCAGCCAGGAGGTAGGGGAGAGCAACGGAACACAAAGCAGCAAGGACAGATAGAGCCGGGGAAGAGGAAGAGGCGGTGGTGCCTGGACGCTCTGCCAACACAGGCAAACCTATGGTCCTCCTGCCTTCAGTCTCATCTGGTTCCTGTCAGCAGTGCATGCAGACACTTCTTTCTGTTGCTACTGCTTAGAGGAAACTGACCGTGACACGCTAACAACCACAGCGGTGCTCAGGGAAGGTGAGTTCACTGGGTAAAGATACTTGTGCCTACAAACAGAGTTGGAACCCTGCAATCCATAGGAAAGAGAACCCACATCAGCATGTTGTCCTCCGGCTTCCATATGTGTGCTGTGGGCATGTGCACACACACCTCCTTAAACAAATAAACACATTTCTAGAAGAAAAGAAAAGCAGGTAACTTCAAAGTCAAAGGATGGACATATTACTCCATCTCTATCAACAGAAAAACTGCACTCTTTGTGTAATTCTATTAAAAACCCACTTAGGGAAAAGGGGCAAAGACGGATAAGTATCACCACAAATCTGCCAAATATGTTGTTCTAAGAGAAAAGAGTTTCCAGATAGAATCCAGTTTCGATGTGCAAAGAGAGTGGGGAACAACACAAACAGCAATGTCAAAGCTCATAACGCTGGGCTAAGCTGGGGTGGGGGAGACTCGGATGACCTGTGCGAAATTTCTCCAAACCCCTCGGTCCACAGAGTCTCAGGACACGCTCTTCTCCAGCATGGGGAGGCAGGGCCGGAGGACGGCTGTGGAAACAAGCCAATCTTCTGCAGCAGATAAGAAAAGAGCCGGGGGCCAGCATACTCAAGAGAGACCAACTGGTGGAGCATGGCTTTGGGATAACCCTACGTGGAAAACTGAGTCAGAAGATGCCACCGAGAAGAAATTGAAAAGAGAAAATGAAGACTGTAATGAGAGTCAGGGTGAGCTGTGAAAAATGGCAGTAGTAACTGCCAAGTGCTCCAGTCACGACGGAGGTAACTTTTGGTTACTGTCAAGACAAACAGTAAAAACAAAAATTGTGAAATGATTTCTGTTGTCTTTGAAAAGTGAGTAACAAGGACAAAATGCTGGCACTGGGTTCACAGCCCAAGTGAATGACAGCAAGGACACAGGAGGCTAATGAGCACAGAACTCAAGTATGTCAGATGCTTCACTTACCATTTGTTAGTCTATCAAACAGAAAGATATCAAAATTCCAATTTCCAACTTTTTCCAGCATACACTGAAATGAAAACCAAACATTTCTACTGTAATTGAATCTCAGTAACATCCACTTTCTGCAGACAGTCCATAGCAAAGTTCACGGAAAGGAGAAGAGGCTGACTGGCTTTCAGAAACACCGAGGACCATTCACCTTCCTTGACTATATCGTCTACGTTTGTAGGGTTTGTAGGCTGGGCTCCACTATGCAGCCCAGCCTAGTCTACAACTCATGGCTCTTGCTCCAGGCTCCTGAGAACTGGGCGTACCGGAGTATGCCGCCACAATCTGCTGTCATTCTCCTTCTACTATGACTTTTCCACTGGCTCAAATATAGTCTACAGAAATAAATTCCATTTGAGGACAGATTATTTTGTTTTTCAGTTAATCATATTGAGGTCAGGTCAGTCTTTCAACCTGTTCCTATGGTCTCCAAACTTAGGGGATCCTGATATATTCCATCATCCTGTAGCCTATATGCTGCATAGCCTTAAACCAGACTTTTAAATCTGGCTAGTTCTAATGGGTAACTAACTTGCTCAGCTGTAGCAGAAAGCTGTCATGGTAACTGAAGAGATTGACTCCAGGGACCAGTAAACCCACACCAAACTAATCCAAGTATCTGATGCTCAGGGTTGTTTGCTTTCTTATTTCGAGATAGAGTCTCTCTACATAGCTCTGGCTGTTCTTGAACTCACAAAGATGTATCTCCCTCTACCTCCTGAGTGTTGGAATTAAAGGCATGAATGGCCATATTTAACTTACTAACCATTTCTTTCTTTTCTTTTAAAGAGACCAATGAATTATGGGGTATTTACTGATGATCTTTAAATATCATTCAGAATTATCAGTAAAATCAATCAACTAGATCTTAGGATAATATGTACCTTACACATACAAATAGATCAAGTCCACATTTTGTGGGCTTTTAAAGTTAGGGTTAGCATTTATTGTGTATCCCTGTTTGCTGTGGTAAAAAATGAAGAACTGAACACTACAAGTAATATCAGCGTGACACTTGTGGAGGTTGAAACCACAGAGCAGTAACCAGCAGTAACACAGCCGGAGTTCGCTTATACTTTGAGAGCAGACCAACAGTTCCCAATGAATTTTCCCAAGCAGGGAAAGGTTCTTTTCTTTATACTGTAATGGAACTTTGAAGAACACCCCCGAGAGCCAATCTATAGAACTTTAGAAATTTTAATCTATAAAACTTAAGGAACAAATAACTTCAGACAAATTAAAATTCAAGATTATATAAAATCCCATTTGATCAAAACCAAACCCATTTCACTTCAATCTTACTTAAGAAATTTCCTGTAAAGTCTGTAAGAATGAAGTAAATTATTCTTACAACTATCATTTCAGTTAAGATGAAGCTAAACCTTCAAGATCATCTGACTGAACAGGATGGGCCATCTCCCTGAACTGTTTGCATGACCATCGGTAAACAGTCTGAGTACAGACCCCAGCGTCCTTATCCACCGCTCTGAAGCTTCAGATCCGGTCTTGGCTCATACTGTTCCCAGCATCCAAACTCTGCCAGCTTAAAGTCCACTGTTCTTAATATTCTACTAAGTAACTAATATAGATAATTAAGAAGGCAAGTGTATTCACTACTTTAATCTCACAAGTTTTCTTTGTTCTGTTTCTATCTACTTAGAAACAAACAGCTCTAAAATCTGAAAAATGGCTCAATTCAGACGGGAAAAGGGCATCTAAAGCAGGTTTTTGGCGGTGGCCCCGATAAGCTTATCAAGCATCTCAAATCTTTTTTAAGGAATTGTACAAACCTTGGCTTGTCCATTGTAATCCTCATCTAAAATGTTTAGAGAACTACAAACTGTGGCTCCCCGAAAAAACCGTGAAGATCTGAGATAGCGCTGGAAACTCAGTAACCTTCTGATGTTCCTGGCGGAGACCGAGGCTTCAATTTCAGATTGAGCTGAAAGAAAGGGAGTAATGAAAAAACAAAACTGGCAAAACCCGAGTAGGCTGCTTCTATGATGTACCCACGTTCCACGCAAGTACTTTAAACTTTTCCCTTCACTGTTTTGTATGGGTGCTTTGTCCGAATGGGTGCATGTGCACCTGGTGTGACAGTGATGGGGGAGGCTGGAAGAACACTGCATTTCCCAGGACTGGACTTAAGGATGGTTGGGAGCCATCATGCAGATGCTGAGAATCAAACCCAAGTCTTCTCCAAAGGCAGCCAGTGCTCTTAATTGCTGAGATATTTCTCCGGCCCCACATACAAGTATTTTTAAATTTCACTAATATCTTTTCCCACTCTGTTGGCTGCCGTTTTGTTTTCATGATAGTGTCTTTAGCCTTACAGAAACTTTGCAATCTCATTAAGTCCCATTTGTCAATCTTTGACCTTAGAGCTCCAGCTATTGGTGTTCTGTTCAGGACATTTTCTCCTGTGCCTATGAGTTCTAAGGTTACCCCAGAGATGCTCCAACATACAACAAAAATACATGCACCACAAAGTTCATTGCAGCTCTATTTATGATAGCCAGAAGCTAGAAAGAACCCAGATGTCCTTCAGTAGATGAATGGATACAAAAATTGTGGTACATTTACACAATGGAGTACTACTTAGCTATCAGAAACAATGGCCTAACAAAATTCTTAAGAAAATGGATGCATCTAGAGAATATCATCCTGAGTGAGATAACCCAGTCACAAAAGAACAGACATAATATGCAGTCACTGATAATGGGATACTAACCCCAGAAAGCTCTGAATACCCCAGAAACAACCCATAGACTGTGTAAAGTTCAAGAAAAAAGAAAAAAAAGAATATATTTTAATTAAAATAGAACTGTATCACATCCCCATTTCCTTCCTACAGCCCCTCCCAGATTCTCTCCTATCTCCTCAAATTAATAACCTCTTTTCCTATATTATTGTTACATATATACATATGTGTATGTATATGTACCCACAAATACTTAATTACAACCTCATAAAAATGTATTTGTATACTTTTATGCAAAAATGCTTAAAAATCTGTACATTTATCTTTGTTTTTAAAAATAAAGTTAAAAAAAAAGAATCCTGTAATGATAAGTTTTGTGTGTAAATCCTTCTACACAGCCTGACTCCCTTACTCCTCAGACACAGGGCAAGGGCAAGTGAAAAGGCTCTTGTCACTAGTATCTTGACACATAGGCCTTTCTGGAGAGCAGGATAATTATGAGTAAATTAGTTTCCAGAATTGTCCTGGTAGTGCTTCCAAACATCCATTGCTGTGACACCATTGCAAATCATCCTTGGCCTCTTGTCTCTGTCTGTCTGTCTGTCTGTCTGTCTGTCTGTCTGTCTGTGTTTGTCTGTCTGTGTTTGTCTGTCTGTCTGTCTGTCTCTCTCTCTCTCTCTCTCTCTCTCTCTCTCTCACACACACACACACACACACACACACACTGTCTCTGTAGAAGCAAAGTTCTTACACTGAAAACTCGATTTGAGATTTTAAGTAAGGATTAAGTTTGGAGGGCTGCACCCTGACTTTCTTTCATCTAGTTAAACGTGATGCCACTGTACAGGGAGACATCAGGCTGAATAAATAATAACATTTAGAAATATGTGAAAGAGGCATTTGGAAATGGGAAAGAAGCCAGTACCCTTCATTTAGATAATTACTAAAAAGCTCACCCTCTGGCCAAATTACACAAAACCCCAGCCCTATTACCGATGCTCAGATGAGCTCACTGTGACACACAATGAGTCATTACTCATTTCACACCAACAGACAACAGATTAGAAAACGTGTCTTACTAAAGCTCAGCCATCAAGCTCGGACGACTGACACTTCCCAGGCTTGCTCTGGATTTTTGATACAGATTAGAAAGCCGAAGGCATATAAAAGTTCACGGTCTTATCAGAGAGTACCACGGCCCCAAGGCATAGCCACAGAACAACCAACACCATCGAAACTAATGAGCGAAGGGCACTGTGTCCAGGCATCCTTTCTCCATATTTCTGAACCAGAAAATGAAGTGGAAAAAAGTAGGTGATTTTTAAGAATATACTGTTTTTCCCCCCTCATCATAGTAGAAAATAAATAGGAAATACAAGCTCCAGTCTAAGAAGAGAAAGAGGCTGGAGATGGGCTACACTGGGCAGCAGGCTTTTCATGTCCATCCTGTATTTCCCTGCTACCCAAGACACATAGCACTCAGGGTACAGACAGCTACTAGACCAGGAGAGTCCTTCACAGAGAAGCCCTTGGCTCCTGAAAGAGACAGTCAGCTGCTCTGTAATCCACAAGGGGGCACCCCGCAATTACTGCCTCAGTACACAAAGACTTACTCTGCGAAATGACGGCTCGGATCTTCATTTTTATAACCAAGAACTTTAAGGTTTTAGCTCTAGCATAGTCAATTCTGTGCTGAGCAAAGACTGAATAAAAATTCTAAATATTTTCTAAATTTTCTTTTCCTTTCCTAGTTTCACTTTGAAAAAAAAAGAAAAAAAGAGTGCAAGCCATATCTAAAAGTCATTTATAAAGAGTAATTGTGGTTATCACACATCTATAGGACACGTTTTTCTTAAGAATGTTTAGTCTTGGCATGTCTGCGCATGTCCAGACAGACAGGGAAGTGCTGCTCTAGGCTGCTGTGAGCAATAGTGTTCGTACTCAGCTGCCTGTGCTGAGAAGGGAGGCAGAGTCGGTGAAGGGTTGAGTCCCTAAGTTTTGTAATGTAAGCAGATCAGAGTCTCTGAACAATCCTCGGTTCTTTACCTGGGAAACAGGCTTCTGCAGACTGAGGGCAGGGCAAATGAGACACGACACAATGTTTCTGTACAGTTTGGGAAGAGAAGCACTCAATAAATATAATTGTACGGTATAAATTATATGTGTATTACAAATGATAATTATAAACATTAGATACTTTAAAACTTTAAGTGTGTACGTTGTAAAAGCTCTGTATGAATAATAAGTGACTGACTCACAATTTCAAATGAGATTAACTCTGTAAGAATGAAATGCGTCACCAGCACTGTCCCCTTACGCAGTTCTTCTAACCCTGGTTCACAGAATTATCCATCATGCTGATGACTAAATAAGAGATAAAGTTCTTTAAAACTCTTCTTTTGATTTTTCAAGACAGAGTTTCTCCGTGTAGCCCTGGCTGTTCTGGAACTCCCTCTCCTCCCTCTCTGGACCCAGGCTGGTCTTGAACTCATAGAGCTTAACCTGGCTCTGCGTCCCAAGTGCTGGGATCAAAGGCATGTGTCACCACATGAAACTTTCAATTCCCTGTTAGTCAGCGGGGAGAGAAGGGGAAGGAGGTGCAGGACTCAGCAGCACCCCTTCAAAGATCAGCTGCAAAGTCACATCAGGGTGAAGGTCAACTTCACCAGTTCTGCAGAGTCCAGAAGAGCAACAACCTTTAAAGGGATTAAGATTAAGGTCCAATACATACGAGCCGCCTAGTTTATGCAACAAAGTTACCTAAGGTATCTAGAATATTGCATTTTTCCAAGTCTGGGACAAAGCAATGAAAACCAATGGTTCTTAAATGCAGGTATCTGAGAACATTCTGGAAACTAGCATGCCATTTCCCAATGCCTCCACAAGAACCAGTTGGTAAGGGAACTGCCATCAAATACGTGTAGGAACTCGGGTCACTGGCAGGAGAAAGGATGTAGTTTGTGTGTGTGTGTGTGTGTGTGTGTGTGTGTGTGTGTGTGTGTGTGTGTGTATGATTGTGTCAGACAACAACTTGCAGAAGTTGATTTCCTCCTTCCACCACGTGGACACTGAAAATTGAATGTGTCTTCATGCTTAGCCACCATCACCTTCACCTACTGATCTATGTCACTGGCCCACTTTCCGTTTTTAGTGAAATGCTTTGTGAGCAAAGGCAGACGGTATTTCAAGTAAGCCACGACTCTCCATTGTCACTGGCTCTCTCCTTCCACCGTGTGGGTCCTGGATACTGAACTCAGTTTGGTGACAAGGACCTTTACCAAGTGTGCCATCTTGCCAGCTGTTTCAGTGGCAGCTCCATGAATTCAAAGAATGCAGTCCTTGAAAGAACGTGTGATTTCAAGACAAGTATGTGGGAGTCAACTAGTTTAGCAGAAAGTTTAGACAGTAACGGCACCACTACAAGTGCAGGCGAGATGCTCATGTGAGTGAGGATCCAATCCAGCAGACAGAGAAACACGTGAGCAGACAGACCAACCGCCACAACAGAGGACCTGTGATTAGGAAGGGGGTGACAGGCTTGGGAAGCTGAAGAGGAAAGCAAAGACAGACATACAAGTCAGGGAAGTGCCAGGCAAACACCAGTGCCCCCCTGCCTGAACTTACACATTTAATATCGGATCATCCCTTTGAATATATTTCTAGTTCTGGTGCTGACAGGGAATGACGTTTAGCGTTCTTGATGCGCATTACTGCACTGTCCTGAGTATGAAACAACTGTAATTTTCACCCCTGCATCATAGTTATTTTTTAAAGATTTATTTATGTTATGTATGCGAGTACACTGTAGCTGTCTTCAGACATACCAGAAGAGGACATCAGATCCCATTACAGATGGTTGTGAGCCACCATGTGGTTGTGGGAAATTGAACTCAGGACCTCGGGAAGACAAGTCAGTGCACTAAACAGCTGAGCCATCATCTCTCTAGCCCCAATCTTAGTTAATTATCTGTTGAACTTTCTAAGTTAAGGGGATTTGTTTAGTAAGGCTGACAATTTACTATAGTTAGGAAGTTTCTGTGCTCAACTGATTTTCTTTCCTTTATTGGAGACAGAGGGAGGCTGAGACAAAGTCTCATATACCCCCAGGGTGTCCTCATTCAGCATGTACCTGAAGCTGGCTTTGAACCCCTGAACTTCTTGCCTCTACCTCTCAATTGCTAGGATTATAGGTGTATATCATTAACTGATTTTCTTCTTTTTTACACTCAGGCCTATACCTTTAGTATGATTTATTTATTTATCTTGAGACAAGGCCTTACTCAGTAACCCGAGCTGGCCTTAGACTGGTGATCCTCTGGCTTTTATTCCTGAGTGCTGGGATAACAGACATAAGCCATGATACCCAGCTAAATCTCTTCAAAGTGAAAACATGCTGATACTAAGTAAAAGTATATTTATAGGCCTCAGAAAATAAGGATTACAATAAAAGGTCAGCTAAGACAAAAAACTCCTGAGTGTTTTTTGGGAGAGATTAACATTGAGGCCCTTCTATAAAACTTTGGGAAAACAAAACAAAACAAAAACGAACCCTTTCTGCCATAGGAAATTTCCTTGCCAGATTGCTTTGAATTTGTTTCTGTTTCTTTGTGCTACATCAATATATACTTGTTTGACACATAGTAAACAAATGTTCTACCACTAAACTGCACTCCCAAAGTCTCTTCATCAGATTAAAACTAAACTAAACTAAGCTAAAACAACAACAAGTCCTTCACAAACTCTGGAGCCTGTAGCTGTACCTGCAGTTGGTAGCTATCTGGCCTCAACTGTCTGATAAGAGAATATGAGCCCAAGCAGGGTTTATAATGAGCTACACAGAGAAGAAAAGCCTATTATCACTACAGTGTTTGGATGTTTCGTTTCTAGGAAAATCTGGTAAGGAAAATTTCCTCGATATAGAGAAATATATATATATAATCTATAAGTTAGAAAATAACAGCAGCAGGCTGGAGAGATGGCTCAACAGTTAAGAGCCCTGACTGCTCTTTCAGAGGTCCTGAGTTCAGTTCCCAGCACCCACATGGTGGCTCACAACCATCAGTAATCGGATCTGATGCCCTCTTCTGGTGTGTATGAAAAGATCACCGGTATACTCACACACATAAAATAGATAAATAAGTCTTAAAAACAAATAACGCCATACCTGAAAAATACTCAGCACAGGGTATACAACTACAGACGAGCCACAGCTTATGATTTCCGCTAGCACACTGTGTAGCTAACCTGCTGCTGACACTTTCCTGTATCTTACCTGAAGACCTGATCCTGGACACTAAGTAGAGAACACAAGAAACAGAAACCCTAACACAAAAGTATGAAACATACCAGGAGCCCAGATGGTAATTAATGAAGGTTCAACAAAGACAGAGGGGAGATAAACATGACTGCTGCTTAAGAAAACAACATGCACAGGGTTTGGTAATGAGTTTGATTTAAGCAGAAAAGGGCAATAAGAGCTGCGGTGGTTTGAATATGCTTGGCCCTAGGAGTTGCACTATTTGGAGGTGTGGCCTTGCCGGAGGAAGTGTGTCACTCTGTTCGTGGGCTTTAAGACCTTTGTCTTAGCTGCCTAGAAGCCACTCTTCTCTTTGCCTTCAGAATAAGAAGTAGATCTCTTCGCTCCTTCTGTGCCTGCCTAGGTGCTACCATTCTCCCACCTTGATGATAATGGACTGAACTTCGGAACCTGTAAGTCCCAATGAAATGCTGTCCTTCTAAGAGTTGCTTTGGTCATGGTGTCTATTTATAGCAGTAAATCTCTAAGATAACAGCCAAAAATTTTACAGTAGAGAAATGAACAGAGTTTAGGGCAAAAGCAAAGAGGTGCACAGCACAGTGGGTTGAGGAGTTGCATACAAAGAGAATTAGAGCTGCAACGAATATAATTACATCCAGCATTTAAATAATCCAGCTAATTTTATGTCATTATAGAAGTAGTATTATTTCAAATTAGAGATGTAAGAGAAAATATATATCACAGTCTTTTAAAAGGTTTGGGTATCCCTGAAGGTTCGAACCTACCCTGCAACTACGTGCAGGTACCTTTGTCAAGCCGAAGATTCCAAGCTGTGATGTGCATACAGCTGCAGGATCTAAGCAGAAGGGCCCTTCACGGGGAGCAGAGATGAATTCTGCCCACGAATCTCTCTCTACCTTGTACGAGGAGATGAAACAGTCCACAAGGAGGCACTCTGGAGGGTTCTGGCTAGCCCTAAAGGTTGTGTGGGTCAGGGTTTGAGGAACATGCATGCAGGCCTAAAGTTATGTTTCTCCCTTTTCATCCCATCTGACAATCTTCGACTCCTAGAAGGACCACCACACCTCCTGCTTCTGCCATGTATACGTCAGTGTGGCTTCTTCCTGGCCTCCCGACATAGCGGCACTTCCTACTACTGTTCCGTTCCGTTAGATACTCGGAGCAATCTGATCATCCCTACATCCTCCCCACCAACATATTTAACACGCCCAAGACTCTTTATCGAAATCTTACTTCCCAAATCCTCTCCTTTACGAAGTTTACTGAAATCCTGAGAGCATATGAGAGAGAGAAAACAAACAAACAACCCCTAAACCAATGTATCAGGGACAAATATCTCCAACAACCTGAAGGTCTTACAGCAGGTTACCCCAAAACTTTCAAAGTCTGACATTTCTAAAGCTGCTTAAATGTCCAGATCTTAAAAATGGAAACAAGCCAAGCAATTTTATAAAGGAAAAACAAAACAAAAACCTTTTTAAAAGCACACACGTTCTACTGGAGTGCCAGTCAGTAATGAGATCTTTCATCAAACCACCAACAAACAGAGCGAGCTCAGGGAGGGTCCCTGCAGCAGCTCATCGAGCTACTTCCTGCAGAAACTGGTCACTCTCGTCCAGAGGCATCAGAAGCCTGGTCCTACAGAATCCTCCTGGTCGACCTCTACACTTTACTGTTTATATTGACAGCCATAACTTTTCTCTCCTATTCTTATTAATGATATAAATTACATTGGTTTTCTTCAGCTTAAATTCCTAGAAAAATATATCAGTTTTGCAATATGCAGATTTTATCTTTGGGGTGGTGTCTTACTCAGGTGTGATCTGTGTTCTTTCATGGCTACACTAGCAGTACAGAGACCATGCTGGCTTTAAAAGCAAACGTGTAACTGTGTCCTGTTTCCACATAGGCAGCACAGAGGCTGTGTGGCCTTAAGAGTAAGTGTGACTGTGTCCTGGCTCCTCTGCTTCAACTTTCCTTCTTTCCATCGCTATCCTTCCATTTTCTTCTAGCTTCTCCTTCAAGAGAAAATGCAGCCTTTCTGTTCAGCTGGCCCTCCTCACGGCTCCCCTGTCAGCCTCTTGTCAAAACTGCTGGGCTGCCCTTGCCTCAGGACACTCAGAAGCCTTGGAACCAAGTGCTCCCACGTAGCTGCTGCTCCAGTTGGAGAAGATAGAGAAAGAAAATGAAGCTGGTGCAATTTTTACCTCTCACCATTTTTGCTATTTTCTCTTTGACTTTGGTTTTCACAGTTATATTGTGAACTACTTAAGCATGCTTTTCTTTCAATGTTACTTTGCTTAAAGCTTAAAAAAAAAACTTCTTGAGGTGCGTTTTAAAAGATGGCTCATGAGGCTGGAGAGATGGCTCAGTGGTTAAGAACACTGACTGTTCTTCCAGAGGTCCTGAGTTCAAATCCCAGCAACCACAGGGTGGCTCACAACCATCTGTAATGGGATCCAGTGCCCTCTTCTGGTATGTCTGAAGACAGTGACAGTGTGCTCATAAGAAAAATAAATCTTTTAAAAAAAGTTGTAAGAAAAAAGATGGCTTATCTATGACAAGTAGTTTTGAGTCACTTATTACTGTGGGAAGAAGCGATCCTTCAAGGCAGCCCCAGTGTCCCTGTATAATCTTACAGGTTGTGCCAAGAATGGAAATTCCCAACCTCTCTTCCTCTAGCACCTGTTCTCAGGATCATCTTTACAGCCTGCAACCACCGGGACAAAATCAGTGCTTGAGATATTTGTAAGTCAGGATTTGTTTCTAACCTATGAAGCGTTTCGAGCTTCACCTAGACACAGATGTTTTATCAGCAGTGCCTTGCGCCTCCCCCATGAGCCTTTCCTAGGTTATAAAGCCTTTTCTGCTCCTGGTGTCTAGTGGAAGCTCTGCTCACCTTAGTATCCCCTTCATAAGAATCAGCACATAGCCTCAGGGGGAGGTGACTCGGATGCCAGGCTTACCTATCTACCTCATTTACATCCTGAGTTGTTTAGGATGTCTTGTAGTTTGTCAAGTTTGGACTTTTCTTAGTGGTAATGCACGTTACCAAGCCTGCCCAAACCAGATTTAATACATTCGGTGTTTATGATCTTTAAAAGTTGTTTTCCCTTTCCACGGTGATCTAGACACACATGTAATGTTTGGCTTTGAAACTCAATCTATCATTATTCTTTTAAATAAACCAAAAGGATGACACTTCACTCTACTTCTGAAAACGTATCATCACATTATCTGCATAAAATATATTGGTGTTGTCTGAGGTAATGAAGAAAGATATTAAAAAAAAAAAAAAAACACCTAAAACCTAACTTAGCTGGGAATGTGCCCAGTTGGTGAAGTGTGTGCTCAGCATGCATGAAGCTGCTTGAAGCCTTAACTTTGGTCTCCAGTACCTCAAAGACCAGGCATACTAGCCCACACCAGTAATGTAGTACTCAGGAGGGAGACAGAGGTAGAAAGATCCAAAGTCCAGGGTCATCCTGGGCTACACAGTGAGTAGGAGGCTAGCCTGGCCTCCATGAGACCTTGAGTCAAAAAACAAAGTTCTAATTATTATTCTCCTCTAGTTATCTCTATTTATCAACATTATGTAGAAAGATAGCATAATTTATGACCTAACTTTTTTTTTTTAATGTCAAAAGATACAGCACGTTTTCCTCCATTGCATTCTTTTCCCCGTGTGAAAACTAAATGCTAGAAAGACTATAGCATTTAAATGATGAAAACTATAAACATTTTAGTTTTGAAATATGAATGAAATACATACAGTGAAAAATACGGAAGTCAATGTACGGGTGGGAACCTCTTCTTTCTGTTTCAAATCCTGCTCGGCTCCTCACGCGGACATCTCCTGGACACAATCAGGGTAAGTGGAAGGTTAGAAAGCTGTTACTAGTAAGAAGGTTCCACGTACAAACAGGCAGCCCGGGGAAGCCAGTGAGGAAGGGGAAGGTCAGTACAGCCACAAATACCCCAGAGTTCCACAGGGAACCCCCTGACTCTGTTTTAAAAGATAAAAGCAAACAAATGAATGGGATGGTTCTGATTTATTTGGAGGATGTGATAAAATTTCAGTATTGAGTTGTAAGGTCGGGTTTAGGAAGCTTAAAAATTATATTCCTTAATAATTATCTATATTTTAACGGTCATTTTATTACTCTGATGGGGCTGAAACAGTAACCATAAAAAGTCAGTGAGAAATGAAATCTGTTTCCCAGAGGAAGGAGCCACAGTGAGAAGCAGGCATTTACCAGCGTCTGCTCTGCCTGGGCTGCCTGCAGAGACAGGAAACACAATAATCTCATAATGCAGTAAAGTCACTTTGCACAGTATCTGGTGATCTCTGCTTCTCACCCAGGGTTTTAGCAAGTTCTTAAACATTTGTTTTAATCTGTTCCATACTGTTCTTACATAACCGACTCCACGTGATTCTCAGATGATCTAACACTCAATTTCCAGGCACTCTGCATTATAGCCGTTGCTGAATTCTGCAATGGAACATGGACAAGTAGAGTTCTAGCTCCCATTTCAAGGGCGTAGAAATTGGGTTTTGGTAGATTAAACTGCATTTCCATGCCTGTGCTGCCGCAGGTAACAAGACAGTCCTTAAACCCATAGGTTCCAAAAGCAGGCCTTTCCAGCTAAAGCTGTCACATCACCACGTTCATGACAGCATGGAGAACCTCCTAAAACTCGGGCCTCCTCAGAGGATCTCCTTGGGGATCTTCCTTAGGGAAGGCTCTTCATGTACTGTGACTCCATCTTTCTCTACCAAGGCCTCTTTTGCATGGTTATTCTTGACTGTGACAAAAGTTTTGCTGAACACATGTTGGACCCAAGACATACCGCTACTTAAGGTTTGCCTTCCCAGATACAAATAAAACAAACACACAACTCCTTTCCACAGAGGAGAGTTAGAAGCTATAAAGTAGGTTAAGAGGGATGGGAGGTGGAGGTATGGGATGGGACAGTGTCATCAGGGGAGGTATCACTGAAGAGCTAGCTTTGCAGGCAGGGACCTACAAAGGGTGAGCCGGTGAGCCGTATGGCTGTCAGGCAAAATTTCATGCACGAGGAAGAGCAAATATGAATACCAAGCCAGTAGCACACCTGGCATGTTCACACACAAGTAAAAAGGCCAGCACGGCAGGGGGTTCTGGGAAAGGGAATTTGGGGAGAGTTGGGTCAAAAAGGCATCAGGGCTGGATTACACTGGACCCTGGTACCTAATATAGCCAGATCTGGCTGTTACTCTAAGGGTGAAAGTCATCAAAGTACTCTGGGTTAAGATCCCTTTATTATGTATTTAAAAGAAGTTCACCTGGGTTTTGTCAGTTACAGTTCACGAACATCAAATAAGGAACAAGTGCAAGATGCAAGGCAAAAGCCAGGTTTTGGATTGGGTGACAATGTGATCAGGATGGAGAGATGCTAATTTTTAAAGATACCCACATCAAGACTTGCCAATGAACTAAATAAAGTGACTGGAGAATTACTGCACTTTGGGAGATCTGAGTTATACCTACTATTCAGATGGCAAGACTACAGAAGTGGAAAACAAATCTTCTCAGGCCTATTGAAAGTGTGGGGTGATTTATACCGTACCATACCCACCAAAACACACCCACAGAAACACAGTAAGTTTTAAGAGCTAAGGAGAGAAAATGCAGAACAAACACACGTGGTACTAGAACAGAACGGAAGTGGGTAAGACAGAGGGAACCAAAGAAGGAGTAAGAACAAAACCAGAACCACAGGAAGCAACAGAGGTAGATAAACTGTAAGGACTGGCTCAGTTTCTCAGAGCTGAAGGAAGAGTTCTAACCACAAAGAGAAAAGTTAGGAGCAAATATGCCTTCTGAGAGCTAACTGCATGTTTAACGGTATGAAGCAAAGAGCGAGGGATGTGTTTGAATGAAGAGATGATGCCAACAGAGTCAGGGAGGAAAAAACCCCACACACGTACGTAGCTGGTTATACTGACTGGAATTAGGAAGTGTAGAAGGTGCTTGAGTATCAGGTTCTCTCAGTAGCTACTGAGCACACAGTGGGGACCAACGCGATCATGTATTTTTGGACTCCTCTCGCACAATGTTTCTATACAATGCGTAAAGGTTGTCCTTGTGTTATTAAAATGTTGATTTCTCCGCCCTCATATCTGACATGACATTGTAATGCTTAGATCAAGAATCCCCTGCACCGAGTTTGTGTAAACAGTTTTAACCGTTCTTTCTTTTCCTTGTCAATCAATACTGATCATGCAGTGGTCGGCAGAAGAGAGAATAGGGCAGACGCTTCTGTCATCCTGGGGAGGGGAGAGTGAGGGAGATGCAGAAGAACACAAGGAGGAAGACACCGAAGAGCCAGGCCGATGATATGCACTATCCCTGGGCGGGGCTGGGAGGTAGCCAGACCAGCACAGGAGACTAAGGCAGATCTTTAACTGCTCAGCTACTGAGGTATAGCTTGAAATAAATCTTGGTTTCTCTATGTGATGACTGAGAACTAGCAAAGGTTAAGAAATACAGCTGCTGGCTTAACTTTAATTACTTATATTTATATTAAAAATAATTCATTTTACACACCATGTTGGTATGCACGTCTTTAAATAGCAGTTGGCTGGCCTTTAGCAGCATTAGAAACCCATTTAACCTATTTTCCATGAAGACTGCTCTAAAACAATTAAAAGCTGTATACTGTCCCATTAAACCAGATTTTTAATTTGTCTTAACTCTAAAATGCCTCTCTTTATTCATCACACTCAGTATTAGTTTTTCAGATGCTAAACTTCAGTTTCTGCTTCAAGAAGTGATGAAAAGGCCTCTCATCTCAGATAATACAACAGCAACACTAACTGGTACTGACATAAAGTTGTGCTTACCTAGCATACGAATATATAACGCAGTCTGATCAGAACTGTCATAGGAAATAGCTCCACGTCTCTGGAAAAGACAAAGGTATTTATTTTAGTACATGATGATGAAATGTGATCTAAAATTTAATTCAGTGAACATGCTTATATTATTACATATATGGAACACACATTACATATGGAACACATTGCACCAAACAATGAGGAACACAAAATTGTATCTGCTCTGGAAATCTCTAGACAGACAGACACAACATGGCTAAGAACTCCTAGGAAATGGACACAGAAGTGAAAGGTTTGAGACGGACATACAAGCTGATCTCTTGTGGGTGTGGGGTGCTGGGGACGGAACACAGAAGCTCTGGCATGCTAGGCGAGTGCTCGGCCATTAGAAGTTGGTCACTAAAACAATCACAAGAGTTACTCAACAGGAAGGAGAGGGGAGAGGCCAATCTGCTGGAGTTTCAGGTCCCTTATGCATTACTGAAGGACTGACTGCTTCAGGTCCCCGCTGCACTGGGGACCACAGCCTCTCAATGCTCTTGTCCCACCACAGCCCTCCGCCTGGTGTAGTTCTGCGGTACTCCTAACTTCACCACCATGCTTAGCGTGTGCCTTCAAGGTTTGCCTGCCCGTGCCAAGCACTGCCATCCCTGTTTCCTTCTCTGAGGCTGAAATGGAGCATTGTTAGGCATACCCTGATTACTAAATAAAGCTGTAGCCATCTGAAAATTACACTTTCCACAGTGCCTCCAGGCTACTGCCTTTAAAGCAACAAATTTTATAAACTGTGTAAGGAAAAAACAAACAAACAAACAAAACAACAACCCAACCCAAAACAAAACAAAACAGCAGCCAGGCGTGGCAGCACACACCTCTCACCCCAGCACTCAGGAATCAGAGGCAGCTCAGCTTCCTAGCACTTGGCAAGTATTACCCTATTTGCTTTGTTTTAAAATAGAAGTTCCACAGGAGCTGGAACTTCATCTCATTTACCAGTGTTGAGGCCCTTGAAATATGACCTATCACTTAGTAAGCTCTAAATAAATGCTTTGTTTGCAATAAATACATTTGCAGAGAAAACATATGAACTAAGGAATGAATGAACAGTTACTGTCAGAACTGATACAAGTGAATGCACTTCAAAACCTGGATGATAAAACTGACTAAATCAGCATCTAAGTTCTACATCAGCAACCGCCTAAACCATTGCTGCTACTCAAGACCCAGACCAAACCGCAGCTTTCAGAACAGCGCCTGGCACATCAAAAAGAGAGAAACAGTGACATGATTCAGTAGGTAAAGGGCTTGCTGCCACGACTGATGATTTCAGTCCCCTAGACTCACGAGGCAGGAGGAGAGGATGGATTCCTTCAAGGTGTTCCTTGTTTGTTTGAGACAGGGTCCTTGCTATGAAAGGATGGCTGGCGTATATAGAGAACTTGATAAGTAAACTGGCTGGCCTCAAGCTCACAGAAATGTGCCTGCCTCCTGAATGCTAGGATTAAAAGTGTGCCACCATGCCTGGCTGGTTTTTTGGTTTTTTTTTTTTTTTTTTTTTTTTTTAAAGCAATTAATAAAATAAATTTCTTTAAAGGCATTCGTCATTGGAGCCAGTGCCACAATGTACCTACTGATGTGTACAGTGATGTGACACCATAAAGACCTGAGGAGACAACTGAGCAGGGGTTTCTGGGAAGATACTTTTTTAACACATGGGGGGTGAATATGTAGAGGCTGGGGGTCAATCTACGGTACCTACACCTCAGGCACCATCCACCTTGTTTTATGTCTCGCACTTGGCCTAGAATGTACCAAGTAGGCCAGACTGACTGGCCAGGGAGCCCTACGGATCTGCCTGGGTCCTCAGGGCTGAGATGACAAGTACGCATCAACACTGAAGACTGCATGCAGGTCCTGGACGATTGCACAAGCGTCAGGCATTTTACCATTTTAGTATATTCTTAATGCTTACCTATCATCTAAGAAAACAATAAGCTGAAACCTTGTATGACTTAATCCTTTAAAACGTTCATGAAATGTAGAACAAACCTCTCAGCCCAAACAAAATACCATCAATACGCACTGTCTCCAAGGCGCCAAAGGACAGAGGCAATGAAGACTTTTAATGCGGAACTTTGCACCTTTTAAACTTTATAGCACGGACAGTCATTATATTTTACAAAATAAATAAAAAACGCAATCATCTAAAAAAATCTGCAAAGAAAGTAGGATCTCCAGTGGCAAGGAACTAAATTGTAAGGCCCACACCCCTGGCCCACAGCATCTGTGTGGGGACTGCTGGTGTCTCAGAGTGAGCTGGTCACTCTGAGACTAAAGAGCCAGTGCAAAGAACACCTGGGAGGAAGGGGGCCATCTTTACTATCAAATATTTGTTAGAATTTTGGCAAAAATTTAATATAGCTTAATTACATATTTTGATAATTAATACAATATCCAATTTGTTCTGTTAAAGTACTTAATATAAATAGCCTAAGAACTACCCTGAATCCCAAGACACCTACCGAACAATCCAAATGAAATTAAATTCTTTAAAAAAAAAAAATCAACTTTGAAAATAAGTATCTGAACCCACCAATGAATACAAATCACATCAACTTCTGTATAACTTACATTTAATGAGTATCATCAAGTTTCCTCTCTAAGCAATCTAGTTAATCTAAAGTAACTCATTTAAAAAAAAAAATCAATTACATTATAAACTGGAACAAAGTTTTATTCCACTTAAGAATGTCACCTTTAAAAGAATGCGTTTTTTACACCAAGACACAAGCTTAACAAACGTTTCTTAAAAGATCATGGTTTTTTAAGGCCACTTACTGGTAGAATTTTATTTTTAATAAAAATAGAAAAATTTTATCAAAATCCCGAGTCTACACCAGTCCTGACGACCTGTGGGCTGCCGTCCACATTCCCACTGCACCTCTCGAGAGAATAGAAATAACCAAGGCTTCGACTCGTGACTCTTTTAATTTAGCCATCCTGGGAACAGCTTGTAAAGCAAACTAGTACAGGTCAAAACATGGGCGAGGCCGAGCTAATCAGCAACCAGCGGCCACAGCATAAACAAGTTAAACCGTAGGCTCCTAGGAACCATGGCCATTCAGGGCCGTGCACTCTAGAACAGGTTGAGTCATTTTTCCATAAAGACATCACTGCAGGTAAGTAACAAAAAGGTAGACATTGTCCCCAATATTAGTTAACACGTAACTTTTAAAGACAGGCATAATTAAAGCAACAAGAACTGTCTAGATGTCTTCATTCAAAATCTCACCCAACTCACACAAGAACTCTGTAACCTTTATCCCCATTTTGCACAGTGGTAAACTGAGTTAATGCATTTAAACACAGGGGTCCAAGCAAAGTTTCTGAAACAACAGTGGAAAATTACAGCACAGATAAGACCGATGGAACATGGCCAAAATTCCGAAACTAGTTTTCTCAATGTATATAGCACAACAAGGTTTTTGGAATGCATGTCTCTTAATATGCACTAAAAGACAAGCTTTTGACTGCCCCAAACACTCAACCTTTGTGAACAATTAAACGGCAGGCTTACTATGCTGCTTGAAGGAGAACAATAACTTTATAGGCACCTTCTGTTGCTTAGCAAACACAACAAAGGCAGTCTTGTGAGTCTTAATTAATATTTCCTTTCTTAATAGAGAAACAAAAGGAGCTGCATGGTAACGGAAAGATATAACTGTTTCTATGAAAATATAGAAAATAATTTCAGACAGTGTTAACTTAAGTGTCTCCCGCTTTAGGCTCGGGTCTAGGTTGCAAGTTGGCTAGCTCACACACTATCAAGCATTTCTCAGCAGAATTTAACATCAAAACAACAGCTCCTAATTATATTTTTGTGAATGTATTTTATCTACAGTCCAAGGGGAAAAAAAAGGAACATAAACAGGATGGGTTTTATTTTATAAGGCTTGTCATTGTTTAGAGTACCCTCAATAATTACACTTTACACATATAGTATCAGTCAACCCTTTATCTCTGAAAGAAAATATTAAAAACATGAATGGTCTAAAGTCTGGCTTGTTTAGTTCTATAAAATCTCCAAAGGTAACCTTTAGAGGAAGGAAACTAGAAAAGCTACTTTGCTTCTAAAGAACCATACCATAGAAAACCTTAAGAGCAATGACGTGGGGTAAAGGAACAAAAATAAAAAACCCACATCCCACAAATAGCAATTCTAAGCCTTTTCCCTCACAGAACTCAGAGCTCCTTGAAATCAGAAAGATTAAAATCAGTGCAAAACAGAATAGACAATTCATACCAATCAAATGTGCAAACTAATGGTTAATGTCACACTGCTGTGAGCAAAGATACTTTACCTTAGAGGTGATCCACTTCATTAGAACCAAAGCCAGACACCAGATCAATGTGATTCCCATTGGATCAACCAAAAGCCCATCACACACTCTCCTTAAGGAGTCTGGTGAATAGCAACGCCCAAGGCAGAAGAGAGAGAGGGACACTCACTGACTGCTTTGGACCTCAAGCAGCTGCCTTCAGACAGTGATCACCTGACTCCTCGGGGAATGCACTGCCTGGCTAGCCTTTCTGCCCAGCACATGCTTAACGCCACAACCCCACCACTAGGACAGAGCAGAGGAAACAGGAAGACAGGGAAAATCTAGCTGGTCTAATAAGCTCACCAAAGGTCCCAGGCTAGCCCATCAAAGGTCCCAGGCTAGCCCAAACATGTCTGTAATCTTTATTTTACAGAGTATTTTAAAGCTGTCTTATTTTCATGGAGTTTTGCAAGCAAAATACCATCACACTTGAAGATATTAGAACATTTTGCACTTTACCTCTGAGTACTGAACTAAAATGTTTTGTTTTCTTCTACTATGGGATTACATTCTGACAAAAATGGCTGCTGTGAATGTGACCTGAACCACCTAACCTCACAGGTCACTTTCTGGATTTACTGACAAGGTCATGCGTTTTCACATTTGTTCTAGTCCTAAGAAAGTCTAGTTCCTGTAACATTCAGGGTGCATGTCTTGCTCTTGGGACTGCGAGTGAGCTGTCCAGAAACAAAGCTTGCCTCTCTTCATTCATCGTCACCGTCTCCCATAGCATCCAGCAAGTCACTTTGGAAGAAGAGCCTCTCACGAAACTCTTGGTCAGGAATTCAGCAAATATTTATTACAATTCTGTTAAGTAGCAGGCCTCATGATAATGACAAGAATGCCGGAAATCACAGTGATTTCGAACATGGCTCCTGCCCTTCAGACAATTATAGAGTCCATGTTAACCAAATGCAACAAACACAAGATTGCTAGAAACAAAAGAAAAAAGACCCCCAAACTGAGTGACTCCAGTGTAGAGAGATGGGTCAGATGAGGCTGCAGGTGGGGAGCACAGGAGAGCTGGACAGACAGAAATAAACACGCAGGAGATAACAGACCGAGTTACAGACTTCAGTACACAAGGAGACAAGATCATCTGCATACCCCCACCTTACAAATGATATGCAACATATCTGAACAGAATTCAAATAGTAATTGATGTAATTGGTTATCCATTCATTCCTCAGTACAAGAGGCTTATCTGACTTAGGGGGGAGGGGGAGGGAAAGATGGAGGGAGAGGGGGAGGAAGAGAGGGAGAGGAGAGGGGGAGGAGGAGGGGGAGAGGGAGAGAATGAGAATAGGTTAGAGAATATCACTCAAAAGTCCAGGTATGCGTTCTCTTCTAACTTACAAGATGAAGATTAAAATCAGGACATTAGAGGGTGTCACACAAGTGCCTCTATGCACATGCTCACCTCATTAGTATTTAAAAGAACTTAATTCTATACCTATCAGGAGTGAACTATGCATGAATGCACATGTCTAAATTACGGTTTTACTAAATTGAGACTGTTCGTAACACAGAAGCATAAACTTCACACACCTTGCTATAGCAAGGCACAATAACAAGATGTAACATGCAGATTCTTAACTTAAAAGTCGTACAAAGATTATTTGTCATGAAACGAGGTTTGACTATTGGGATCTCTAATGCTCTGCACCAGTAAGGCTCACCCACCAAGATCAAAAGGCAGAGGCTGAGCAGAGACCATCCCGGTACTGTCAGTCCTCTACTGTCCACGCAGAGCCAGACACCTCCGTGAGGCCCACGAATGCCTCTCAGCACCTTCAAACTTCCTGACAATCAGCTGCTAAGATGGATAATTTTAAGAAGCCAAACGTAAACTTGCTATTTTTCATGCAGTATTTAATGTTTAAAGTGTCTTTATTTGTGGTGACACATGAGAATTTGCATTTTCTTTCAAATTAAAAGAGAAGGGTTGGCACGAAAAGAGAAAGAATCACTGTAATTTCTTACAGTGACTCAGAAACACTGTAAAACAGAATAAGAAAGGTAAGGTCAACGTTCTCTTTTTAAATGAGTTTCTATTGGGATTGTTTTTACCATCTCAAAACTGTACCCAGCATGGACATGAGAACAGCCTTGTTCCCCACCCACCCCAGACAGCAGCTAGCCATAAGTGGTAGCACACGCTTCTAAGCCTAGTATGGACGTCCAGGCTAGCCTATGTGACACCGGATTCTGCAGGAAACAACCACAAAGGCCTGAGTGTGGGACGTGTAGGTTGGTAGTAGGTTGCCTTTTTAGCAGGCACATGGGCTTTACGTCACCATAACAAGACCCAACTCATAGAGCATTATCAGTGCTAACCCTAACCACGATGGTCCCAATCTGATTCTGGATCTCAATCTCAGTGTCCACAGGGGCAGCCTGCTCTATACTAATCACGTGGCAAACGTTCTGCCGTGAAACAGGACCATTTCTACACAGGCTAAGAGTTTGGCTCTCTACAGTGACCCTCCAGTCCAGCACCCACTCCTTAAATGTCTACTGTATGTCTGACACTACACAACCCTCTCTATCAGAAAATTGCCTATAAGACGACAAATAGCTATTGAATTTACAACTAAAATCGCAAAGTCTTCATTGCTGATAACATCTTTACAATTGAAAAGTTTGCCCAAATCTCAGGCTATTACCTGGTGTAAAATATCCTAAACGATCTCAATGTCAGAACCCAATGGCTTTCTAAGTTTTTTTATTTGAAGACATACTTACTTAGTACCAACATATCTTGGCAAACTTAAGGCTGCCCGTCATAAGGAAAATACCTTCAATAAGACTAAAAAGCAAGAGTCTTGTCAAGTTAGTTTCCTGGTTCACTAAAGACAGATACATTCACAGTAACTTTCCTTAGCCATGTCAAATATTTAGGGAAATGTAGCAGTTAACAAAAAAATTGGATGACAACTGCAGAAAAATCGGGACATTAAAACACAGCTAAGCCTTCAAAAACAATCTTAGATTATAAGCAGAAAGTGTGACTTTTAAAAATCTTTCTGGGGTTTATAAGATTTAATATCTGAAAAACTCAGTTATAAGTAGACTTTATTCTTTTATGAGTATGATGAATAAAAAACAAACTATGACTACCTTGATCCCTGTTTTCTAGAAGAGTAATCCAAGGGCAGAATTTATCTAAGAGCTCCCTGCCACCCTGTGGACACCTGCCAATCTTGGCAATAGGCTTTCGCTATCCACAGACTCTGCATGTCTCTCTCTTACCACATTAGGCTAACCTCATCTGCACTGACATCAGTGCCTATAATTTTGGAATTTTGCAGACAGGAATAGCTTATCACGGAGTTCTTTATATAAATGTGTGGTGCCTTTTAAAAACCTACAACTAAATTTATCATAGAAAAATGTGGACACTATTAGAGTGCCACCCTGCAGCCCGTAACAGTGACAAGTAATTTAGAGCAGGCTTTTTCTTCCTTTTTAACTAGAAGCCACAGTGAACATTTTTCAATAGTATAAATTTCACAAGATAAAAAATTGGTGGGCTGGTGAGATAGTGCAGTGGGTAAAGGTGTTTGTCATGCAAGCCTAATGGAAGGGGAGAACAAACCCCAGAACTGTCCTGGAATTCCACATATATTTCATGACACATGTGCCCCCCGACCTGTACTTCCCATGGTCTTAGGAACCCCCAAGCATACATTTATTTTCATTGCTACTTCACAGCTATAATTTTGCTACTGAGCTGCATGGAGACTAGGATTATCAAAATAAAGATAGCTAATCAAAACCTTTGCCCTCACAAACAGATGAGGATGAGGGAAGATAGCAGTTCAAAACTTGCAAGTGGTAATAATTCAAACTAGACAGCAACCACCCTGCGCCTATCACTCATCGTGTCTCACAGATATATTTATAGGTAATACCTCTGGTCCTCTCATACCTCAATAGTACTAAGGCCAGAAAAGAAATCTGTAACAATCCACAAGGCCAGTTCCTTAGTTAGGGTTTCTATTGCTGTGATAAAACACTACAACCAGAAAGCAAGTTGGGGAGGAAAGAATGTATTTGCATTATAGTTCCAGATTACAATCCAGCATTTTTGAACTCAGAGCTCTGCATGCTTCTGTCTGAGTGCTGGGATTAAAAACATGTTCCTAAATTTTAATTCCTTTTCATAAGATTGCTATAAGAATAGCCACTATGCCTCAAGATCTAGATCACACGTGTGCCCTCCATTTCTGGATTACAGTTCATTCCAGATATAGTCAAGTTGACAACCAAGAATAGCCCTCACAGCAAGTGACAAGAAGGTCCAACAAATATCCATCTGGGGACTAGATATGTGGCACAATTAGCTAAACGCTCACCAAGCATGACCTGGTTGAATTGCTAACATCACATAAACCAGCCAAGGTGGCCTATAATCTTAGCTGTCCGGAGCTGGAAGCGGAAGGATCAAGACAAAAAAATTTAAGGTCATTCTCAGCTCCACAAGGAGTTACACAACATCCTGCAATGTATGAGAACCTGTCCCTAAAAACAAGCAACTAAATAAAGCCAACACAATGCTCATCCAGCAAATCGACCCTCCTGCCCCCCACCATTTAGATCCCGCACAGACAAAACTCTGGTTCCAATATTCCTCATTTCCCTTTCAGGTGATGAAAGCAAAGTACTCTTCAGTTCTGACGGGGACACTGGTTTACATAATGCCTAGCTGGGACAAAATCTATTCCTTATCCTTTGTTATTTACCAGGAAGGGTGAATGGATGTGTCTAACAAAATCTCTGAAAACACTGTAAGTTCAAAGACCTGGCTGCACGGACGACACAGCAGAGGGCGGGAAGCTGCCCAGTCCTCTTCTACACCGGCTCCATGGCTCTGTGAGGTCCAGGCTGCAGTGCAAGGGCGTAGACACCAGCTTTTCCTCAGGTAAGCACAGAGTAAACCAACACCTTATGTTCTCCAAATCTCTTGGGTAAATGGAAAAAAACACAACAAAGTCCAGGATCTGGCTAGTGTTCAGAACAAGCTGGTAACCAGTACTGATGGAGGACAGTGAACACTAGCGACCACAAATCAACTCCAGTAACTAGTACTTGTGGAAGAGTGAAAACTAGTCACCACAGATCAACTCCAGTGACTAGTGCTAATGGAATAAACCAAACAGTAGTAACCATACAGCACACTCATTTACAGAGTCCCAATTAAATCATGTGCATTTTGAAAACCATCATGTAGGGAAAATGGGATAAAAACATAAAAACAAAAAACCAGCAAATCAGTACACTTTAGAAAAATTGGTTTCAAAAGCAACTAAGGCAATCGGTAATTCAAGCTAAAGAAGTCTAACTAAAATAATTCGTGAAAAACCACTCAAATCAAGAATTATTTTCTCAACACCGCGTGTTCCCATTAGAAAAGGAAACATATAATTACAACAGTTTAATTTGAAATAGACAAAGAATTTAGACAGGCAAAAATAATGTGATTTTCATTGAAGTACATGGTGCTTTGTGTTTTTAAAAGGCACTTATGATTAATACTCTGTAAAGAAATTTAGAAGTCAAACCGTGGAGGTTTGAATAACAATGGCTTCCATAGGCTCATATATTTGAATGCTTAGTAATAGGGAGTGGCACAAATGAAGAAGGATTAGGAGGTGTGGCCTTGTTAGAGGAAGTGTGTCACTGGGGGTGGGCTTTAAGGTTTCAGAAGCCCCCACCAGACCCAGTGTCTCTCTTTTCCTGCTGCCTGAGGATCCATATGTAGAACTCTCAGCTACTTCTTAAGCACTATGCCTGCCTACACACAGCCATGCTCTAATGGGCTAAACCTCTGAACTATAAGCCAGTCCCCATTACATTCTTTCTCTTATAAGAGCTGCTTTGGAGAGATAGCTCAGTGCTTAAGAGAGTGATCAAGGGCTGCACTTTCAGAGGACCTGGATTCAATTCCCAGCACCCACACAGTGGCTCACAACATCCTGTAGATGGGATCCAATACCCTCTTGTGTCCTCCAGAGGTACTAGGCATGCAAATGGTACAGAGATATGCACACAGGCAAAGCACCCATGCACGGAACAATACAATTAAAAAGATAAAAACAAGATGTCTTGGTCATGGTGTCTCTGTACAGCAACAGAACAGTAACTAAGACAATCTGTGTCAAATAACAGCAACAAAACCTTCTCATTAAAAAATTCTTCTAAGCGAGATCTAAGCATCCTTGCGTGTTCCTTCCTTCTTGTTTAGCTTCTTTGGGTCTGTGGAGTATAGCATGGATAATCTGTATTTTATGGCCAATATCCACTTGTAAGTGGGTATGTACCATGTCCTTACCTCACTTAAGATATTTTCAATTTCCATCCATTTGCCTGCCTAATTTATGATGTCTGTTTTTCATAGCTGAATAGTATTATGTGGAGGGAGTTTCCCTAATTATTTGATTGGCTAAATAAAGAAGGCAGAAGCTAATCGAAGTACACACACATACACTCAAACTGATAAATCATACATATATAAAGAGTCTACTGCAATAAACTAACTTCTGGGTTTAGTGACATCTTAGAGCAAATGGGCTGACAAACACATGTGGAACATTCCACTCAAACTCCACAGAACACACGTTCTTCTCAGCAGCCCATGGATCACTTTCTAAAACAGACCATATATCGGACACAAAGCAAGTCCGAATGAGGATACGAATATTAAAATAATTCTATCTGGCCCCAGGAGAACAATCAGAAATCAACCTCAAGAGAAGCTGTGGAGCATACAGACTCACAGGACTGAACAAGCACCTGCTGATGATCAATGTCTTCTTGAAGAAATAAAGAAAAACTTATGAATGCCAATAAAAGCACACCATAGAGAAGTCTGTGGCTGTGATGAAAGCAGTCTAGAAGTGGACGTCCCTACCTACCTACCTGCATAAAACACACCAGAAAGAGCTCAGGATGCACCTAAGGCTTTGAGAAACAAGAACAAGCCAACCCAAAGCGAGCAGATGGCAATACCTGAGCAGAGGCAGTGATTAAATGGCTTGGGGGACATGGGTCCTTGTGCTCACAGACACGCACAGGGAAACAGAAATGTTAACTAAGCAAACATGATGACCATGAAGGTGGTTAACAGCAGGTGACTTCTGCACTGTCTGTACGGCCAGGCCACTCCTGCTCCCGGCTCTTGCATTTACCTGTCATTCTCCTCAGGCCCTTTTCTTGAACCCTGTTTCTCAGTCAATCTTACCATCCTATGGGAAATGTCACATGTACTTTACACATGGGAGCAGAGGCAGTTATGCGACCTTTGCACTGCTTGTATGACCCATACCACATCAGATCTTCTCTCAAACCTTTAAGATGTCACATGTAGTCAATTTACAGGACCCATCTTTGTGGAAGAGGTCACATGTATTTTATGAAGAGTTTTGATGTAGTCATGCCTTAAGCCTTGTTACATGGAATTGAGTATCACCAGGAAGCTTTTTCCAAATTTTGCTGTGTTTACATATGCCTAAAACAGATGCATAGGGTCAGACTCTAGAAGTTTGAACCAATACCTTTTACCGAGTCCTGTTGAACTGGATTTCCTTCTTGCCTCTTACAGATCCACATTTTGCCAGCTGATGTTTGCAGAGACCCCAGTGAAGCTAAAAAAAACTACTAAGAATCAATGAAAGGAAGTTGCTCTTTCAAGATAAAGTGTATACAGGTCTATAAGACTGAAATAGCTATATATTTTCCAACCAAGAAAAGTTTAGGCCCAGATGGGAGGTAGTGAGTTCTACTAGAGCAGAAAGGAGTTGATGTCAGTGGATCTGAGACTATTCCATGAAGTAGGAAAGGAAGGAATGCTTCAACATTCCTTTAAATAAGTCAGTATTACTAGTTCCCAAACCAGACAAAGACAGGAAAAGAAGTAAGAAAATCATAAAACCAATCTTCCCTGCTGAATATAGCAAGCATTTTCAATAATATACTCAAAAATTTAGTTCAAGAACACATGGAAAGATCACTCAATGCAGGAATAGTTATTTATACAAATAAGAAAATGTAATAAATCACACAAATGGTCTTTAGGACATCTCAACAGAGCAAAAGCAGAACTGTGATAAAATCCAATATGCTTTATTACAAAAAGCCTGATAAAAGGGGAATAGGAGGAACATACCTCAAATAATAAAGACCATATAGAACCAAGCTACATACCAAAGCATTCTACATGGGGAAACCACAAAGCACTTCCACCAAAATAAAACCAAGTAACGAGCATGGCACACACTTCCCCCACACTCACATGGCAAGGTACAGCAAGAGAAGGAACTCAAAGGATAACAATGGGAGGAATCTGCAGATGATCTGATTCAAAACACAAAAGACCCTAAAAGTTCCACCACAAAACTGTTAGGTCTGAAAGACAATTTAGCAAGTGAGAGGATACAAAAGTAACATAACAGCTCTCTCACCTGCCAATAACAAAACACAAGAGAAACCAGAACAGACCCATTCAAAATTGCCTTACACTATTTCACTTTGAAACCTAAGAAAGTGAACGAAAACTTTCACACTGACGGAAGAAACTGAGGAAGATGGGAAGCTATATCTCTTATGCTCATGGATTGCAAGAATTAATAATGTGAAAATGACGACGCTACCAAAAAAAAAAAAAAAAAAGACAAAAAAAAGTGTTTATGTAATCCCAATTTCAGTGCCACTCCTCACAGAAATACAAGCAAAAAAAAAAAAAAAAAAAAAAAAAAAAAAAAAAAAAAAAAAAAAAATCATAAAATTCATGTGGAAAAACCAAACACTCCAAAGACCTAAAGCAATCCTGAACCAACAGGATAGTGATGGAGAGGTCATCCGACTTCAAGTTACACTATGAAACCACAGAATAAACCCAGCACGTTACTGGTTTTATTTTATTTACTGTCCAAAAGTGGACATCTTGATCAACGCACTAGAACAGAGGACCCCAATATGAACCCCAGCCACCAGGGTTTTCTTTTTTAAGCATGTATTATCTACAATAGTGGGTTTTATGACCTTTGTGCCCATGTACATAATATGATTGTATTCCTCACTAACCGTCTCTTCCCAACTCCTACTGTTGTGTGTGTGCATGTGTACCCTGACGAGTTTCATCGGGGTTGCTTATAGGAGTGTGGGAGAAAGGTAACTTACAGGAGCATGGCACCTTGCAATGGCCACACCGCTAATGTCTCCCTCTCCCAAGAACCATAAACTGCCTTAAATCCCCAGGACAGGATGGGCCCTTATGAATCCCTCCTCCCTCCATGACAGGAGGGTGATAGGGCCAATCACAGGCAGGTTTCATGTAGGTCATTACAAGTTCAGGAGTGTGATGGACATATGACATCCAGGAAAATGGCCCACAGCACTCCACCCGACCTTACTCTATTTCTTTCTGCTTACTCTTCTGGGATTTATTACTGGGCCTTCAAGCCTTGAAGGAGGTGATACTTTTTACGACTGTCAAATTTACAGCTCAACATTCAACAGTCTTTTATTCTCAACATGTGAACCAACTATATAGTACATCACTAATCACTGTGCACCACAAAGAAGTTCCTCTGGTCAACTCGTACAGCAACACTAATCCAGGGGGTTAAGTAGAACAGCTTGAAAGGCCACTTGACAGGCACATCCAGTTAGCGTCCCTGCTAGGGCCTCAGTCATGGGCTTCTGAACAGGTTTACAGTACCAGACATGCATTCCCTCCTGTGGAGCAGGCCTGGATTTCAACCAGAGAGTAGTTACCCACACTTCACCTTTCATAACAGACTAGCCAGTTGTGCTGTTCAGGCTGAGTGATGCGGCCGAGGACAATTCTGCTCAGCAGCACGGTCAGGCACTGTGAGGGCTGACTTCTCTATGTCCCGTAACTACAGCATGACTTCAGTAAAGACATGCATATTTACGTATCAAAAATATACAGTGAATAAAATATGTAAGGCTACATATTTTCATAATATCTACAGTTATAACAAATGTCCAAACAATGTCCTAAGTAGCAATTTAACCCTGAGGCAATTTAAACAAACAACTGTAAAGTTGTAAAAAAAAATAGATGGCATTCAGTGTGCAAATACATAAAAAAACAGATTGCTTATTATCCGCAGTAGAGGAAGGGGAAGTGGTAACAACTGCTGCTGGACATGCCTTTTGAGTTTTCTCGCTTAAAAGAGTCTTTAATTTGTGCACATGAGCGTGTGTCTCTATGAGTACATGCGCATACACGAGGGGCCAGAACATGGTGTTAGACATCTAGGGCTGAATTACATACAGGGTGCTGGGAGCCGCCCAGTGTGGTGCTGGGAAATGAACTCAGGTCCTCTACAAGACTAGTGTGTATTTAACCACTGAGTCACCTTTTCTGGCCAATCATTTAAAAAATAGCAAACTTTTTTTTATTTGGGTTTTTTTAAAAAAAAGTTATTAAAATACTCTGGATTAGACATCACTGAAAATGTACTACTTTTTAATTTACCAACTACTTAGTTGTACAGCTTAAAAGGATAAATCTAAACATTTAAACTTTTTATCTCTGAAAATATCTACCAAAATACTAACAATGTGCCAGATTAATGTGCCTATACAAATCTTAAAACAGGCTGTCCCTTGATGCCTTTACACATGTCCTGAATGTTATTGATGAACAGAGCTTGGGGTTTGAACTGGCCTCCCCAGAACAGAAGGATATTCAGATAGTACATGTGACTATCCGGTTGTTCAACAACATCCTCCTCAATGAGCATTCTCTTTCTCACTGAAAGGTCTTGGTACCTTGTTAAAAATGTGGCTATAGATATCAATTTATTTCTAGATTCTCAACTCTTATCTCCTTGATCCTCTCAACTCTGTGACTGCTGTTAAGCCTACTGAAGTTATTTTCTGATTCTAGTGAATTCTAAAGTGAGGAAATACTGGGTTCTATCCTGCCTTCTTCTTCTTCTTCTTCTGTTTTTGTTTGTTTGTTTGTTTTCTTCTCTTTAAGATGAGGATTTTGTTTTCATTTGTTTCCCATTTGTAGGCTGTTACATTTCCACTTATCGTCTGAGTTTTAGCTGGTTAAAAGGGTTCCATGGAATCTTTAATGAAGTTGGTGAGGGCCCTGTTGGCACATTAACAATAGCATCTTTCCATCTATAAACGTTGGAGACCGTTTTGTGTCTCCTGTGCTTGCTTTTGTTTTCCTCATTGCATGGCACAGGCTCGCCCAGAACTCACTACATATTCCAGGTTTTCCTTTTGGATTTCATGTTCAGGCTGTTGGTTGCAAGTGTTGGTTTCAACATATAGTTGATTTTGTGTGACTTTGCTGAACTCTATTATTAGTTCTAAAAACTCTTCAGAAGTTTCCTTCCTGTTTTTGACATAGATGCTCATTTAATGGTGGCAAGTTCTACTTCCTTTGCAGTGTATACGCATCAGTTTGTTTTAATTTGTATAATCTACCATGGGTAGAGATTCTAATACATGACTGGATAGAGTCAGCAAAAGCCGACCTCTTTATCCCATTTCTGATCTAACAAGGAAAGCATCCAGTCTTCCATCATTAAATTCAACAGAAGCCAGGTGGGTGGGTGATTGATTTGTAATCTGTCAAATGGAGCAAGTTCTCTTCTATTTTTAGTTTTCTGGTGTGCTGGTTTGGATGAGAATGGCTCCTACACGCCCATTTATTTGAATGCTTGGTCTCCACTTGATGGAACTGTTTGGGAAGGATCACTAGGTAGGGTCTTGGAGGAAGTGTGTCACTGGGGAGGGCTTAGCACCCATGACATTCCCACTGTCTGTCTGCCTCTGTCTCTGTCTGCTTTGTGCTGGTAGATCAGATGTGAGCTCAGAACTACTGATCCAGCACCTTAACTACTTGCCTGCTACCATATTCTCCACTATAATGGTCATGGACTCTAACACCCCATGAAACTGTAAGCTCCAAATAAACTCTTCTGTAAGTTGTCTTAGTCATGGTGTTTTATCACAGCAATATAAAAGTAGTTAAGACACCTGTGTATTTTTCTCAAAAAAGCTGAATTTTGCAAAATGTTTCTTCTGCAGCCATTGAAATGACCACATGGCTTAAGTATCTTGTTTACTGACATGGTGTATTACATTGGTTATTTTTTTTTTTTAATGTTAAGTAACCTTACATTCCTGGGATAAATTCTACTTTGTCAATATCAAATTTTTTAAACTTCTATATGCCTGATTCAGTTTTAATCAATTAATTTGCTTTTATGTGTATTGATTGGTGTTTTGCCTGCATGTATGTCTGTGTAACCATATGCATGCCTGGTACCCACAGAAACCAGACTGTGTCAGGTTCCCTGAAAGTGAAGTTTTAGACAATTGTCAGCTACCATGTTAGTACTAGGAGTCAAACCCAAGTTCTCCAGAAGAGCAACTGGTGCTCAGCCACCTCTTCAGCTGCTGGATTCAGCCTGCTGATATTCTGTTTCACAAGTTTTTGTGTCAGGGTGATGGTAGCCTTATAGAATTAGCTGTGAACATGTGAATACTGCTATCATCTCCAGTCACCACGGGCTGTCCACTTGCGCTGCTCCTGCAGACTGGCTTACAAAATGCCTGTGACTGCCAGAACGTTCAGAACCTCCCGACGGAAAGCAAGATGGGGACTTTTCCTCCCTCTGGAAGTTATCATGCTTGTGTAGTAGATTTACCAAAGCCTTTTTGCAATCATAATGCATCTGTCGTGAGGACACTAAAAACAGCAAAACAGAAAGAGAACCCTGATGGTGCTAAACTGTGTACTGCCTAACATGGAGTCAATTTGGGTTTGTTTGTTCATTCATATATTCACCCATTCATCCATCCATCCATCTATGGGGCTACTGGGGACTCTGTCTGTCTGTCTATCTATGAGGTTCCTGGGGACAGAACTCAGATTCCCAAAGCTTGGTACCTAGCACTTGTACCCACTGTGTCACCTCACTGGCCCTCTCTATATTATTGTCTAAGGAACCCAGAGTATGTTTTCTTCTACAGAATGTGTTATGCTACTTGTAGCTAACGCCCTTCTCACTGATACAGCATGGTGTGCTAGAACTTGCTCATGCCAGCTCATGGAAACCAGCTCTGCACCTCTCTTCCCAATTCTCTTCAGCAACATTGCAACCCTACCTAAATCAACTACAGCAAGAATATGTGCCTTACACATATTCTTATGTGTCAGTACAAAACAGTTACTTTTTTTCAGAACTATAGCTGTCAAACACCTCTAATTCAGATTTCTATTTTCTTTAGATATACTTTTTAATTCCTAATATGGTAATTCCAAATTAAAATTTTACCAATAAAGTAGTTCATAAATTTGGGTTCCTGATGACTTCAGAAAAAAAGATACTTAGTATTCATTGCTCAGAGTATTTTATAATAATGCAAAACTGCTCTGCTATATTAAATAAAAACCCTGAGCATAAAACATAAACAATAAGAGAAAATAGTATATGTTAGACATATTAGGGTTATTGAAATGAACCCCAGCATGTTCATAATGTTACCTCATTATCTCTGGTTATATATAAGGCTACAAACTGTGTGTGTGTGTGTGTGTGTGTGTGTGTGTGTGTAAAACTTGTTTTAAGTTCTTACTGTGACTATTATTAATTTGGTAATGAGAAAACCACCATTTAGCATTTATTGCTCAAGCGTAAGAGGATATACTCTTCTTGCACTCTGTTGAGGAAGGACTTACACAGTCTTTTCCAACAGGAAGGACTCTGTCTGGGTAATTCTGGACTGTTGTCTCTAGTGTAAGGTCATAAACCTGTTTTCTGACCGTCTGGTGTTGTAGGCAGAAACTTGAGCTATTATATTTACAAGAAAAAAAAAAAAAAAACTAAACTTGCTACTCTTCCATCTGAAAGCATGCGCCTACTCTAAGTCACTCACCTGCTTCCACATGCTCCTGAAGATGGCATGCTCAAGTAAAGGAGCACCAGGCCCCAGACAAAGACTTCCTTTATCAACCCAGAGCTAAGCAGTATTTGGTTATGTAATTTCTGGCAGGCAACAATCTCATCCTTGATCTGACTTGTTATGGATGCTCAGAATACTGCACCCCTCCCCCAGAGGAGAAAAGGCGGTTGAGGAGACCTGGGAACCGAGCAAGGGCATCATATGCCATGACTTTATTAGTAGCAGCTACAAGTGTACTTTGTTCTGCTTTGATACAAAACAGCTTTACAGCCAGTGAAGCAGGGTACCAGTTCCCTAACAACTAGCGAACTTGATCACTGCTTTCAAGATCCTCCTAGACAAAGTGTACGTATGTTTCTCCGTGCGGGGCTGTGTATGTGTGTGGAATCTCTTTACTGCTTTAAATTTAACCTGAACAACAAACAAAAACCCAACAGATAAAAATCAAAGATGACGTCAGCAGCTGTTACTACCAAAACACTGGGTGGAAAGAGGTCAGGGCCAGCCTGAGCTACAGGAGACCTTGCCTCAAAAGATGAGAAGACTTTAAAGGCAATTTAAAATAGAAAAACATGCTGGGCAGTGGTGGTGCACACCTTTAGTCCCAGCATTTAGGAGGCAGACAGAGGCAGGCAAATCTCTGCATTCAAGGTGAGCCTGGTCTATACAGAGTGAGTTCCAGGACAGCCAAGGCTACACAAAGAAACCCTGTCTTGAAACAACCATTGGCAGGGGGTGGGGGTGGGGGGGGGAGGAGAGGGAGGAAGGGAGGGGGGGAGACGGAGGGAAGAGAAAGAAAGGGAAAAAAGAGGGAAAAATGGTGACTAAATTACAATATTTAATTTTATCCTGAATGAAAAGAAGCAGAAGATGAGAACAGCTCTGTGGGTCAAACTCCTAACAGAAACCCACAGCCACTGGAGAGAACTCCATTTACTAAATCTACTTACTGAAGCATCTGTGGGCCGGCCACTATGGGAGGCTGTGACTGGGACTGGGGAGAAGTCTGGCCCTAGGGAAGAGACTGAGAGGCTGGAAAGTATATCCTAGCTCTTCTTTACTCCACTGCACAGCCCGTCGGTTAGAGGCCAGTGACATTAACAAGCAGGTCTCTTTGGCAGAGCAAGATGGACAGAGTAGAGAGAGAGGGAATCCCATGAAGGACAAAGAGTGACTCAGAACATCCCACTTGACCCTGACCAAATGCCAGGCTGTCTTTGAAATCTGCTTTGATTAGTCCTCATAAATGCTCAGCTTAGCCCAAAGCCGCCTGAGCCCCGCGGACAAAGTAGTGAAGAAAGGCAAAGAAGGACAAGACGACCAAAAAGACTGTGAGAAAATGAGGGTCCAGGAAGAAAACGACCTTGGGTGTTCCCTGGCAGTGTAAAAGGACATGTGAGACCTGAAGAGGGAGACCTCAATAGGAGAGGGGCGTGGGGGGGTTTTCTATCACTCAGAGTTGGGGGACAACACATGAGCTTGTACCATGGCATTAGGTATCAAAGAACTAAAAAATGTCTCCGTGGTAAAGAGCACTGACTGCTCTTCAGAGGTCCTGAGTTCAAATACCAGCAACCACATTGTAGCTCACAACCTTCTGTAATGGGATCTGATGCCCTCTTCTGCTATGTCTGAAGACAGCTACAGTGTACCCACATCCGTGAAATAAGTAAATAAATCTTTTTAAAAAAATGCTCAGCTTATAATGCTGATTTACCCCAGACTACCAATAAGAACAACCTGGGTAAAATGCAATCAGATAGTTCTATTTTGAGTATTAAAAAGGGAGAGTTTTGACAAGCCTCCCAATAGTAGAACAGACATGTACAGGATAAAGTAATATCAGGGAGAATAGTCCTAACAACTATTAAATTATTGAACCACAGTAATTAGAAGTCTGGCAAACAGTTCTCTTGATGGAATAAAATATGGAGGCCAGGAATAGGGCAAAATGAACAGGAAAAGGGGGTGTGGTACTTAACACTATTTGGAGGAAAGTGGGTGGTAAAGAGGTAGATGGGGAAGCTTCACTGCTGTTTCATTCCTTATTCTACGGGAAGTTCCAGATAGAGAAAAAAGTCCAAACAAGCTGTGGAAGGAGTTGTCATGAGCAGGTCGACAGGTTTGGATCACGTGCCTCCCTTACTGTTTGAGCTCTGAACAAAAAAGTCAATATGGGAGGCCAGTGTTCTGTGGGGAGAAGGTACTGTACGCAGCTCTTGATTCACTTTCCTTCTGGACTGTGTTTCAAGCTGATCACAGGGTGTAGTGTTACCAAAAAAAATACTGTCAACAGTCTAAAAACCTCCATGAGTAGGGCTCGGAGTCACAGCACACTCATATAATGGAAGTCGGGAGACCCTGTGGAAAGTCTACCTTAGTGAGCTTTCTCATTGGAGGTTGAAATGCAATTGTAAATAATGACAAGGATTGACTTTTCAAGATCATTTATTTAAAATATAAATCATGTTTAAACATTCTGAGCCATAATTTTACCTCTATACAAATTCTTGGAATAAAAACATGAATCAAGTCCTTCATGCATTTCTGTTCCAAGACAATCACATCAAAAAGATGTTTGGCAGAAATTCTGAAGGGCTTTGTCCCATTTGTCCCCAAGATCTTTAATCACTTGGTGCCACAGGTCAGATTCCTCAAAGCACCCACTGTACAACAGTTCTTGATAATTTTCTCAGTTGTCACTCCATTAATAGCTTTGAGTTCTGCAGCATTACAACCATGAACTCCTCAAATAAGACAGAGCACTCTGCAAGATGTGGAGTTACACCAGTAACTGACTTTACTATTCCACTGTCTCTAGGGATGTTAACAGGATCTGGAGTAGCATTTTGTGAGAAGTAACGTCAGCAGCAGTTGCTTTCACCACAGCCAACTTCATAACAGACACATGTTCATTATAGTGATGTTAAGATGCTCAAGACTTATGGGTTCATGGGACAACCTTCTAATGATTCCCCTTTCTTAAAGTACTGTATGGCATTGCATACACACCATGTTTTCATATGTAAACAAATTTTCAAAATAAAATAAGCAAATGATTTTTGGGGGAGGGGTGGTTTTCAAGATAGGGTTTCTCTGTATAGCCCTGGCTATCCTGGAACTCACTCTGTAAACCAGGCTGGTCTCAAACTTGAGATCCTTCTGCCTCTGCTTTCTTAGTGCTGGGATAAAAGGCATGTACCACAAATGCCCGCCAGGAAAAGGCATTTAAGAAAGTAAAAGTTGCTGAACTAGGAACCTGGTAAAAAGTCACTGTTTTAGTCAGGGTTTCTATCCCTGCACAAACATCATGACCAAGAAGCAAGTTGGGGAGGAAAGGGTTTATTCAGCTTACACTTCCACATTGCTGTTCATCACCAAAGGAAGTCAGGACTGGAACTCAAGCAAGTCAGAAAGCAGGAGCTGATTCACAGGCCATGGAGGGATGTCACTTATTGCCTTGCTTCCCCTGGCTTGCTCAGCTTGCTTTCTTATAGAACCCAGGTTTACCAGCCCAGGGATGGCTCCACCCACAATGGGCTGGGCCCTCCCCTTGATCACTAGTTGAGAAAATGCCTTACAGCTGGATCTCATGGAGGCATTTCCTCAACTGAGGCTCCTTTCTCTGTGATAACTCCAGCTGTGTCAAGTTAACACAAAACCAGCCAGTACAGTCACCTTGAAAATTAGGATTTCCTTTTTAATGTCATTGTTTTTACTTGTAAGTGTGCACTAGTTTGTGAGTGAGCAGGGGAAAGAGAGAGGGCAAATGAGAGAAAGAGGGAGAGAAGGAGGGAGTGGGGGGAAGATGAGTAACTGTGGAGGTTAGAGGACAACAACTTCCAGAAATCTAATTCCTTCTTTCCCTGTGTGGTTTTTGGGTTTGAGCAGCAACAGTTCTTTGCTTACTGGGTGATCTCACCAGAATATCTGAACTTTATCATATCAAATACACAATAATGGGAAAACCTGTAGGTCTAGTACCCAATAATGTAAACTCAGCAGGAGTTACAGACAGTTGATAGCTGGAGAGATAAGGCAGATCTAAGTAATGAGTGACTTAATTGATAATTATACTATAATGATTACACTGTGGTTTTGTGAGTGCCTATGCCCACATATGGATGTTAACATGCTAAGGTAATATTAACGTCAGGAAACTGTAGAAATTATCTGTGCTTGCTTTGTGTCTTTTCTGCAAATCAGTGTATTCCAAAGTAAAACTTGAAAGTTCAAATGGAAATCCAAAGCCGTAGCTGAAGTTAAAGTTCCCTGCAGCAACCGTAGCCCACAAGGACCTGGGTAGCCAGTGTACAAAGACACACAGTTGCAGGCTTTGTGGTCTTACCCCCACGTGAATTCTTATGGAAATCCCAGAGACTCCGGTTATTGGGCCTGTTGTACAGATGAAGGGACAGTCAGACAGAGGCAGTCACCACACAGCCCAGAATCCAAAACCATTCCCTGTCCTACATATTTCCCAGCTCGTGGATTGTGGTTTGATACCCTAAACATCTCTTCCAGAAAGTTCTCTGAGATGGTGTAGGGACACTGTCACATAGGAATAGAAGCAAGTGGAGACCATCTCTCTCTGCATGCTCTGCCTTTACACATGTCCCGCTTGAACAGCCCAAGCTGCTAAAATCTGTCATGTCTGGAGACTGAAATGCTTTTTAGAAAGTTCTAGAATAGTGTCTAAAATGGTTCCTAAGTTCAACATCTCAGACCTACAGAGGTGAAGATACCACAATTTTCGAGCCTGCTGGCACGGAGCCCTGTGACAGCCACTAACGGGACACCTAGTATTGAAGACTCTCCTTTTTAAGCATAAATTTCCCTACAATTACACATTCTTAGTCAAAGGAATAAAATGCCAGTTTCCCTTTTTATTAATTATTGAAGATACAGCGATAATATGTCCAGTGTTTACTATAGCTACTAAAATGAAAAGAACTATTATCAAACTCATGATGAAGCCAAGTTTACATGTGGAAGACTTCAAAATATTGAATATTTTATTAATAATGAACTTACTCCTGTTATTACATCACTAAAGAGAGTTAAGACTTAGTAAATAATCTTGTCTGTATATGCAGAATGCCCTTTCATTAAATTATGATTTAAAAAGTTGAAGTTTATTACAAACATAACAAAATGGCCCTTCTCAACATAATTAGAAACTTGATTGAATGGCTACGCTGAAATGACACCAAATGCAGGCGATAAACAAGTAACACAAGATATGGAGTAATTAATAAAAGCATTTATTACAATTACAAGTTTAATATCAACAAAATCTAAGAAACTAACTAAAAACATTGGCAAAGCACAAAAAGGCCCTCACCCACTGTCCTGGGAACAGATGGGTATGATCTCAGCAGCTTAGGAACTAGCGGAGGCTCTGTCTGAGTGGTAGCACTGTGGGTGATGTTGCTTCTTTTTCAAAAAAAATTTTAGCCTTGTATTTTATATAGACTCACCCCCAAATCTGAGTTACTTTATAAAGTTCTATTTAAATATCACCTCACTCTTCTTATAGAAGCAAAAGCCAAGCACTTGCTATTTATATCTCAGGGGGGAAGCTTTCTATCCTAACTCCAGCTTTACACCTCCTACTCACCCAGAGAAGCAGCGCCCCCATCTTCAAAGTTCTGTGGCTTTCCCCCTACAGCCCTCCCCCCACTGCCACTGAAGCCAGGCGCTCCACCCTATCACAGCCCCTCCTCCCTGCAGCCCCACCCCTGCAGCTCCCCACCACACACAGCACTGCACAGAAAGCTTAGCAGGGAAGAGCTCAGTTCAAATCCTAGAAGTTCCCAGCCACAGCTGGCTTTTTTCTGTTTTTATTATTTTTGAGTTTTGGTCTGATGAATTTCAGTTTTTCATTTATTTTATGCAAATGTGTGTTTTGTCTAAATGTTTGTGTATCACCTACTGCTACCCATAGAGTTCAGAAGGTGCTGAATCCCCTGGAACTGGAGTTAGATGCTGTGGGCACTGGACATCAAATCCAGGTACCCTGCAAGAGCAGTTGGTGCTCTTAACCACAGAGCCATCTCTCCAGCCCCTAATTTCCAGTACATTATGTGAGACTTACATATATTTAGAGAATAACGGACTGCAGTAGAACGGAAGATAAGTTAGTAACAGGACAAAGATGAAGATGGCATTAGAGTATGAAATTAAGTAATTTGAGATTGATCTTAAGGGAAGCTAATGGTTGCCAAAGTTCTGACTGAAGAATGAAAAACTTTTCATTTTCTTTGTCTAGAACCTTAATCTGTTGCACACTAGAGACACCAAAGTAGATGTGCTAAGTATGTGTTTTATGGTTGCAGGAGTGTCAGGGGAAATGGCGCCAACAGCAGTTAGAAACAGACAAGCAAGGGCACACATGTGTCAGATGTCAAACAAAACAAGGATGAGGCAGAGGAGGGAAGTTATTTTACACATAAGCTAACAGAAGGCCAGACCAAGTTCTGAACACTGGCTGGGACTGATGGCGAGGAGCCCTGGGAGAATCCCAAGCCTTGATGCTGGCACATTCAGACAGAAGGGACCACTCTGAGAGATGGAGAGGAAGAAATGGGACCTGATCATCGAGTAGGCCCACACCAGGAAGGAAAAAAAAAAAAAGAACCTGGATTTTACATGCACAAAACTTGCTATTTGAGCTGGCTGACATGACATGATTTAACCAGTGTTTTAAAAACTGTTTCAACCTTGGCCAGGCATAATGGTGCATGCCTTTAAACTTAGCACTTTGGGAGACAAAGGTGGGTAGATCTTTGTGAGTTAAGAGACAGTCTACATAGTAAGAAGTTCGAGGACACCCAGAGCTACTTAGAGAGCCTGTCTCAAAAGAAAAAAAAATTCAACCATTTATGGAAACAGACTTCGAGTACCGGCAAAGGTACCATGTCCAGGCAACACCAAGGACACCGGATGTACAGAAAAGGGACCTGGTAGGCTGACTGTCACCTGTCTTCAGAATCAAGCACCTGGATCTTACTTTGTAAATGGTTTTCTTGTTCCTGAGAAGAATCCAGAGGCTACTACTTAAGTTCGTAAATTATCCAAATGAATATATACATAAAAATTGTGTGTTTATGTGGAAATCTTGTTACCTCAGTTACAAGCCCAGAAGTATAAGAGAAAATGTCACACAGTTGTCCTCTGGTCTCCATATGCACACACACAATATACACACAATTAAAAAAAAAAAAACCACAATATACACACAATTAAAAAAAAAAAACTTAAAGCCAGTTGTGTCTAGTCCTATGTCTGCTATAAACACAGTACTATAAATTGGATGAATTAAAACCAGAGACACTTTATTCTCCCCAGTTCGTGAGGATGATGGTCAAAAATGAAAGCACTGAAAGGGCTGTGTGATCTGAAGCTTTCCCTCCCCAGGTCCTGCTGAATCCATTAGCCTTGGTTTTGCAGATGTGCTGGTGCTTCATGCTTGCTCTCCACAAGCGGATCCACTTAGCTTTCACATGCACCTTGGTCCCTATATATCTTCAAAGACACCCACTGTTGAATTTAGGTCCTGTCCCAATAACAAATGATCTCCTCTGATACCATTATAAATGTATTTACGCTAAGTCAGGTCACACTGTGAGGTTCTTGCCAGAATTTCTGATACACAGATTTCAGTCATTGTGTATCAATCAACACCACAATGGGCTGCTTTAACTGCACTTACTCATTTAAGCTAATACACAAAATCTTGAGGTTCTTCCTGTAATTTTTATCCACGTGTAGTCATACACTGTCCTTTGTTGCCCAATCACTGTCACTTCACTATCACTCTGCCTGGCTCTTGTGCCTTCCTTTCACGCAGAATTCCTTACTGTTTCCCACACACGTAAATATACATATAAACATCCTATTAACATGCACGTGTGCTCTCCCTCCCTCCCTCTCTCCCTCCCTCCCTCCCTCCCTCTCTCTCTCTCTCTCTCTCTCCCCCCCACCAGGGAGTGAAGGCATTTTTGAGATGTCTCACTGATGATAGGCACGTGTTACCATGCCTAGCTCTCCCTCCTTTTCCCTCTCCCACACGAGAGAAAGCATACACTGTATACCTGCTCTTGCATGTTTTGTGTCCCATAGTGATTTCTAGTTGTGTCCATCCCCCACCCAGTTTCATTGTCTTTAAAGTGGTCATCCTGCTTTAAACATGGTGAAGACTCAACAGTCAAAGCCTAGTCTGCTCCACAGGAAAGATTCCTGCACTGTCTTCCTGTGCCCTTCAACCTTGCAGTTCAGGCATTGGGAGACTGAGCTATGTGGTCTATGTTTTATATTTTGTACTCCTCATAGCTTACTGAAACACTTCAGTGAGTTATATCTCCGATACAAGCTCTAAGGTAGGCCATGAAGCTTTCCTTGTGTGTGACCTAGCTCCCACCATACCTCTTTTGTATTCCATTAAGCTTACACTATAAACACTATACTTGGTGGTGTCAGTTTTCTTTATAGCTGAATTTGCATGTAACTGAAACTACACATTATTATACCAAGTCAAGTAATGTGGACCTTTTACGTGTGGAAGCTAATGCAGATTCTTTAGACACCAATATATAACGTGGAGTAACCACAGGTTGCAGGAAACTTCAGAGGGCCCATGATAGGGACAGGACAACAACCACAGGAACGCTTAGAAGGGGCTAACAGGACACAGTTGCTAGGAAACGGGGTCCAAGAGACCTCAAAACAATGTAGATATAGCTGCTGCCCTTGGTACATTCCAGAAAATGCCCCTTTTCTGAAGACACTGCACACTTTGGACACTGGATCTGGAGGAATCCAACTGGATCTCACTGAGGACTAGCTCAGAGTACTGAAGGAGCCACACAACCGGCCCAGGGAGAAAGCAATCAACAGCACTACCCTGCAGTGTCAGCAAACCATGACCCAAAGTGTGCAAGTCTCTAAAAGGTGCCATGGTGGCACTTACATCCTGGGGGTAACCAGAATCTACCCGGACTGGAGATTGTCAATTGATAATAAATTTCCAGGCAGGAGATATCAATGCCTAGCAACTGTGCCAAGAAGGCAAGACATAAAGAAACACACTTTTAAATGAGTATGTGTCTTTTAAACGAGGCTTCAGGGAAGCTAGGAGAGGGCTGGTAGTGTGGTCACCTCCAGGAGCTAAAGTTGGGTAGATCACAAGGGACCCGGGTGGGGACTGGTAGCACTGCTGGTCCAGGAGCAAAGGCAGTGGCCTAAAACTACAGGCTGCAAACCTGTAAATGTGAACAGGTTCTACACCACTTGTCTACGTGAATAAAACGTATCTATTGTATAGTTGGTGTCAGGCTCAGGAACAGTGGTGAATACATTACTATTCTACTAAACTCACTAGGTCTTTTTGTAATTTTAAAATTCTGCTTGAACAGTGTTCAAACTGAACTAATAAATGCAAATCACTTTAAAGGGGAAAGGTTTCAAAGAATATCTCTGTTGACTTTAGATTACAAAACAATCTCTCATTACCTAACAAGAAATCAAAGTATAAAGATAGTAAAAAACTGCAACAATTTTTACTACCCAAAGACAGATACATTAATATTCCCCTGAACAACCTTACAAAATTTGTGTATTTGATAACACTGGTATCTATAGCATCGTTGGGATTTTACCTGTAAATATAGATGCTACCTAGGAAGCTATATTAATTAGCTAGGCATGGTAACACATGCCTATCATCAGTGAGACATCTCAAAAACGCCTTCACTCCCTGATGGAGGGAGGGAGGGAGGGAGGGAGGGAGGGAGGGGTGGAGGGAAGGCAAGCAGACATTTACCATTTTCAACTAATTTACACTCTATCTCAAATGGTTGTATAAATTTCCCATGATAAATCTGGCTAGATGGCATCCCGTTATTGAATATTGTTTTCTGTTAAATTAAAATGTCATCATTGAGTTGGGATGTAGCGAGCTGGTTGAGTGCCTGCCTAGCACATCTAAAGCCTTGGTTTTGGTCCTTAGCACTGGGAAGATACAATACTATGAATTTAACCAATTCTCCACTGGTGAATGATATAACACCTGTCACTTAATACAAAGTGTTATAAAAAAAAAATCTAGATACAGGGCTGACAAAATGGTTTGTCAGGTAAAGCTGCTTGCTACTAGCCTGATGACTTGGGTACATTCCCCAGGACCTACATAGCAGAAGGAAAGAACTGACTCCTGCAAGTCATCCTCTGACTTCCACATGTGCTGTAGCATGTGCAGGCACAGGCAAATGCACGCACACTGTATGCGTATGTGCACAAACACATACATTTAAAAAAATGAACATAAATCTGGACCTATTTTTTAAAATGCTGCATCAACAAATTCCAGGATTCAAAAAAGTTGTCATAGTCACATTAAAAAATTTCATTTGCTAGGCTGAAGAAATAAATTGCTCCGCAATTACCAGAACTGACTGCTCTTCCAGAGAAACCAGGTTTCATTCCTAGCAACCAAGCCATAGCTCACAACCATCTCTAAACTCCAGCTCCATCCCTATTCCACTGACACACACACACACACACACACACACACACACACACACACACACACACACAAAGAATAATCATATTCTTACATCCTTACCAATATAAGAGTACTCCCCTACCCTCCCTCAACAATCATTTGTTGTGTTTTCTTTGCTATCAGAAGCTGTGCACATTTTTATGTGCTTCTTACAAATGCTTAAATCTTCTGACAATTATTAACAAGTATTCTTGTTTTTTAAGAATCAGATGGTACAGCTCTTTTTTTCACCTTTTTATTGTTTTTCCTAAAATAAATGTTTATATAATGAGCTGCCACAAGAAGATTAAAGACAATGTAGAAACTGTGAATACTGATTAAGTTCATGTTCCTAACTGCTTTCCAGCTGTGTAACGCTACACACTGTATACTTTTAAAATGTTGCCCTCTCACACAGGCTCAGAGTCATGAAAACAGCTGAGACTAATAACCAAAACCATGGAGAAGGTCAGGCGTGGTGGCGCACAACTGTAACCCTAACATTTGGAAGATGGAGAGGATTCCACATTCAAAACCCAGGCTGTGCAATGACTCCTCCCACCCCTCAGAAAAGGGGGAAGGCATGGCGAATGTGGGAGACACGTGCCTGCACAGCCATAGAGAATACGACAGCACAGCACGCAGCAGCTCTCCCTGTGTGGGCACACACCTCAAGCCTTCAGGATACTGATGAGGACCTCAATTTCCATCTTCAAGTCTCTTTTTCTTTCTTTAAACATTTACGTTTATTTTATGTGTTTGTGGGTGTGGATACTTGTGTGTGTGAAGGTAAAAGGACAACTTACAGGAATTTGCTCTCTTTTTCCACCATGTGTATTCTAGGGATCATACCCAGCTAGTCAGGCTTGGTGACGAGTGTCCTTACCCAACAGGCCGCCTTGCCAGCCACACCCACACAATTTTCTAGAACCATTTTGCTGACACAGCACATTGCTTCTCCTCTGCTTGAACTTCCAGTACCTTTTCACTCCGTCTTCTTCTTAGGTTCTTCATGAAGATAATTTAAAGGTCGTGTGTGTGTGTGTGTGTGTGTGTGTGTGTCTGTGTGTGTGTGTGTGTATACATGTTTATGTGTGATACCCACAGGTGAGAGGAGGACATGTAGTCACTTAGAGATGAAGTTAAAAGATGTTCCAACTTTTGGATGCTTGGATCCAGTTTCCAGGCCTCGTGACTGCATAGCAAGTGCTCTTAACTATAATCCCCTAGAAAGAAACTCATAACTTTTTTTTTTAACACTGACTGCTTTTGAAACTTAGAGTAAGTACTGCTTGTCTAACAACATCTGAGGAACCAGAAGAGTATTTCAAATATTTCAAAATATGCATGGCAGAAAAAAAGACTAAACACAAGGCATCAAATCTTTCTAAGTCTAATTCCATGAAAACCTAGTTGCAAGCTGATAAAGAATTAAAATTTGGATAATGGACACTGTTACATAACTCAGAACAATAAGTAGTAAGTAGTATTACTAAAATACAGCTTATTTATGATCTACCAATTTAAAAAAAAAAAATGTTGTCTTAGGGTTTTACTGCTGTGAAGAGATACCATGACCAAGGCAACTCTTATAAAGGAAACATTTAATTGGGGCTGGCTTACAGGTTCAGAGGTTTAGTCCATTATCATCATGGTGGGAATAACATGTAGGCAGACATAGTGCTGGAGGAGCCAAGAGTTCTGTATCTTGATTTGCAGGCAGCAGGAAGGGCCTGTGTGCCACAGTGGGCATTGCTTGAGTATATACAACTTCAAAGTGGACCCCCACAGTGACAAACTTCTCTCACAAGGCCACACCTATTAATACTGCCACTCCTCATGGGCCAAGCATTTAAGCACACGAGTCTATGAGGGCCATACCTACTCAAACTACCACAGATATATTTACTTTTTTATGAGCATTTAGATGTATGTGCATGCTTGCATACACATACCCCCATATGTATGTGCACTGGACATGACTAGTGTCCACGGAGAACATCAGATCCCCTGAAACTATAGTTATGACTGTTAAGGGCTGCCATATGGGAGCTGGGAACCAAAACTGGGTCACTTGCAAGATCAGCAAGTGCTCTTAACCACTGAGCCATCTCCCTTGCCCCAAACTACTAAACTTAAAACATAGGTTTCTGAGCTGGGCACGGTGACACATGCCTTTAATCCCAGCATTTGGAAGGCAGAAGGAAAAGCAGGAATTCCAGGATAGCCAGGATACACAGAAACCTTGTCTCTAAGTAAGTAGGTAAGTAAATATTCTACCACCATTGTCGTCCAAGTTCTAGTTAGTAAAGGATTGATTCCCAGAGTGGTGCTGTCTCAGTATAGCACTGTTAGTGGAGAGTAGAACCTTCATGGGAGACGTTCAGGTCAGTAGCAGTGTGCCTTTAAGGGGAACAGTGGGACCGTAGCCTCTTTCCCTACTAAGTTCCTGGCCAAGGAGGGCAGTCTGCTGTAATATGGGCCCTCAGCATGATGTGCTGCCTCAGTATGGGCTCAAAGGCCACAAAGTCAACTGATCATGAATTGAAATGTATTAAAATGTGAACCAAAATAAGGCTTTTCTCTTTGTAAGCTGCTTGTCTCTGGTATTTTGTTATAGTAATGAAAAGCTATCAAACTTTCAATATTATGGTAAAAAGGTATTGAATCAATGCAAGACGACATATTTTCTTTTTAAAATTTCTTTTATTATTACTATTTTTGACAGTCCAGTCCTTGTCCCCCTCTTGGTCCAACCTCTCACAGTTCCTCAGTCCCTCTGTCCTCAAGAAGATATCCCATCCCAACCCCTGCCAGACTTCCAGATCCCTGGGGTCTGAAGACACTGCCATTTTCTAGTGCTGAATACAATGGAGAGATAAAAGAACCGAATGAAGTCCCACCCATCTGTACCACTGAAAATCTATCTCTGGTAAAGATTTTACTTTAATATTTATTAAAAATTTTGTGACTCGTGTTTTTAAAATGTTCTACTACTATCCACTTCCTACTACTAGCCATGGGTGCAGGAGTAACCCAGACCAAAATAAATCTGAAGTTGACACAGCCCTGTGGGCTCAGGGAGTTTAGGTTTTATTTACATGGTTTTGACATCAAGACAGAGTCTTGACCCAGGCTAGCCTCAGACTCACCATGCAGATGACCAACCATAAGCCAGCCCCTGACCCTCCTGCCTCTGCCTCAGAACACAGGGATTATAGTTGTGTGTCACTTTATGTTTACATTATGACTGTGTCCTAGTGCCATTCACTCAGTTCGTGAGGAACTTTCAACTCTAAAGCTCACTTTTTGTGCGTGTGGAAAGAAAATACTAGGTGTTTAATAAAAATGTTTCCAAGTCTAAAAGGATACACTGTGATAATAATAGCACATAGAGAAAGTATGGGTTCAAGAAGACTAGAAAACAGAAAGCTGACACAGTCATGAACGGGTCATGTGTTTTTAATGGATGGAGAATTTTAACAAGACCCGTCTTAAGTTGTAAATTAAGTGACAAAGCAAACACTTTATCATTACAACCGCTGAGGCCTGGAGGACACTCCTTGGAGTCTGAGGGCCTTGCAGTGGGAAGCATCTCAGTCCACCAGGAGGCCTGACTGCCTTCTCACTACTATGTGCTGAGCTGATTCCCAAATGAGCAGAGGGCCTGGGGATGCAGCTCAGTGATGGAGCTCTTGTCCGCCATGTGTGAGGCCCTGGCTCCAATCACCAGAACTGCAAAGCATCAAAGAGCAGGCAGGAAGACAGGGAAGGGAGGGCTACTTCTTCCCACCGGGATCCTTGTTAGTCGCTCTGTGATCTACAAGCTCTCCCACGTTTAAAAAGCAGGACTAAGGCAGCTGCCTCCTGACAGCCTAGCCCCCCCCCCCCCTCCTGGAGCCATTTACAGGCCATCTGAGCAGCTCTGATGACATAGCTCTCTTTCCTAGCAATGCATCCGTACTACTTCCCATCCTCTCCCAGGCAGGGCGAGACTGTGGCTGTACAGCGGCCAGAGCTACACAAGCAGACCCGGTGGACTTGAGTCACCCAGAGGATTATTAAATGTCGACCTGAGGGAAACAGAGGGCTCCGTTCCCCTACACCATGACGCTCCAGCAGCCCACTGCCTGCCAGCAATGTCACCTTTCCATTCCTAGATACTGAGAAGAAGAACTGACAAGCTGATAACATAAACTGAATATGTAAACTTCTACACAGAAAATAGAAATTACTTAAATTTCATCACCCTGAGACAGTGTGAATATCTAGGGCCATAGCTTTTTGCAAGCATGTGTGTTCGTGTGGGTGATACCTTTATACATTATGAGAGGGTTTTTTTTTTTTTAATTTTTAGGTTAATTGGGAAATTCTAGGATATCTCGAATTTTCTCCACTTAATTATGTTTTAAGCATTTTACCCACAATTAAGTTTTTAATGCATTTAGTAACTACACATTAGGAAATTAAGAAAAATACTAAATGTATTTTGCTGCATGTGATCCAAGCTGTTACGCCTTCAGTTATTCAACGTGTTTAAGTAGCTGGATAAAACCACATTCTGCAACCAGAAAACTGGACTTAGCCATTGAGAAATTCTTTGTTATTCCTAATTTCTCATAATGGAATACATATCCTTAACAACTCATCTTTATCAACATTTCTAACAACTCAGGATAGAGTCCCGGAAGTAAATCTGCAAGAGAAGGCTTTACAAACTTTACAAGCATTTACTTAATTCAATGTCATCGTGAGGAGACATACAATTGATTATAACTAGGGCACTACTCCATAAATATAACCTTCTATCTATAAAAACAAAAATGTAAATCTGAAAGTTAAAACCAGCCACATTAAGAGTAAAGAAGCCAGGCTGGGGGAACCCCCTTTCAAACTTCAGTGTAATGCTTCAGACAGGCTAGTCTCCAAACTCAGTTGACTGAGTATTTTAGAGTTTCTAAAAATTAGAAGTACTAACTAAAACAACTAATGTAACACTTTAAAACTATTCAAGCATCCCAATCCCTTTTCCAGCTGTCCACTGTTCCCAGCTACTGGTCCTTATCCCAACTACAGTCAGCAATACAGGGTGGTTTGAAAGAGGAAGGCCCCCAACAGGCCCAGTCTCTGCTGACCAGGATGTAAATTCTCAGCTCTTGCTCCAGTGCCTGCCTCCTGCCTGCCTCTGCCATGCTGATCACAGACTCACTCTCTGAAGTTAAGCAAGCCCCCAATCTAATCTTTCTTTTATGTTTCCTTGGTCACAGTGTTTCTTCACGGCAACAGAACACTTACTAAGACATGTGCTTTCACATGTGGTAAAAGGAAGCACAAAGGAACTCACAGACTGAAGTCACACTCACTAGGAGTTTAATTCACTCCCAAAACCCAGTTGTGTCCCCTTGACAAATGACAAGTTGAAGCTTATGTTTTCTCTAGAGACACTTGGCACAAAATGCAAACAAGTGGGAACACAGGACAAACCCAGGTCTGCCTTTCTCCTCTCATTCACAAGACAGCTCCAAACGCTAGAAGGCCTAGTACTGTACCATCCCCCACAGCAGTGCCCACCTCCTCCTCAGTTTCCCCTCCAAAAAAGGTGCCTCTAGTTTCTTTATCACCCATCAAAGTGGTTTCCAATTTCTTCCTACCCTGGGTCACCTGTAGCATGATTTAGTCATATCTTCATTAAAACAGCCTCTAGGATGACCTACTTCTCATGTGCTCTGAAAAGCTCAGAGTGATCCAATGTGTCACATTCATTTTCTTTATTCATTCTCAAAGGCCATCAAAATTCACACATAACCCATTAACCTGATACAGTCCTTGCCTTCACAGGTGAGGCACGTGAAATCAGTAAGAGTAAGGCAGCTGGAACAAAGATGCCTCTATCAAAGCATTGGAGCTCTAGTTACGACTGCGCACAAATGGGAGTAATGCCACTTATTTCACAGAGAACAGATAAAGATTAAAGCATCAGCCAGGAAAAAAACCCAAACATGTGGGTGTTACTCCGAGATGAGCAGAATTTATTGCTTGTATTACTATAGCAAGGGCAATGTTTCTTTATTAAGCACCATTTGCTAAGTACCTTTAATGGTCCAAAGTTGTACTTCAGTCTATTCAAAACTTTTAGTGTCGGCTTTGCTGAAACTGGAGTTACCAAATTAGCCATTATCTTCTGAAAAAAATTATGATCTGTCTCTACCAGTAGGTGGAGCCATGGAGCAGCAATGAAAACATTCTGCTCAGCTATATAAACTGAACCCCTTTGTCCACTACAAACTGAGTGCCTTCTATCCTTATCAGTGTTCAGGGGTAGCTTTGTGAAGCGTCAAAAATTCTGCATGATGCACATTTACAAAGCGGTGCAGGATTAGGAGTAGTTAAAAAAGAAGGCAAGATATGCAACTAAAATTACAGTATAAAACTGAAAATAGCTCAAACAGCACGTGAGAAAGCACTCTCTTGCTTACTGTGATCAACAAACTGGGGTGCAGCCCATCGACTACAGGAACAAATATTTGTAAGGTCTGGTGACACATGAACAGAGATTAAAGGACTACGATTATTTGTCTTGGTACTATGACAGGACAGAGACCGGACAGAAAGCCAAAACAATGTTCTTAACCATTTGACACGGGCTAGTGACGGATTCCAAAGACTTTATCTAGCACGCACGAAGGCATCCACGAAAGGGCGTTTTATGTACACAAACAAAAGCTTGACTGAAAATGTGCAACATTTGAAGAATGTGCTGCTGATCCATCAACCTGACTCTCGCTGATGATCAGTAAACAATGATTTGCAGTTGCTTTATTCGATCTCAACCATAATTTCATGTCTTGAGTCAGAGCCACATTTACTGATCACCACTACCTACATAGTTAGTGGCTAGCACAGCGACATCACACTGGAGAGCTCAGAGAACAGGTCTAACTACACAATGCACGCTTTCTCCCCTTTCCCCTGCGGTTGCTGATTTGTCTAGAAACATCTACTTAATCTTCAGTCCTTGGGCTAAAGGTCAACGGCTACCCTGGGTTACCCAAGTTTATTCTAGGTTCCGAGGTGTATCATCACACTTGGTAACTCCAGCACAGTAAGTACCCCACAGATATTTTTCTTCCCTCAATCTGTATGTGGGTTAAAAGAAAAAACAAAGTGAGGGCAACAAGATCAAAGTAGCTTTTATTTAATGATGAATTCTTCAAATTTTCTAACATCTAATATAAGGACTCTTAGTGTTCTATATTTGCAAGAGTTTGTGTGGGTATTTTCCTTGTATGAAATAGTATATTTGAAAAAAAAAAAAAAAAAAAAAAAAACAACTTTTTTTTACATAGTGTTGGATTCCTGCAATTCCAGAACTACAAAAATAAAAGTAGGAGAAACCGGTTCAAAATCCTCAGCTGTACAGTAAATTCAAGATTAGGCTGGCTACCTGAGACCCTGCCTCAAACACCCAAAACTGGGGTGGGGGTTGGGGGAGGAAGGACACTCCACAAGAGTTGTAAATGAGTTCGCAAAGTTGACTCATCGAGGTATTAATCCTGGCATTCTGAGGGAAAAGGCAGAAAGCTTACAAGTTTGAGGACAGTCTCCAGTACACTGTGAGTGCTAGACCAGTTGGGACAACAAACTGTGACTGACCATACGTAATAGCTCATATTCACAGTCTATATCCTAATACTTTGTTCAGTAAAAACACTTAAACTTTTATACTTTAAGAACTAAACCTCAAATTACTAACCCAATAAAATACGTTCCTAAGCCTCTATCTTAGTTACTTTTCTATTGCTGAGATAAAATGCTATGACCAAAGCAACTTGATTTGTAGCTCATCACCCAGGGAACTTGGGCCAGAGCACAGAGGCATGATTGCATGCACAGGCCATGGAGGGGTGCTGCTCACCTTATACTCAGCTTGCTCAGCCGGCTTCCTAACAGCCCAAGAGTGGCACCACCTTCAGTGAGCAGGGCCCTTCCCTCTTCATCATCAATCAAAAGGAAGGCACCACAGGATGCCCATAGGCTAATCTAGTGGGGGTACCCTCTCAGAGGAGGGTCACTCTTCCCAAGTAACTCTAGCTTGTATCAAAAGCTGACATCAAACTAGCCAGCACAGCCTCCGAATCTGACTAACGCACTCCCTCAACTTTTACATTTACCGAATCATAAATATGTGGAACATCAATGGTGAAGACAGAGCTGAGTTATATCTTTTTTCAAAGATGAACTTTGCTCTAAGAGAGTAATGTTTAAGCTCCTCTATTCAACAGGCATCCAAAACAGCAACAAATAGGTTTCAGTATTATCCTCACTCTTCAAGAATCTCATTATTGCTTGGAAAGTATCCTGTGACTGATTTAAGATCCAATGTGAATGTCTCCTCTGCTGAAAAAGGTTTTCATCAGCTACACTTTACCATTTGAACAAAAACATTAACTGGAACACAGATTTCTCTCTCTCACTCCCTCTCCCTCTCTTTCTTTTAAACAGAATAAATCTTTCAACTTGGAAAAGCTGACTCTATGCAGCATTTTGTTTGACAAATAACCACTTTGCTATTCAATACTCAAGTCCCTAAGCTAAACATCCCTACAGTGCCTTTAAAAATCTTGCTAGCTTGTGAGATTTCCCCCTATCCCTCCCTTATGGTATGTCAGCAGTCAACTAGTGCTTCTGCAGGGTGAATGGCCTATAGCTGCTTGTAATTCCATTTCAGATTTCCTGCTACTTAGGAAAGTCTGCTCAGCCTCACTGGCTGAGATGATGCCCAGATCTATGTCGGTTGCTTAGAGTCTTGGTTTGAGTTTGTGCAGAATTGCATGTGCAGGTGTGCTTGTGGGGGTGGGGGGGTGGGAAGGGGGTCTTGACACTACAGCTAAAATGCAGAGGTCAGAGAACCCTGGAAGCAGTTCTTCTGCCTTTCTACAGGGTCTGAGGACTGGACTTGGGCGGCCAAGCTTCCATGCCTTTGCTATCTGCTCAGAATTTTTCTGCACGTTCTCTGGATCATTTTTTTTTTTTTTTTTTGTCTTCAATTACATGTTTGAAACTAAATTTGGGGTAAATGAGCCATTACTGTACATTGATCTCCCACTGTTTCATATTTAAAATTGACAATCAAGTCAGTCTGAGGTACTCTCATCTATTCATTCCCTTAAATATTTATTAATTCCTACTATGTGCTGCACTCTGATGCTACGGTAAAAAAGAAGGACTGAAATGACAACTGGTTTTGAACATATTTTAAAATAAATAGAAAATTTGTAATTAAAATTCTACTTAGCAACTAGAGAAAAAAGTTAAGTCTCTTAAATAAAATTACAAAACCACCTAATCTTCTTCCAAGTTCTGGAACCAGAACTAGATTCAGGGATATGGAAGCTTGTGAGTCAATCTAATACTCATTTTAAAGCGCTCTGAATAAGATTCTAAGATTATCTACCTCTTTTTTTCCACTACATATTCCCGAAGTACTAAGTTCCAATGCACGATTTCTATTAAGTGATACAAAGCATTAATAATGGTACTATACCCACCTCAGCTTCTGGGTGAGCTTGTAATTCCTGTAACACTGGGTAATACTCACCAGGAAAAAAAGTATGTATTCATTAAGAAAATTTTCTGTCTCAAACCTAAGGAATGCCAACATACTCTCTTGGAGATCTGGAAATTGTTTAGGTTTAAAAAGTAAAATGGGTGTAATTCTATAGAATTTGTGGTTTATTTGTTTGCCACTGTCATAGTTTTAAAATTCCATCACCTATTTAAATCTAAGTCTAGGGACAGGCAAAGAAAAGTCTTTTCGTGGTAATTAAGACACTAAGTAAAACTCTTGGGATCAGCTATGCTTTCACTCCCTTGGAATCTTCCCTCTCGTTCATTTCCTACTCAGGAAGCAGGAACAAGTACCACATATTTTATAACTCTATATAAAGTGTGTCTTTACTATTCATATGTAAGTGAAAGTGGGTATTTGTCATGTCTGCTGATCTGAGGAAGAAAACAGTGTTTAGAAATGAAGGACTTTCTTCCACTAAAGACCTGTAATTACTATTATTAAGAACCGTCTCTCTAGTGCTTTAATATCTTGATATTACTCTGGAACTTTAAGATGTGTTAAGGAATAATGAGAATACAGCTCAAGAAGTACACCGAAAAGTAACAGAAGTGTGATTTGAGATCCCACTCAGCATTTTATGCTGAACTCATTAACATGCTACCCTGTATCAGCAGAGTCTGACCTGACATAAACAAGAAGTCTTCCACGAGAAACTCACACAGAGCCTCCTGCTCTACCTCGCAGGCCAAAAAAAAAAAAAAAAAAAAAAAAAGGCAAATCACAAATATAATTTAGTGGAGATCTATCACAAGCAAAATCTCTAAAAGATGTCCATACCATCTGTTTTAAAAAATACCTTGCTTATAAAACTTACAATATAACTGAGGGGAGACACGGTGTGCTATCACAGTAAAGAAATACTAAGTAACAGAAAAAAAAAAAATAACAGTATTTTGTTCTCGGGGCGATGGCTCAGGTCTGGTACTTGGAAGTCCGAAGCAGGAATATCATGAGTTAAAGGCAAGACTGAACAATTTAGAAAGATTCTGCCATAAACAAAAACAAAAAAAACCGAATGAATGAATGAATGAATGAATGAATGAATTAATGGCTGAGGCTCACTGACTGGAGTGACTGAGTCCAGCAAATGTGAGAGATGTAAGTACGCTCCTCCAGTACCCATCCCAAAAATAATCTTATAAGCACAGAACTTCTGGCTGCAGGCAAGGAGGGCACCAGGTTCGTATGTAAACAAAGTAAAATTCTTTCTCTTTATTCTAAATCTGGCAACCAAATTTCACCCAACTACGGAGTTGAGCCAAGGACTTCATAGAAAAAAAAATTAAAATGCTCAGGAGCAACTGGTGTTGGGCCATCGGAAACAAAGTCGTTTGTGAACGCTTATCAGAGGTTTCTGTACTAAAAACGCCTTTTATCAAGAGAGAAAGCGGATTGGAAACCATCAACTTTGCACACTAGTTCCTGACACCTAGGCCCATTCGCAGTTCGGTTGGGGACCACCATGGGACATCCAGGCCCATTGTTCCGAGAACCTCAGCAGCAGCGCAGCGCTGCAAGGCTGGCGAACCTGCACAGGTGTGGGGGAGGCCCCGAGGTGGGGGTGAACAGGTGTGCTCGGGGTCACGGCTGAGGGACAAGGGGCCCAACTTGTAGGAGAAGCGAAGAAAGGGGAGGACAAAGTCATTGCTCGGGGCTAGCAGCGGGCGTGACCGGTTAGCAAGTGGCGAGGGTGTCGCAGAGGCCAGGGGCACTGAGCACAGCCAAGAGCGAGAGGCTCTCGGCAGGGCAGAGCAGCCTCGGGAGGCGGGAACAATGGCAGGAGTCCCTCCAAAAGACAAAAGCACGGAGCTGCGGGTGCGGGCCCCGGGGCGGCGGTTACCTGCGAGAGCTGCCGGGGATGCGGGCAGCCGAAGAGCGCGGAGCTGGAGCTGAAGCTGATGGCTCCTCGGCGGCTGAGGACGTGCTGGGGGACCGGCCTGTCCAGGGGCAGCACCGGCAGCTGGTAGCATACTTCCATTGAACACGGCCGCCTTGGATCCGCGCGGCGCCCGCCCGTCCGCGGTCGCCCGCCCCTGCGCTCCGAGGGGGCCGCGCCGCGGGGACCCGGGGCCGAGGCGCGCGCGGGGCGGGCGGCGCTGGCGGTCGCCGACGCCTCCCAGCCCTCCGCGCGGCTGACGGCGGGAAGGGCTGCAGCGGGCGCGGGGAGCGGGCCGGGCGGCGTCCGAGGGGAACCCGCCGCCCCGGGGCTCCGCGGCTCGAGAGCTGGCCCGGGGCCGGGAGCACGGGCGCGGAGCGGAGAGCAGCTCGGCCGCGGGAGCCCTGCCCCTCCCCTCCCCTCCCCCGAGCCTCACTCCACTCCGCCGCCGGCGCGAGCCCGGCGTAATTCACACTTTGCAGCCGCGGACCCTGCGCCAACCACGGCCGCCGCCACCGTGACGTCACGACGCCGCGCCGCATGCCCCGCTCCCCGCGCCGCCGCAGCGCCCCGGGAGCCCGCTGGGTTGTCCGGACCGGGCTGCCTGCGTCCGCTGCGCTCGGCGCCGCGCCCCGCGCCCGCCCGGCCCCTCCCGCCTCCCCGCAGCTTCCCTCTCCCCGCAACCCACGGCGCGTGCGCACGAGAGCTACGCGAGGGACATCCTCGGGCGCACGGACCCGAAGTTTGTTCGGCCTACCCGGCCGGCGCTATTGCATCCAACAGACCCAGAATGCCCGGAGCACCGGGCGCCCTCACCGCGCTCCGCCCGGCGGGGCACCGCGCGCGTTCCCTCTGGAATTGCGGCCCTGGGGCGTCGCGGGAGCCCGCTGAGCTGCAGCAGATCTCAGGGGCTCGGTCGTCCCGCTACGTCACCGTCCAAACCCTACAAAGGCAAGGCTCCTGTGGCTTCCCTTGGCTGCTGGTGAGGCCCCAGGCCTTCAGGGCCTGCAGGGCAGAAAAGGGGACCCAGAACTCCTGAGTGAGAAGGAGGGTTTTTGGATGGAGAAAAGGGAAATTCTGCAACCCGGAAAATGAGAAATGACGATATTGAGAAGACAAAGGTGACAAAGAGACTGAAAGTTCCCCTAGCCAACCATCGTCCTTCTTTGTTAGTGTTTGCTGGTTAGGATGTAGGAAAAGCTTTTCACCTGTTTTGGCTAGATGAAGATATAATTTGCTTGTTCTTTTAAGTTTCTGCCTCAAACTGCCAAAGCTTTTCCTCAGGATCCAACTGTTTCTGATGCTTTGAGCATCAGATAGTTCAGCATGAACCAGCTCCCCCCCTGGCAAGATGGGTTCAGATCATTTCTCAGGGCATCTAGTCGCCAAGTTATTTAAGATGAACATTAGCGAGGTGGCAGGCCTTTAGAAGCACAGTGCTGAGCCTGGGCTGATGATGCTATAAATTGAGTACCGAGTATGCATAATCAGATAGAGGGACAAATTATTTAAACTTGGTGCCCCTGTGTATTTTCTACATGCTGGGTCTTCATCTTGTTTTATCATCCATTCTGTGTTCTGTGTCGTGGAATTTGCCTTCACTAGATGATGAAGCACTAATGAGATTCTTTTAGTGTAGCAGCAACTGATCTCACTGCCTTTGAAATCCTAATTACTCCCTTAAGGTGTAGTAGATGCGCTAAGCATCTCACTTGGGATTACACTGAGTACTGTGGGCCATTTACTCTTCAGAAAGTCGTTATCGAACAGTTGACTAAATTGGAGGTAGATTCGTAGAAACAAACTTGCCCTACGCCTTACACAGATAAACCTCAAGAACTAATCTCAAGTGATGTGTACTCTACATCTGTTGCACTTGGTGGTACAAACCTATAATCGCTGCTCTTGGATATAGCTGGTACAGGAGGACAAAGAGTTGAGAGTTCAAGTTCAGCTCAGGTATCATAGTGAGTTCAAAACCAGGCAGACTACATAGTGAAATGTTATCTCAAACAACAACAACATTTGAGTACCTCTACACAAAGCTGATACTGGTAAAATTTTGTTGAGTAAAATATACCACTTTTAATAACATCCAAATATTTGGCTAATAAGAAGGCTCCCCTCTAAATCTCTAGTACATCTCCAGTAAGGTATATTTCAGTATTCTTGTTTGAGCTAAGAGCCCTGTAAGGTATTTTGTATGCACTATTTTACCCAACACTACAGTCACATAAGTAATTTGATCTAACTTACAAAGATAAGCAGTCACTTTCCAAAACTAAGCCACTTACCATAGTAAACTCTGGTCTGAGTTCCGAGCCATGGGTTTTCCACCACACCATACAGTATATCAGGGAAAGAAATCCATGTTTTCAGTATTCTTGGGACGGCATCAGAGGAACACCAGGAAGGGGTGAGGGGAGGTTGTTAAAGAGAGGTTTCAAGGGATTGACTCAAGATTGCCAAGGCTGAGATCCGGAAAGTAGATAGACAGTAGTAGTGGACTTGGCATGCTGGGATCTGAAACTGGTAAGAGAAAACTGCTGGGCTGAAAAGACAGACACGCTCAAGAGGGTAATCTGTTTAAAATCTACAGATTATAAGTGTTGGCAACATCTTGACCTATGTTGGGCCAAACAACTGGATGTTAGCCTAACCAACTTGACACATAAAATGAACCACCATAGAGAGAAACTTCAAACTTAAGTAATGGAAGAAATCCCATTACTTACAGCAACAACAACAAAAAAGAAAGTCAAGGTTCATACAAAGGATGCTTTCATACTTTTATATGCTAGTGTATTTTACACTATACTGTAGTGGAATACACTAGACTTGGATGGTTTAAAAAAATGTCCTCTTGATATGCAGACATACGACAGTTTAACATGATCATGGGGCATAGTCCAGAGTACTTTAACTAAACAAGATGATTCTAAAACTTCCCAAAGTAGATGGTTAGTTAGCACAACGCTCTTGAGATGAAAAGGTGAATATGAATATGGATTAAAGAAGCAGAATCACTGAAAGTGCAGAAAGGATTTATCACAGAGATTTGTTAGAATACGGGCTTTCTTACGAAGAAGCTGGTGTGGTACGGTTAGGTAGGGATGCTTACAGGCTTATAGAAAAGCCACTAAAGTGGGAGCAGGGAGAACTGGTATAGAGGTTTACGAAAGCCTTCAGCTTCAGTGTCTAGTAGTGAGTGTGAAGTCACTAATCAGCTGCAAAGAAATTGGGCTCAGATAAGTTGTCATCTATGAAAAAAAAATTTTTTAATGGAACCCTTTTTTCTTCCTCACTGTGTCTCACCCCAGTGACCCAGAAGAAGCTGTCAGTATTAGCTAAGGAGCTAGCCCTGGATACAGAGAAGCTAGAGACACTGCAGGCCTGAGCTAAAACTCCTTCACATGAGGCAAGCTGACAGAATACCTAGGATGTTGTATGGACCCTCCACATGTAATGACTTCATAGCCACTTCTCAAACCTTGCAAGTCTGCTGTGGGGAGCTGAAACCAGACTCATTAAATGGGGAATGGGGGCTGTAGAAGACAACTTCTGGGAAATGAAGTCCTAGTTAGCAGAGTCACTCCAGTCCTACATGTGTTGCCCTGACGTCCATGGTCACTTACTTCATACTTCTTCCTGGAATATACAGCTTTTTCCTCTACACCCCTAGCCAGATCATTCCCTCTCTAAGAGATTGCAAGGCCTTTGAGTTACATTCATTCCTCCACGTAGTAAGCAACAGAGCCTCCCTAATAGTCTGAAACTTAAATACTAGCATATAAGGCTACCTAGCGTTAACCAGTATTGGAAGAATGAGAGACAAGTAGAAAATAATTGGTTAAAATGCACAGACCTGTGTCAAAACACCCAAAACTACTGTCTTCCTTGTATCTGCATGTGCTAACACTCTGGTGACTCACTACCATGACCATTTTATACTCAGTTTGCCTTCAGGAAACGTCCTCGCTGGCAAGGAAGGTTCCTTGTTTATGAATTGATCAAACCTTTCCTGAGCAATCTATTCATAGAGAGTATTATAGTTTACTCACAGAGTCTATGAACACTAAATATCAAGAACAGTCCTAAAGTCTCCGGCATTTCTTCCTTGGCTGTGGAGCTATTTAGCTGCCGATAGTATTATCATCTCTTTCTGGCTTTGAGAGTTAACTAGGAGTCCAGAATGGCCAATTGGCAGTCTCAGCTTCCAATGTAACTGAACTCTTATTATAAGCCCCAGTGGGAAATTCTCTTCTAGAACATTCAGAGGAACTCAATTTCGGATATACAGTTTTCATAACAACGAGGAATTAAAACACCTGCTGTTTTTGGCACCCAGATTCTAGCCATTTGTTATAGTAACCCTGGGAAACATACAGGAATGATACTCAGTTCTGATTCTGGGTCAGAACAGGTTTTAAGATTCTTCTAGATTCATTTCTCCGTGACAGGTTTAAAAGTGTCCTTTGTTCATGACAGAGCTGCTGCACATGAACTCACAGCATCTAAGGCTGCCTAAGACCAGAACATGATCAAGCCAGTCCACATGTGGGGGGCGGGGTTCACAAGGCCCCACTGCTAGTTAAAAGTTATTCGTAGTTAGTTAATGATTGCCTGAGGAAGGAGAGTCAGTTTTCTTAAGAGCTGTTGCCTCTCTTCTCAAAGATTATCCATGCTCTGTTGCCTGGCCCTACATTCATGTGTATTTGGGCATTGCTAATTGAACTCAGGTTTGTAAGAGAAAAAAAATGAAAAAGGAGTGGGAATAGAAAGCTGTGAGGAAAATATGGGGGTCTAGGGGAAATTGGAGAGGGGACAGTGTGTAGGGTAAAAGAGCCAAAAGACCCTCACTTGACCCCAAGACCAGGGTCAAGAAACAGCTGAACTTGCCACAGAAACCCACAAATCCAGAGCTCTCTCAAGCTCAGGACTCGAAATCCCACAGATCCTCAGTCTGGAAAGCATCCTTCCCCCAAAATAACTATATAAACTGACCTATGCTCAGTTCCTGCTGCTTCTCTCCAGAGCAGAGGCAGAAGCCTTCCTCGTTTTTCCCTTCCAACAAATCTCCCGTTGTACAGTGTGACTTCGTGGTATTCCTTGGCTCCTGATTGCCAGCAAACTTTTTTTTTTTTTTTTTTTTTTGTACAAAGCTGTAACTTTTCGCCAGAGCAGAGCTTTTGCTGGGGAAACCTGCCTCTTCCAGAGTAGGACCATAACACTTCAGCTGGAGTCTTCCCCTGCAGCCCTAGCAGAACAGTTAACCATGTAGGAGAAGCCTTTCAGAGCTGCAACACTTACACAGTGCGGACTTGATTAGGTCAGGTTACGTTTTAGACATGTATGAAATTCTTAAAGAATAGACAAAAAGTCTTAAAATATATGAAGATTTTAAAATAAAAATGTAACAACTACCAAGTGTGGTAAACATTAAAAGATCTGCTACCTGGTTCCCAGCACATTTTCACTCTGCGCAGAGCCCTGCCGTCCTCAGTCCGCAGAGCTGGGAGCTGCGCATGCTCCAGCTGTCTCTCTGCCAGCTGCTTTCACACACTATCCCCTTGGCGGTCGTTACCACGCCTGATACACATATTTCAGGCCGCTCCATTGTGGCACCACGCTAGCCCTCGGTATTCTATAGCCACCCTCTCCTGGCCGTCTCTCTGCCAGATGGGTAAAATCAGAGCTCCAGAAACTTAATTTGTCAATTAGATTTATATGTTAAATTCTCAATCTACAATACATCCACTCACAGCCAATTAATAAAGATAAAAGCTGCCCACCTAAAAAAAATTGACCTAGACCACCTGGATTTGGATTATCCGGTTCTGTCTCCATCTTGATTTTCCTCCCTCTCCTCTCCTGCCTTACAAAAAACGTTGTTCCACTCCAGTCTCTACTGTCCGATGACAGGCTTTGGACCAGCCCTCTTAATTTCAACCACAACCATGTTAGCTGGTTTTGATTTTTATTTTGTTTGTTTTTTGTTTTGTTTTGCTTGTTGTTTGTTTAGGACACTGCAGAAAGCATATTTGCTTAATTAAAAGATTTGAGGGGACCTGACAGAAATGAATCACAAGTTTTATTTCCTAGTTGTAAATATTGAAATGATTGGTATTTGCATTTTCCTTTTAAAATCAAGCTCCTCTCTTGCTATCTCTGGGAGAATAGTCACGAAGAGCAGAAGGCCTTTTTCTTTACTGTCCATGAGTGGCTATGTAAATGTTGAAAAGAATGAATCTTATAATAGCAAATCTTTTTACAATGTACCTAAAAAATGATTACTAAGCAGTTTTTAATCAACTATTTTATTTTTAAATTGTGTGTGTATGTGTGTGCATGTGTGTGTGTGTGTATGAGTGTGTGTGTGTGTGTGTGTTGGTATATGTGGGTGAGTTAGAACCTGATGACATGGGCACTGGTAAGCAAGTTCTCTGATTATTAAACAGTTTTTATCCCAGGTATCTCTGAATTTAACTGTCATTTGAATATAAAATAGTAGGGCTAATGAGATACCTCAACAGGTAAAGACACTTGCCAGCAAGCCTGAAGACCTAATTTCAATCTCTAGGACCCACATGGTGGAAAAGACAACAGCCTACTTCTCACAAGTTGTCCTCTGACTTCTACCTATGTAATGTGACATTTGCTCTAAACAGGTATGAGATTTCTTTTTTAAATTATAGCACAATTACAGCAGCAAGAGAGGGAAGAAAAATACCTTCAAATGCCCTTTCAATACCCAGATTTTCCATGCATTTGTTTTTCCCCTGGATATTTACCACAGCCACAAGTTTTTGAATGTTCTACTAGGTATCTCAAATACACCAGAGAGTGGTCCCTGCTTGAATGAAGTCGCATACTGACGGAGGCATGTGTACGTAAGTAGTAAATGTGTAATGGTATAACTTAACATGGGGTGTTACTAGGGGCTTTCTTAGTCAGCTTTCTGTCACTCACACACAAAGAAAGTTACAATGAGATCAGTGATGAAGAAATTTACAAGGAGATCAGTGGGAAGATTTATTTGGCTTACAGTTTTGGTGTTTTCATTCCATGGTTGTGTAGCCTACTGTTGGTCCAGTGGCAAAGGAGCACATAGTGTATGAAGTTGCTCTCTCCATTCTGGTTAGAAACTTAAAAAGGACACAGACCAACATCCTAGGACATGTTTCAGAATGACCTCCTAAGCCGTCTGTCTCGTTTCAGTGGCCCCATAGGCTGCAAATCCTCTTGGCTTTTGGAACATACTTATCCAAACCATAGCTGGTACCATGACTGAAAAAAAAAAAGTGTACCAGAAAGCAGAACACAGAGGCCAAGGAGGCTTCTCTTCAGTGGTGATACATTATCACAGACCTCTGTGAAATGAAGTGAGTAAGAGAGGAGCTGAAGGTTGGGAAGAGGCCTTTCCTGGATGAGAGAACCAGTAGGGATGTCTAGTGCATAAGTAGATCCAAGGTAGGGAGAGCCTAGTGTCCAGACACAGGGAAGGCAGACAAGCTCAGACCACTGAAGGCCTATCTATGCTGGTTGAAGAATTTGCATTTTACTTTGAATGGTGATGGAAAGCCACTGGGATATTTACTGCTGTGCTTTGCAACAAACTGGCATTCATATCTAATTTATTTATGTTTTTAAAATGTCTCTGCCGCAGCTCTACAGACAGTGGTTTCTAAATGGAAATCTGAAGCAAGGAAATCATTCTCACGGTTTTAAATAGCCTGAAAGAGAGATGAGTCGGCTTCAAGTTTTTCAGGCTGCATTATGCAAATTTATATATCGAGCACGCACAGATAAAGATCTAACCTTTCTTTCAAATTTAAGTCATAACAGTCAGAGTTCCCCCACTGTCCCCTGGGTTACTCAAGTTAGAAACCTGTAAGCATTTCTGAGTGACCCTTTTATATCCATTCCAATATCTTATTCTTAGCTCAAAAGTTTAAAAACATTCAAATTGGTGAATGAAAATCAAATACCTTTTTTTTTAACTTTCAAAATAATTTTATTTCTAGGGAAACAACTTAAATATAAACATTTTATAAGGCAGTGAAATAAATTATGTGTTAGTAGGATAAAATTTATTTTTAACTGAGGAAACATACATTAAAATTGATTTTAGTCACAAGGATAAGAATTTTGTTAAATGCAACTAAAACAAATCTTACAAAATTTAGAAATCAACATAATTAAGCATTATTAATATTCACAATTCTTAGAATAAACTTGATATAAAAATTAAGCTAACTTTAAGGTAAAATTTTCACTTGGAATAAGTGAGAATTAGTAATTCTGGTTATTGTTTTTAGAAAATGGAGTGGTGTTCAATCTCAAAGCATTTTAACAGACAGGTATGATACTACATGCTCACAGTCCCAACACTGTAAGACTAAGGCAGCTCATCAGGAGTTTGAGACCTACAAGACCTAGAGCTACAAGCAAGACACTTTTCTTGTCTCAAACAACAAACAACGGCTTTAATGAATCCTCCCATGACAAATAGTTCAATTAGCAAATAGGCAAAGGAACGGTTGTGGTGTGGCATACCTGTGAGCTAGCACTGGAGAAGCAGAGGCAACAGGATTGTGAGAGTGAGGCCAGCCTGGGCACATAGCAAGACTCTCAAACAAGCAAGCCAATGAGCAATTATGACATAAAGGCCGAGAACTAAGACATTTCAAGAAGGTATCACTGAACATGTAGGAAGGCCCGGAATGTAACTTGCAGTTAGGGTGATGCAAATGACAACCACAGTGAGGTGTCACTTCCTCTTCAGTAAGGTGGTTATCAGATATATTAATGTCTATTTATCTACACAACAGGAAATAACAGGTACTGATAAGGATGTGAAAATACCAGAAACCTTAGACACTGCTGGAGGATATGTAAAATGGGTTTCCTGGAATTGGTAAGTTTGATGGTTTTTCAAAATATTACAGATCACATATGATGAAGTAATTCTACTGTACAACCCTCAAAGATACAGAAACAAACATTTAAACAGATACTTGTTAGCCATTTTTCACAATGATCAGAAAGTAGATATAATCCAAGTATATAGTATCAGCAAATGAATGAATATAGCCAAATGTTGTTCCTCTATACAATGGAATATTATTCAACTTTAGAAAGAAATTCTGATGTATTCTATACAATAGATGAGCCAATAGGGAAACTTTACTAAGTCAAATAAGCCACAATAATTTATGTGGCTTATTTAACTTGGTAAATAATTTATGATTCTATTTCTATGATATAACTAAAGTAGTTCAATTCAATGAAACCAAAAGTAAGATGGAGATCATCAGTGGTTGGGGAAAGTGAATATGTTTAGTCCATTTTCTATTGCTATAACAAAATAATAAAGTCTGGGAAGTTTATAAAAATTAAAAGTTTATCTAAATCACATTTCTGTAAGTCCAAGGACAAAGTGCCAACATACACAAAGCCTTTGATAGGAATGTCATGTTGTGTCACAAGACAGAGATGTAGAAACAAGGGTAGTTACATATACTGACAGAGGGACCGAGATGACCTCGCTTTATGTCATCTCTGGAGAACAAGCTCTTCCCATGAGAAAAGCAGCAATCACTCATAAAGACATAATCACCGCTTGGAGGTGTTGCTACCTCTCAGCACAGCTGCTTAATAATTTCAACATTCGTTTTCCTGAGAATGACCACATCTAACCCAGGGCAGGAATGGGGAGTTAATAGTCACTGGGCACAGAGTTTGGGTTTGGAACAGTATAAAAACAGTATGGAAACAGATCGTGGTTACAGTTGTGCAGCAGAGAAGTTGTACTGAGCACCACTAAGTTACACATGATTATGATTACTTGAAATGGTCGCTGTTATCTAGGCTTCCCTCCTCCCCCAGCAAAAATCCTCCCACCCAGAAGATGTGCTATGAAAGTTCATTTCTTTAGCCACTCTCTCTGGAACACTAGAATGATACCTGATGGGGGCAGGTGACCATGCTTGTATGTTCACCATGACTGATTTGTCAGAATGTGACAACAGTTCCCCTTCACCACAGTGGCCAGAGTCTGGAAGATAGCTCACTGGAGCTTCTGTTTTTTTTTGTTGTTGTTGTTTTTGTTTGCTTCTATCTGTTTTTCAAGACAGCTTTGAAAACTTTTTTCATAAGATCCATGATACTTTTTTTTTTCATTTTAAATAGTCTGAATTGACCAAAAAATAGTGAAGTTGTTTGCTGTGCTGACTCAGTACAAGTCTGATTTATCTGTCGATTCTTCAATTCAGACTGGGCCTATGACAGGTGACACAGATTTTGTTTGAAGCACCACACATGTTCTTGCAAACAATAGACCTTAATATCTTAGCTCTTGTGTATGTTTCCTTAGGCTGAAAAGTTTATCAAGTCCAAGCAGGCAAAATAATATAATTGACACTTACTTGCTGACGCATGATAAGCCATGTGGATTCACCTGGGAAGAGCCGATGAAACTGTAATTCACATGGGAATGGGCTAAGAGAAGTGAGCCAGGAAGCAAACAAAATTCTAATAAAACATACTTAAAACTAGATCAGGTGGGTTTGTTTTTAAATTTGTTTTTAGATGTGTGCACTCGTACACACACACACATAAGTACAGGTACCACAGGGGTCAAAAGATCATATAGGATCCCCTGGAACTGGTGTTCCAGGTGCTTGTCAACCACCCAGTGTGAGTTCTGGGAAATGTAGTCTTTTACACGAGCAAGGCAAAGCCAGGCAGCAAACTTTGCTTGCTTGTTTGTGTTATTTTATTTTAAACACGAAAACAATCAGATAAGAAGAAAACAAATCTGGAACAAACAATAAGAAAATCTGTGCACCTGACAAATTTGGTTGTATCAAAGAGAGAACTGGAAGAAATATTACCTGTGCAGTTTCATCTGCTAAAACATCCCCAGATCAGCACCTTTCACTCTGTGTCATTTAAGCACAGTTCCAGGACTGCGCTTACCTGTAATAACAGCAATAATGAAGTTCACTGAGAAATAAACCCAGGTAATAATTACCAATGGGAAAAGTGATGCCAGTCTTTCTGCAAAAATAAATAATCAGTGAAAGAGGCAGGCATTCCAGTAGTGGGTAAGTTACTGTAGGAACAAAGCTGAAACTGTTTAGTGTACTGTAAAAAGCCGTTTTCTGTGACTTAGCTGAATAATAGATGGCTGAGCTTGCCAATAGGCAGAGCTGACCAGAGAGGTAGACCTTGTTATGTTAATGAACTAACCCCAGAATGGTGTGGCAGGTGTGAACCCTGATAGTCCAAAAGTAACATCTGATACAATGACACAAAATTTGGAATTTTCAGAATGATTTCTAGGATCTCATTGCTGTGCCCTGAAGATGGAGCTTTACCGGCCTTTGTCCTGATACTCACCCACAAGAGGACTTGGGGCTGTGCATTGTCCCGGCCTAGGGGATTGTTGAACTCCCAGCATTTGGAGTTCAACTGGCCTCACACATGCCTGCTTGCCAGCAATGGCTGTTGGACTGTGCCTGCAAGGACTTCCTGAACCTCCACCAGTGCCTTCTCCCCACCTGCAACAGTTGAAGGGCTTCCCAGTGGGCGTAGGTGGAGCCTGCAAACTTCCAAAGCATCTTCACCAGGGGAGATCTCCCTTGCAACCTTGTAGCAGCATTTTTGCCCAAACAGCTGCTTCCTGCTTGGTGAGATGTCTGCTTCACTTTTATATTAGCACAAGATAAGGAATGTCTGTGTGCATAAACCGATAATATTCAAAACACAAATCTTGTGTGGACATCCAAATTGCTAATGTCTCACCGCCCATAGGCAGTGCTCTTTAGTTACCTAGCATGTAAGTGTAGTCCCTTAGGTGCCCCTTCCTCTTGTCTGTTTGTTTTTGCACATGGTGCTTCCTCTAAATGGAACAATCCTTTGAGGCTCCCCATGGGCAACTCTAGTCAAGCAACTTGCTTATAGTGAGCCCCTCCCAGACTCCTGCAGCAGGAAGCAATCTCTTACGATATTTTGTAAAATTATGTGTTGTTTGTTTGTTTTTAATGCACTCGTGTGTGGTAGTGTTTGCGTTTATTTACACTCATGGTCTTGATGGACTCCAAATACATATTTTCCACCAACTAGTAATTCTTTTCATGGTCTGTATTGCATCCTATTCCTGCTACCTTAGACCACATACTCTCTGCCAGACCACTTTCCACTGCTTCACAACCTCCCACCTCTATGCAAATGACTCCCAATTCTCTCAAGTTTCTGCCCCGTACTTCCATTGAAGTTTGCTCCCTTGTTTCTGACTGTGGTCCAGGTTCGGCTCTGTGTGGTTTCTTTAAGCCTGGTGCTTAAGTGTACAATGGAAACGATGATCTTCCCTACCCAACTTCTCTGTATTCCTTGACACCACTGCTCTTGGGATCGGTGAATATAGATCTCCCCATCCTTACTACCCACACCTGTTACAAAGTTTGCTGGTCTCCCTTCCAAATTATTGTAATTTCCACCCTTGCTTCTAACCTTCTTCCACTGGATCACAAACTTCTGACTGCTATTGTATCTTGTCCATCTATACCCACGGTAGCAAAAATGGTGCTTTGTTTACTGTGAAAAGACAAACCAGCAGTAAAGACTCGGAGTGGATGAGAACATGAATGAATTTGCCACCCGATGCATTGTGGAGCCTCTTCTCTGTCCCCTTTTACACTGCTCATTTGCACTGTTTACCGAGGTACAGCCCAAAGATGCTCTCCCCGCACCTGTGATGGCAAGTTTCATCTTTCTCAAACAGTCTGGGTTCTTGCTGCAAGCTGCATCAGTCAACTTTGGCACTTAAAATTCTCATTAGTGTTTATTAACTAGTCAAGATAATTTCATTGTTGACATTCTTTTTCCTACTAGCCAACTTCTACTCTCTAATCTTACATATGATAGAAACGTTCAAGAGCTGTCTCTCTGAGTAGGATTTATTTTACTTAATAAGATCATTTCCAGTTCAGTCCGTTTTGTTGCAAATGACATAGTTTTGTTCATTTTCTTGGCTAAATAACATATTGCCCTAACCTGTTGATTGGCATTAAGGCTGACTCTATAACTTATTTATAGTGAACAGTATCTCAAATAAACTAGGATGTGCAAGGATATTTATTTTGGCTGCCTTTTATTCTTTTGGGTATATATCCAGAGGTTGGATAGCAAGATCATATGGTAGTTTATTTCTAGTCTTTGAAGAGCCTTTATACTGGTAGCTAGACTACCTGCAACTTCAAACTATACAGGAAAACAGTAAAAATACTTCAAGATAGAGGCATAGGCACTGGCACTCTGCATAGGAGTGCAATAGCTCAAGAAATGAAAGAAGGAAATGACAAATGGGATTGTATAAAATCGAAAGACTTGCATAACAAAGGAAAAAACAGAGGTAAGAGGTAGTCTGTGGAACCAAAGAAAGTCTGAGCAACTTATTCACCTGACAGGGATAATTTCTAGAATATAAAAAACTGGAACGAAAACATCACCAAAAGAAAAACTAATCCAACTGAAATACGGGCAAATGAACTAACTGAATGTTTTTCCAAATAAGACATATAAGTGTTGAATGAGTACATACACTTTTAGCCACACAAGAACTACAGATACAGATTGTATTAAGATTCCAGTTCACCCTAGTCAGCAAAGCTATCATCATCAAGAGAACAAACAACAAACATTAGCCAGGATGCTTGAGGAAAAGAATAAGTACAAACGGTGTGTCACATTGTCTCCTTAATGTTCTATTTGCAAGTGTTTTGTTGAGGATTTATGTTCATCAAAGATACTTGTGTATGATTTTTGCTTGTGTTCTCTGGTTTTGGTGTCATGGTGACACTGGCCTCCCAGAATGAATGTGGAAGCATTTCTTCCCTTTGCATTTTATAGACTCATCTGAGGAACTGACCTCAGTTCTTTTTAAATATCTAATGAATTGTATCCTTTCCCTTGTTGGGAAACCATGACTGTTTCAATCTCATTGCTCATTATGTATCTGTCTAAGTTGTTTATGAGCCTCTTGGTTCAGTTTTGGTACATTATATGCGACTAGAAATGTATCCACTTCTAAGTTATCCTATTTCTTGGAGTATATGTTTTCAAAATAATCACTAATGATCCTCTGAATTGTAAGAGTCAGATGGTGCCCATTGGAATAGCTCATTTTCTATCTCAGGTTCTATTAAGTTGGGCTCCCTCTTTCTCTGTTGGTTAGTTTGGCTAGGGGCTCCTCAATCTTATTAACTTTTTCAAATAACTATCTCTGTTTCAATGATCTTTCATGTTATTCATTTAGTCTGTAATTTCATTAACTTTTTCCTTAATACTTTTTTTTTTCTTCTGTTAGGTTTGGGTTGGGTTTGGCTTATTTTCTAAGATCTTGAGATGCATCATTATGTAATTTATTGAGACCGCTCTTATTTTTTTAATGTAGCTACTCATGGTCATAAATTTTCCTCTTACAATTGCTCTTTCTGTGTATATAAGTTCTAATATGTTGTTTTTCCATTTCATCTGATTCTAAGAATTTTTAAATTTCCTCCCAATTTCTTAACTATTCTCATATCATAACTTAACTATTCTCAAGTGTGTTGTACACTCTCTGTGTATTCATATTACATTTACTGTTTTTCTTGATTCCAATTTCTGTTTTTATTCCATTATGATCTAGAAAGTTTCAAGAAATCATTTCAATATTTTGGGTTCATTAAAGCTTTCTGTATGCCTTAAAAATATGACCTGGTTTGGAGATAGTTACATGAGGGCTAGAAACAAAATTATATTTTGCAATTTTTGAACAGACCATTCAGACCAGCAGAACAGAGACTCTGTGTATGTGTGCATCTCTCTGTCTCTGTCTGTCTGTCTGTCTGTCTCTCTATCTATCTATCACACACACATATGTTAAGTCCATTCGGTTTCTGGTTTAGATTAGTTTAATTGAAACTCTCAAGTTTCTTGGTTGATTTTTGTATCTGAGTTTCGAGAGTGTAAACTGGAATCACCATTTTTATTGAGTACTAGAGATAACAGTCATCTTAGGCTCATTAATCCTTGTAGAGGGAGGAGCTGATAACTAAAATCTAGTTCCCTAATTTATTCTAGATTGGGTCAATAAACACAGCAGTAGCCAATTGCTGGGCAAAGGATAAGGCAGGATTTCCAGGCAGAAGGAGAATTGGAGATTCCGACCTGGCTGTAGAGAGGACAGGACACTATGTAGGCCTGGGGCTATTATGATGAGTTTAGGACAGTAGATTCTGAGTCTAGCAGTTGTGTCATCTGGGTGATTTTAAAATATTAAGATGGTATGGTGTTTTCCATCCATGATGATCCAAGTGGGCAAGACAGAGGGTGGCCAGGTGGTCAGTTGGTGGAACATGAGCAGTAGCTCCAGGCATTTTAGGAGGGACAAGTATAGGGTGGTTTAGTAATCCAGCCATGGGAGCTGGGGGAGATGGTCTTTTCCTGCACCAGGCAAGCAGCAAGTGGAGACCAGGAGATCTAGCCATGGGAGCTGAATGAGACCTGGGTGGTCAGTCATTAGAGACTGGTGAAGCTAATCTCAAGAAGTTGAGAGAGCTGCGCCACAGCTCTCAAAAGCATACCAGTGAGAAATCCACTAATAATTTAGGACTCTAGGATTAATTCAGACACAATGAAGCTGCTCTGGAAGGAGGGGAGGGGGGAAAGGTGGTTTCTCAGCAAGCCAAGTAGAATCACTTGGCTCCAGTGTGCAGGAATCTTAAAGATCTTAAACTCAGATCAGACTCTCAGGTCTCCTGCTGTGAAAAAAGACAAGATGGCTGCTCTGAGGAAGAGAGACAAACAATAAAAGCTGCTTGCTTCCTACAAGCAGTTGGTGTAACCATAGGATAGAATTCTAAGTTTGGTTTAATTGTTTTTAAGGTTAAAAGAGAATACAGAATATAGATTTTGCCTGAACCACATGGGGAATTCTTCTTCAGGTTCAGAACTAATACAAGGGTTTGGGCCCAGAGGTGCTAGGACCCTGCTGTAGGCAGAATGGCTGCAGCTTCCAAGAAAATATACAGGGAGATTTATGAAAATAAAACACACTAGGTAGATTTAAAAGGGGGAGGGGTGGTCTTGGAGGATAACTTATATTCTTCAAATGTGGGCTCCATGGGAATTTTGGGTTAAGTATCTTGGCATGGCAGATTAGAAAAAGCCTAAGAATAGGCTCATAGAGTATTTGTTTAATTTCCTTCATTTGTTTTAAATTGTTTTAATTATCAAAATGGGTGTGATTTTGAGTTTTGTGATTATTTTATTATTCCTCTGGGAGAGAGGTCAAACTAAAAGTTTTTCTGGTTACTGGCTGAATGACATGCTGGTTTTGGAGAAAGGCTTTGTGTTTGTGTTTATAGGAAAGATGATTAGGCTCTTTGAGAGTCGTATGGATCAGATATGACAGAGGGAGACCCCCTGAAGAACTAGAAAAATTCAAGAAAGCTGAACAGGAGAGGTAAAGATTTTTTGTACCATCTTTCACATGGCATGAATGAAGACTTATGATTGGTTATTATTAAAATTGGCTCATTAAAAAAAGACAGCTGTTTTTCACATGCTCAAACAAGGAGCAGAATTTTATTCTTAATTAGTTTGTACACACTACACAGACTAACACAATTCATGCAGATATCTTGATGGAACTTAAATCTTTCCTGAGATTTATATATTGCAGAGCATATAGCTTTGTTGAGATTCATCCTCAGACATGCTAAACTAACCTCCTTGAACTCCTGGTGTCATGGATTCTAGATCATCTTGCCTCATTCATCCTTTCAAATGGATCCAGTCAGAACCTAGCTATCAGAGACTGAATAACAAATTGTCAGCTTGGCTTTCTTAAGGCCTAACCAAATCTTCTAGTTTCCCTACCCTTCCCGTCCCCTTTAAAGATATTTCATTGTCTCTGACCAGCAGGAGGAAGCCATGGAGAGTCATCAGCCCAATTCTCTGGGTTTGGGGGTCTGAAAATGGTTGTTCTATAGGTTGACATTCTAGAGAGTTTAGGAATGGTCATAATTTGGACAGGGAGAAAATAGGTGGAATTGATTATGTAGTCATAATCTTATATTGGTAGAAATCTCTATAATTGATGCAAAGCTGATGTTTTGTTTTCTTACATTGGTACAGAATTTATTTTTGATACAGAATTAAGGTTTTCATTGGAATGAATTTCTTATATTGATAAAAATTGAGATTAGTATTGTCACTTTTAGACAGGCATTATGCCTATGTACAATTATACAGTATGAAGTACAAATGACATCTTGTTCATCAATTTGTCAATTTAGATAAAAAATGCTCTACCGTCTATCCTAACTTAAAAGGGTAAACTTTCAAGATGATGAATTTAGGGCCAGGTAGCAAACTCATGGTTCTGAATTAATAATAAAAGGGTGTTTTTGAGATATTTCAATTAGAAATATCTGAGAGTAGTTAAAAGACAACAGCTTAGATATACTTTGCATAGATAGATAGTCTAAAAAAGTGTCAGAAGTCCACAGAGTATGACAGTTTAGACATCTCATTATTAATAATAATTTGTCTAGAGACATGTCTGCTCCTGACAGTACCCCATTCACAGTTCAGAGAGGATGCTGAGCATTATTACCTACAGGAGGCTGCTTTTTTGGTAGGGCAGCCACTGGGGAAATGTTGCCCTAATTCACCTAATATATATATATATATATATATATATATATATATATATATATATATATATATATATATATATATATATATATGCTGTCCCTGAAAAGACACAAGATGCAGGATAGTTCACAGCTTAGTTCTGCCAAGACAGAATAAGCTAGTCCTTCATAATGATTCCTATTTCACTTACGGTCTGTCAGAAGTTCTGGGCAGAAGGCTAAAGACAATTTCTCCAACATTTTGAGGAACTGGGGACTGTGAAGATAGACAGCTATCTCTGCACTTTGTTTTAGTTTTGGAAGCTATGTTAGTGCTTCCTATATTTTCAGGTAATATTTCAGTTGTTCTCAGATTTCTGGTAGGGTTGAAGACTGATTGTAGTCTCATAGCCAACCCAAGATGTTGAGCATTGAGAGAGATGAATAGATTTGAGAGGATAGTTTTCAGATGGTGTACAAGCTAAAACCAGGACATAACTCAGGTATAGAATTATAAGCCTTTTAAGTTAGGATAAGTAGAGCACTTTATCTAAATTGACAAATTGATGAACGAGATGGCATTTGTACTTCATACTGTATAATTTACTTGTCATGATTTGCTTTCAGTTTATTCTTGGAGAAGAGGTTTTTAAATTTTATTATTGAAGGTGAGATATAGGAGGAGCAGCTGATAACTAAAATCTAGTTTCCTAATTGGTTCTTGATTGAGTCAATGAAGATGGCAGAAGCTAATGGCTGGGTGAAATATATTTGTCCCCAATTTTGAAATGGCATCTGCTTTGTTAGATATGTCTACAGCTACCTGTGCTTGCTTCTAAATTCTATTTAGAGTATCATTTCCTTCTCACTTTCAATTTCTATGTATAAATACATAAATGTATATTTCTTACAGGTAGCAAACAGTTGAATCTTTTATTTAGTTAGCCCGCTAATATCTAATTAGCACATTGTAATATAAAGGTATATACTAATTCTTGACATTTTGTTGTTTTTCTAAGTTTTTCCTTGTTTTTCATTTTTTATACATACTTTTACTGGAATTAATTTTTTTCTGTGCTCTATGGTCATGTTCTTATTTTTATAGGAGTTTTTAAAATATTAGCAATCCTAGTTTTATGATTATGAATTCCTTGGGTTTAATGCTTATCTTTTAAGTTCTTCATTCTTCAGTGTTCCTCAATGAAGCAATCTAGGATTGTGGATATTTTTTTTCAGAGCTTGAAACATAATCTCAAGACTTTTTCCTACACCACAAATACAAGGATTTTGTTTAATTGTGTTGCAGAGGTCTTGCAGCTTTTTGCTCATTTTTTTTCTCTACTACGGGCTGAATGTTCAATAAATCTTAGATCTAAGCCCTAAAGTTCAGTGTTTTGCTTAATTTGTCTATTGTTACAAATTTAAACAGAGTTATTTGACTCTCTGGGCTTTGTATCTCAAAAATTTTTGGTTCTGTAAATCTTCCAACATTTTCTGTATTTTATTGACTTTTTTGTTTATATCTTGTCTCAATCTTCCTTAATTTATTCATAGACTTTGCTTCCTATATTCTGTGGCAATATAACAGCTATTTAAAAATCATTTGTTTGAATTCCTTGTCAAATACGAAGGAATTATGAACTTTCAGTGTTGTCATTGTAGTGGTTTGAGAAGAATGGTCCCCATAAGCTCTTATATTTGAATGCTTAGTCATCATGGAGTGGTACTGCTAAATAAGGATTAGAAGGTGTGGCCTCGTTGAAGTAGGAGTGGTCTTGTGGTCTTGTATTGGATGTGAACTTTGAAGTTTCCAAAGCCCAAGTTAGGCCCAGTGTTGCTCTGGCTGCCTGTAGATCCAGATGAAGAACTCTCAGCTACTTCTTCAGCAACCTATTTTTGTGCATGCTACCATGCTCCCCACCATGATAACAATGTATTAACCTCTGAATCTGCACACAAACCCCAATTAAATTCTTTCCTTTATGAGTTGCTTTGGTCATGGTGTCTCTTTATAGCAAAAGAACACTGACTGAAATAGACATCTTGCCTGCTTTTCATACTTTTCGATCAGTGTTTTCATTATTCGTTTATCTGTTTCAATACATGTCTGCTACTTTCACATGTAAACATTTTAGGGAATACCAATCTATTAACAATATAGGGATATTAGTTTTGGATGTTTTGAGTCTATTTCTAACTGCATTTTATAATCTACTTTTTCTATTATTTCTTTAATGTGGTTAGTTTGTCTAGATGTTGTATGAAATGTATCAGAGCCTGAGGGCTCTGCATTGCTTTAGGTTTCAGCAAAGTGTGGTGCTCTAACAGATTGGGTAAAAGTTTTGTTTACAACAAAGTATAGTGGTGTACTTTCTGTAGTTACTTCCCTAGACATGTAAATAGTGTGCAAGGGGTATGTGAATTATACTGCAGTCCATTGTAGGAACAGTGTTCAGTGTTCAAATGTTGTTTCTCTCTGTAGGGATGCCTGTCTAGGTGAGAGTCTTCAGGATCTCCTCATAGCACTTACTTATTACCTGGTATTGGCTTCAGTGTTTTTATTCTACTGTGTGTGTGTGTGTGTGTGTATTGAAAGCATCTGCTGAAGGTTTTGAGTGGGATTGGAATGTGTATACAGAACCATATCTTGACTGTTACCTAATTCTGTGAGCAATAGAAAAACTAAAAAAAAAAAAAAAAAAAAAAAAGTAACAGAGAGCAGTGATCCATGTGTAGAAAGAAATAAAAAACAAATTTTGACCAAGATATATACAATTCTACTAACAAAAACAATAAGAATGCTGGGTGCAGACATAATACAAGTCAAGAAAAAGTTTAAAGACACTGTAAAAAAAAAAAAAGAGAGAATAAAACCAATAAGGAAGAAAAATAAGAAATGAAAATAGATGTGAAAAAGGATAAAGCAGGAGAAAGGAGAAAAGATGCAATGTAATGCTATCGCAGGAAAAGACCAAATGAACAACAGAGTGGGTCTGGATGTAAGGAGAAACAGGCTGTGGCTTATGCCATCTTATTGGCCACCACGGTCCATTCCACTGAGATGGCTGACTAGGGTATCTGATTCCTTCTTAGCTGCTTCATGCAATCTCTTCCCATGTTGTTTCCTTGGTGGAGGAGGATGACCTTCATGGATAAGTGAAGTCTGTTCTTCAGTCATGTGTTTAGAGTATCCACAGTTCCCTACTAGAACCTCCAAACAATGTTTCAATGATATATGGGCCCTAAGGGCCAGCAGCTAAAGGCAACAGCCACCAAACTTTATCACCTAAGTTTGATTTCTGGGACTCGAATGGTGGAAGGAAAAAACTGATTCCTGCATGCTGTTCTCTGACTTTCACATGTTCACTCAAACAAATAAGTAAAATGTAGTACACTAAAAAAAATGCACATACATAAGAATTTTAAAAATATATATGCTCAGATAGCCAGCCAATCAGCAAGCTTAGACGAGGAAGAGGAGGAGGAAGGAGAAGAGAAAGGAAGAAAAAAGGGAGGAAAAGAGGGAGCGAGAAGGGATTTTCTTAATTAAAAACAAAATTTTTTTCACCAGTGTGATTGTGCAGATAAAAGTGCATATTCTCTACCTCTGCCTATCTGCATTCTCTGTGTTTTCTGGGATGGTGTACCCCACAGGAAGAGCAAAGGCTGGAAGACAGTCAGGTGCCTCTGTCTTGTTTTGTTTTGAGACATGGTCTCACTGTGTAGCTGTCTTTGGTCTGGAGCTATGTAGATTGGCATATTTGGAAGTCACAGCCTTCCCCTGAGCCCAAAGGGAGAGTAAAGACCTGTGCCACCATGCCTGGCACCTCCCTTCTTTTGTTACAAACCTGCTGGTCAATGGGAGTGACTTGGGTTCAGATCTGGTTGTGACTGTGCCCAGTTTCTCTGTTCACTAGTACAAAGTATCATGCACTCAAAAATGCCTTCCCTGACAGTTTCCCTAGTTCGCTTACTTTCACTCTCTCCAGAGCAAGACTGGAGAGTTCTGATACACATCTGGGTTTTACATGCCCCGTGGTGCTCATGTGAGGGATGGGGTAACAGGCTCTACTGGATGGAGGATGGTTCAGTAATCTTGTGACTTAAATTGAAGGAGAATCTGGCTTCTGAGGCTCAGTCCTTGCACACCATCAGAACCATCTCCTGAACTGCCTTCAGCTGCAGAAGCGACCAGAAAAAAGGCTCTTTAACCTGTCTCTCATCCAACTACACTTTCTATACCTATCAGTGAGTTGGCTTCAGTGATGCTCTTCTGGGTCACGGGATATGGTGTCTGGGAAAGCATGGTAACACTCGTGACTTCTAATGAATGAAATGCAGGGACTTGGACTTTCAGAGCAGCAAACTCAAGGATGGCTCCACATAGCAACCTCACATACTTTTCTGTCTGTATACGTGGGCTTGTATATTTATGGGTATGCACAGAAATATGTCTGTAGGTTGATTCACGTGTAATACATATGTGTAATTCAGAAGACAAGGGTCAGGTATCATTCCCTGGGTGCCATTATCCTTTTAATTTAATTTTATATGTATGGGTGTGTGCAATATCACCATCTGAGTGCCTGGTGGTATTGGATCTCCTGGAATTGGAGTTACAGACAATTGTGAGCCCCACTAGCAGTCTAATGGAAATAACTCAGCCTCCTGGAAGAGCAGCTAGTTAGTGTGTTAATTGTGTATTTTTTTCTTTGACATAGATTCTCACTGGTGTGGAGCTCACCAAGGGAACTGGGCTGGCTGGCCATCAAGCCCCAGTGAGGGACATGCTGTATCTACTTCCCCAGAACTAGGATTATAAACGTATGTCGAGTGCCTAAATGTTTCTTTTTCTCAGTGTGGGTTCCAAAGATCTAACTCAAGTCCCCATGCTTGCACAATAAACCGTTTGCCAGTGAGCTACCTTCCCAGCATCACACTTTTGTGTTGAAAAATATTTCCAGTTTTTCTCATTTGTGAGCAAGCTAGAACATGATACTTTGCTTCTAATCCGCCTTGCCTCCCCTGAGTCTGACAATTTAAAACAAAAGAATAACAGAACTGATTCATTGACATTGTAGAGACTTGGAGTCATAATAGTTCATGACATGGTGGAGCACCAGGAAAGGACTAACCTTTACTGCATTTAACCACTGCTTCTGATGGGTTTAGAAGAGAATACAAGATCTCACCATTCTTCCTTTTAAATCTCTTGTTTAGGGTTCAAAAATGGGTCCATTTGCCTAAGCCTAAGTTATTCTACAGTCAGAATGACAGGCTCAGAAAGACAGATTGACTCTCCACTTTCACAGTACATGATAAGAACCTGACTCCCCAGAAATCCTCAGTGGGATATCATGTGCAAGAGGACCCTGTACTGCCTAGTGCTAAGACAAATCAGCAGCCATGTCTCAGGGCCTCCTTGACACCATCAGCTCCATGGAGCTGAACTTCTCTTTGACTCATTCTTGTTTGCATGGCAGTTCCTAGGAAGCTCTTTGTATTTCTCATCATTGAGAGCTCTTATTAAATTATGTCATTTTATCTATCTTGTTTGGAAGTTTCCAGTTTAAACTACTCCACCCTACTTCAAATTGGTCAGAGTTTTAAAAGGCCTGATACATTCTTTTTGTCTTTCATAAATAGTTATCAAAAAGAGAATAGATAACATCGTTTTGAAGCCAAGAAGCCACAATGTCTTATGCATCAGCCACCTTTGTCACTGTCATAGCATACCTGAAGGGACCAACTTTTAAAGAGGAAAGGGTTAGACTCACAGTTTTGGGGGAGTCTCAGCTGTACTTCTACTATGGAGCCACCCACCACCATGTTTTTCTCTCAGTTATGAACTGTACCCACAAACTGTAAACTGAAATAAACCCTTATTCCTTTAGATGGTTTCTTGTCAGGTGTTTGATCATAGCAATGGGAGCATTCATGAACACAGCAGTTTCTGACAAGATGAAATGCACTCTTAGCATATAACCCATCAATGATGCTCATGGTGTTCCCTGAAACAAGATGAGAACTTACAGTCAAGTGTGGAAGCACATCCCTGTTATCCTGGAAATCCTAGGAGTCTGAAGCACGAGGAAAGTTATCTGAAACCATTGGGATTATATAAATCTTTCCTTAAAAAAAATCAAAATAGGGGCCAGGGGAGAAATAACTCAGTGGTTAAGATTATTTGCTGCTCTTACAGAGGATCAGAGTTTGATTCCCAGCAACCACATGGTAGCTCACAGTCATCTGTTGACTCACTCCACTTCTAGGTGTCCAATGCCCTCCTCTGGCTCGTGTCAACACCAGGCACACACATAGTATATAGACATACATGCAGGCAAATATTCACATACATGAAAGTAAACCCTGTCTCAAACCAAAACCAAATTGTGTAACCAGAGTTAACTCGGCCATCAAGAGCTGTGGTGTTTGGTTAAGCGTACAGTGTCCATTCTGGTTCACATTAACAAATGCACTGCAGTGAGGCAGTGGGATGATGCACAGGAAGCTGGGAAAGTGCTCACACATGTACTGTGTGTGCTGGAGATCTCATACATGTGCTGTGTGCCCTGGAGAGCTCATCCATGTGTGGTGTGCCCTGGAGAGCTTATACATGTGCTGTGTGTGCTGGTAGGCTCACACATGTGCTGTGTGCCCTGGAGAGCTCACACATGTGCTGTGTGCCCTGGAGAGCTCACACATGTGCTGTGTGCCCTGGAGAGCTCATACATGTGCTGTGTGCCCTGGAGAGCTCATCCATGTGCTGTGTGTGCTGGAGAGCTCACACATGTGCTGTGTGCCCTGGAGAGCTCACACATGTGCTGTGTGTGCTGGAGAGCTCACACATGTGCTGTGTGCCCTGGAGAGCTCACACATGTGCTGTGTGTGCTGGAGAGCTCATACATGTGCTGTGTGTGCTGGAGAGCTCACACATGTGCTGTGTGTGCACTGGCAGAGAAAGGAGAGCAGGGCTGTGAGAATGATCTGTATCTTATTCTTTGCTTGTTTCTGAGCTAGAGTCTTGATATTTATCTCAACTGGCTTGTAGTGTTCGTTCGTCTTCCCTTTGCTTCTTCAGTGCTAGGACTATGGGCATGAAACACTGCCAAGGCTTTTCTCAATTAAATTGCACACATAAATTATTAGGACAAAACGTCTGTTAGTTTTAGAAAAAATAAATTTGTATTAAATAATAAAATGTGGACCTCTAAGAGCTTTTTGTTTTTGTAATATTTATCTTATCAGAACCTGGCATTTAAACAATACTTTAAAACAATTGTAGTAAGGCCAATACAGGTTAAACTAGTAACATTCCATAAAAGTGGTAGAAAGTTGTATTGTTTTACATGTTTGCAAATCTCTAGTATTTAACTGAATAGAAGACAGGTTGTGTCTTACAGTGTGTCCATAGTGTAATAATTAGTTCCTCCATACTATCAGTAATCCATAAAGATCAAGCTTGTGATGGCAGATCACATTTTTCAAAAGTCTAATGCAAACTTCAGTGTTTGGGTGTATTGCAGACAACAAATATTGTCATGTGTTTATCTTAAAGTGACAGGCTCATTGAATTCACCCTGAACAAAATCTATTGAATACTCCAGACTTAATAACCATTGTTTTAATTCAGTCAGCCTGTGATGGTTTGTATATGCTTGTCTCAGGGAGTGTCACTATTTGGATGTGTGACCTTGTTAGAGTAGGTGTGTCACTGTGGGTGAGAGCTTTAATACCTTAGTCCTAGCTGCCTGGAAGTCAGTCTTCCACTAGCAGCCTTCAGATAAAGACGTAGAACTCTCAGCTCCTCCAGCACCATGTCTGCCTGGATGCTGCCACATTCCCGCCTTGATGATAATGGGTTGAACCTCTGAACCTATAAGCCAGCCCCAATTAAATGTTGTTCTTTATAAGAGCTGCCTTGGTCATGGTGTCTGTTCACAGCAGTAAAACCCTAAGACATTCTTTCCAGAATGCAAAACACAGCTTCAATGGTTTCCAGTGCAAATAATGGCAAAGAGTTTCTTTGAGCCAACCATCAAGCCCATCTTAATCACTCATGTTGCCAGATGGATGTCTCTGGAGAGGCCCTGGAGCTGTGGCTGTAGTCTGCAGGGTCAGACCTCAGGTACAGGGATAGAGTGAAGTGAAGGTCAAGACCAGGTCCAGATGAGCAATGAGTGGAGGGCAGGTCTAGATTAGCCAACAGGAGAATGAGCAAACTAGCAATTCTAGTAGGTTGCACCAGCAATAGAGAGCAAAACTAAAGTTAGGACAGCAAAATGTTTACCTCGTGGTGACAGAGAAAGAGGGAGAGGGAAGGAGAGACAGAGAGAGAGAGAGAGAGAGAGAGAGACAGACAGATGGACAGGCAGGCAGGCAGACAGACAGACAGAGAGGGAAGAGTATCCACAATGTCCTACAACGTGTCCCAGTGACCTAAATCTCCGTAAGTTCCGTTTCCCCAAGAGAACTGCTGACTGTCCATCTATGACACACCCACACTGAATGTTGCGCTCACAGGTTGGGGTGGGTGGGGATTACTCTCACGGTGTCAACAGGTTCAGGTGAGAAAGTTACACATCGCCCTTAGTCTTGAGTGTCTCATACGTTTCCAGATGGGATTTTAAAAACTTTATTGGTTTTGCTTTACATATATAAATGTTTTGCTTGCATTTGTGTCTGGGCACAACGTGCCTAACACACACACAGGGCATTAGAGTCCCCTGAAAATGAAGCTTTGGATGGTTGTGAGCTGTCATGTGGATGCTAGAGTCTAACCTGGATCTTCTGCAAGAACAAGTTATTTGTCAACCCCCCACCATTGGGTTTTAATGTGTCTATATACGCTTACAGTCTGCATTCAGTCTGAGAAATTATAGGTTGTTAAATTTCTACTCTCAGGCATAAGTCACTTATCAATCTGTGCCATATTGTTGGTGCTGGACAGATGGTGTCATCCATATATCTATTCAAGGATAGAGTTATCTTCAGTGCTAAAAATACAGTTAAAGGGGTTTGTAAAAACCCTACAAAACTCCCATGGAGTAAAAACCAACCTTTGTGCATACTTTGAGAGACCTATCGATCCAGTTGCTATGTAGCTGAAGATAGCAGTGTCTGGCATCAATGTGAGAAGAGTCTTTTGGTCCAGGGAAGGCATGATTTCCCAAAGTAGGGGAATGCCAAGGCAATGGGGTGGAGAGGGGGATCAGGAGGGAGTGCATCTTTATGAAGGCAAATGGAGGGGAGGAGGGAGGGAGGGGGGATAAAGAGATAACATCTCAAATGTAAATACAGAGTAATAAAAAAAGAGAAAACAAAAGGGGGGGCTGTAAAATGGAGTCTCTCAAGGGAAGGCACAGTTTAAAGAACCACTGTTTTATATAAAACTCGTAACCTAGAAAATGGCACAGCCAATCTCAAAAATAATGGTTTCGGTCTTTATAGGTTGGTTGTCTAAAGAGTTTTGATATAGCAACATAGTGCTGAGCAACACAAAAGTTGGTACTGAGGAGTAGGGATGTTGACCATAGCAGGACCTCAGAGCATATGAAGAAACCTGTGTAGTTCATTTAGATGTCTTGTTCCATGTAATGGTCTGGAGAAAACTGAAAACACTTCAGAGGAACTCGATAGGTAGTTCTGGTAGTACATCAAAGGCCAAGTAATGTTAGAAGCGTGGGCAGAAAAGGTGATGCTGAATTAAAGATTTAAGATAGGAATGACAATAAACTGAACTAGGGCCAGTCTTGTTTTAAGCATGACAAAATATTTGGCTGTGTCACTGATGGCTTGACACTTTGTGAGAGGCTGAAGTTGAAAAACGGTGGGCCGTTTGGCAAAGTTCAAGGCGTCAAAGTCGACGAGCTGGGACTTAATGTATTATTGTCTGCTTTCAGCTAAACCTCCAGTAAGTCAGAAGGACAAGGGGCGCTGCAGGAGGATGCCAACATTTACTTTTTAACTTGGAAAACGAGTGCACATAAGGTGTGGACATGGAGGGTATACATGCTGCTGCTCGTTGGGACAAAGGAAAGAAAACCTTGAGGGCAACTAAAACATCAGTCAGAGCTCTGTCACCACAGATCACTGTGTGCAACTCAAAACCATTCCAGCACCCCAGGATGCCCAGCGCTCCCAAGGACTACTTACGAAGCCCTTTCTCTGGGCTTTCTTTTGTCAAGAAGACAAGATACTCTGAGACTGTTGCAGTCGGTGGTGATTCGTGAGGCTTCCTTAAGTGACCTTGTGACTGTCAAATGTGATTTTGATCCTGCAGGCATGCGAAGCTGACAAGAGTCACAGAGTGAAAATAAGTGCTGGTAGATCTGTGTGTGTTGGGGCGGCGTGCAGAGCAGCTGAGACTACAGCGGAGCAGGGGTGCTGACAATATGCAGCTCCTGCTGAAGGAAGCTAGGGAGCATGCGCAAGAGAACCTTAGGCGCAGTGACCAGCAGGAGTTGCAAGAAAGTGTGTCCTGGATGATGGGCATAAAGAGTTAGGGTATGTTTGCTTTTCCTGTCTTCCCTTTGATCCCTTATCTTCCTATTTCTCCCTTTTGGAATGGAGTGCTGACTTTGAACCTGTTTTTTTTTTTTTTTCCCCACCTCACAAATATATTCAGATCATGATTTTCCTTCTTTCATCTCCTTCCAGATCTTCCCACCTTTCCACCCATCCAATGCCATGTCCTCTTTCTCTTTAGAAACCAGAGAGGCAAAACCAAAAAACAAAACAGAGTAATCATGAAATAAAATAGAACTTTAAAAATACCAAAAAAAAAAAAAAAAAAAAAAAGGAAAAGGAAAAGCATAAGAAGCCCCCCTACACACACACACTCCATAAAAAAACAAAACTTGAAACTGTAGTATATAAGCAAAAAACCAGTTAGGTTTTAAAAAATTGATCAAAATATTATGGGACAAAATTCCACCAAAAATACCATTCCCTCAGTTTTGTGTTGGCCATGTCTACTGCCCTTGAGTGTGGGTATGGTTTCTATATCCAGTAAGACTCCCTTGGAGAGAACATTGTTATTATTTATTTATTTATTTATTTATTTATTTATTTTTGTGAGCACTTGTCAATTAGAGGTAGCTTCTGGATCATACCTACTTCCCTCTCCAGGCTGGAAACCTATCTGGCTTGGCCCTGTGCAGGCCACCACAGTCTCTGTGAATACAGAATACTTTTAATTATAATGAAATCCAGCTTACTGACTTTTCTTTCATATACCATGCATCATGTTATTGGCATTGTATCTGAAAAGTCACTACAAGAGTGAAAGTCACTGATTTTTCTTTTCCTTGTAGCTTCTAGGAGTTTTGGTTTTGCATTTATACCAGATCTATGTTCAATTTTGAGTTAATTTTTGTGAGTTATATAGAATTTAGGGTAGATTCATATTTTTGCACGTGGATGAAGCAGGGCTATCTTTTCTCCACCGCTTTTTTGTCTGTTTTATATGGGTCTATCTCAAGGCTCCATTCTGTCCCGTGGCCCATCTCATCTTGGACCAACCCTACTGTCTTACTTAGTATAGCTTTCCAGTATGTCCTGAGCTGACAACATCAGTTCTTCAACTTTGTCCTATAACACAATCTTGTCTCCTCATGTCAACTTGGAATTAGCTGTTGACATGTACAAAACCTTGCTGAGCTTTCCCGCTGAAGCTGCTGATCGAGTCAGAAAGAACGGGTATTGTGGCAGTAGTGTATCTTCCTATCCACGTATATAGATCATCTATTTATTTGGTTCCTCGTGGATGTCTTGTCAAGATTTTGTAATTTCCCCATATAAATTTTGTACATACTGTGTCACGTTTATACAAAGCTCTTTCATTGTTTGTTCAAATTCTAGTTGTTACTAGTAATGGAATGTTTTCATATTTAACTTTTCATTCTTATTTCCCCCATTATATAATATACATATATTATATATGTGTGTATCACATGTATGTGACTCTTGTGCAAATAATTCCAGTTGCTCTTAGAGGACAGACGGGACCCAGAGTCCCAGGGGCTGGAGTTAAAGGCAGTTCTGAGCTGTCCAAATGGCTCCTGGGAAACTGAACTCAGGTCCTCTGTAAGAGCAGTATGTGCTCTTAGCTGCCGAGGGAGGCATCTCTCCAGACCCCCTATCAATAATTTTTAAATATGAAAGAAGTATGGGATTTCAGCATTTAAGACCTGCTAGCATTTTCTGCTGAGCACTGGCATTCGCGTCGGGCAGAGCAAGCTTTTGAGGTTCGTGATAACAGTTGTTTGGGACATCATCGTCTACCTATAGGAAAATAGGTTTCAATAACTATTTCACTGAGATATGTTGGACAGCAGTAATAGTAACCAGAGCAGCCGATACTAGCACATAGAAGAAACACATTAGTAAAAACCGTCATTTTTCACGTTGTTTGGCATAACTAGTGTACTGTTTTTAATATTGTTTGACCCAGTAACTCTACAGTGAAGAGCAGACTTTAGAAAAACTTCAAAGTCGGCCCTGTGGTAAAGGACATTTAAAATCAAGGTTTTATATTTGTTTTCCAAATGGTAGTAGAAGACAGAAAACAAGAGATCAGATAAATATATTAATTAAGATATGATCATATAATGGATACTACAATCACTAAGACTGGTTCAGGAAAATCAACACATGGAAAGGACTAAGGAAAAATCATTAAATATTATATAAAGATAAGTATCATAAATGAATGCTGTACATTGACAAAGAAGTTTATTTCAAGGATCAGAGAATTGTAGATTTATTAGTTTTTTTTCACCCTTGAAATTGCTCATTTCACAATTTTTTAAATTATAACAAATGACTTCTTGTTCAGCATTTCCTAAGCTACCCTAGTTTATCTAGCAAGGTCTAGATCCAGCTTTCCTGAAGTGTTCTGTGCACTAAATGCTTCCTCAGATTGTCATAGTTTATGCCCAATGGAAACTCATTCAGAGAACTAGGATCATCCCTTTGGTTCCACCACATGTACCAGGTATGTGCTCTCTTGGAATCTGATAGTGCTCTGAGTCCTTGGAAATATTTTTGCCATGTCTTGACTTTCCACCATCATAAGAGAAAAATTAACTGAGAGCAACATCGACTCTTCTGTTCAGCCTTCCTTGTTCTTTAAAAAAAAAAAAAATCTTATTTTAAAATTCTGTGTGGGTGTGGGTGCATGGAGAGATCAGAGAAAGGTGGCTAGTCCACGGGAACTGAGGTTAGAGGCAGCAGCACACAGCACCAGGCAGCATCAGGGAGTCTGAGTGCTGACTCTGCAGGAGAAAGTCTCAACCTGGAGTCCTTCCAGCCCTTCCTGTTCCTTTTATTTTATTTTATTTTATTTTATTTTATTTTATTTTATTTTATTTTTATTTTTACTTATTCACTTTACAACCCATCTCACTGCCTTCCTCCAGGCCACCCTTTCCCACAACCACAATCCTTCTCCACTGAGCTAGTGGCGCCCCTCCCCCTCCCACCAGGCAGTCCCTAAACCTTGGCACTTGAAGTCTCTCCTGTGCTCTGCTTCCTCTCCCATGGAGGCCAGAGGGTAGCCCAGCTAGAAGAACACATCCCACTTATAGGAAACAGCTTTTGGGACAACCCCTGCTCCAGTTGTTCAGGACCCACTTGAAGTCCAAGCTGCACATCTGCTACATATGAGCTGGGAGGCCTAGGTCCAGCCCGTGTATGCTCTTTGGTTGGTGGTTCAGAGTCTGAGAGCCCCAAGCGTCCAGGTTAGTTGGCTCTGTTGGTCTTCTTGTGGAGTTGTTATCCACTTCAGGGCTTACAATCCTTCCTCCTACCAAAACCTTTCCCTTGGACAATTCCGAACATTTCAGGTAGAATTTTTTTTCCCCACTTTAATATGACAAAGGTTCTGAATACATAGATAAAAATTAAAAGAACAACACCAATAGAGCAATTCTGAGCTGGACAATGGTGGTACACACCTTTAATCCCAATACTGCTGAGGCTGAGGCACGTGGATCTCTGAGTTTGAGGCCAGCCGGGTCTACAGAACAAATTCCAGGACAGCCAACGCTACACAGAGAAACCCTGTCTTGAAAAATCAGTAAAAAAGAAAAAAAATAAGGAAGGAAGGAGAAAAGAAGGAGCGCTTCTGATTCCTTCTTGGCACAGAGAAATCACATAACAAGGGAAATGAATGTACTATCTGCAGACCTTTGTTTGCTGTGTATAAACTGGGGTTGGTTGAAGAAGGCCCCGAAGACATGCCTAGTCACCCTTAGCCTGAGCTCTGAGATTATTGCCTCTTTTCTCCCTTTTCCTGTTAATCCATCGGAAGCTTTCTGCTTCCTTCCCCCACTCAGGTCTTCCTCAGCCACCTTGGCTCTGCTTTCTGAAATTCTCTTCCTAGTTTATATCAGGCCTCCACCCCAAAAGTGTTCTCAGGAAACAGTTTCCACAAAGCTAAACTAAGTTGTTACTGCTATTATCACCCATTTGCTGAGGCCTTGTCTCTGTTGTAGGCTTTTTGTTAAGTGTGTTGTAAACATCTCATTAATTTTCTCACAACCACTTAATGATGTAGGTATTTAATTCACATTTTATAGGTGAGAAAACAAGCCTTAGAGGTGCAGCAAATTGCTCAAGACCACACAGGATGGTTTCCTCCAGCATTCATTAATTTGGACCTAAAATACTGAGTGAGAATAGTAGCCATCTTTTGAAAGTAGGTAGGTACCAGCATATATGACTTGTTGTATGTAACATCTCAGCACGCACATCTTTAAGGCCTGTACTACAAACAAACCTTCCCTCAAGGGAAGGTTTTATACTATTGTTGGTAATGGTTATTAGAATAAGAATGGCAGGTCAGGACATCTATCTTCAGTGGAACACCTTTAGTACTAAGCTCTAGCAAATCAGAGAGGCTGTCTTTAAAGTGGAACCTTCTAGAAAGAATAACAAATTTAAGAGAAATCTTTTTACTCTTAGGAATTCATTGCAGCTGTTAACCTCCTAGATCTATGTGTTAGCAGACTCCAGTCTCTCTCTGTCTCTCTCTGTCTCTCTCTGTCTCTCTCTGTCTCTCTCTCTCTCTCTCTCTCTCTCTCTCTCTCTCTCTCTCTCTCTCTCTCTCCCTCCCTCCCTCCCTCCCTCCCTCCCTCCCTCCCTCCCTCCCTCTGTGTGTATGTTTATGTGTAAGCCAAAAGAGGCAGATATACAAATCCCTTGGGGCTGGAGTGACAAATGATTGTAAGCTGTTAGAAGTATGTGGGGGAACTGAAGACAGGTCCTCCGGAGGATCAGCAAGCGCTCTTAACCATTGAGTTATCTCTGGTTCCATTTTTTTTCAATAGTTGTTTTTATTTTAAATTTACGGTTCCCCCTCCCTCTTCTCTTCCAGTCCCACCCTTACAAATCCTCCCCCCCCATTATCCTCTCCCCTTTTCTGAAAAGAATAGGAAGCCCCCTTAGGTACCACCTCACCCTGTGGCATCTAGTTCCAGTAGGCCTAGGGACATCTTCTCCCACTGAGGCCCAATCAGGCAGTCCAACAAGTAGGGAAGGGGCTCCAGTGGGAGGGAAACAAAGATGGAGACAGCTCCTGCTCCACTTGTTAGGGGACTCACATGGAGACCAAGCTGCACTTCAGCTACAAATATATAGAGGGTCTGGTTTCCCCCGTGCGGATGTGTTCTAAGCTCTTCCCTACTTTCTGTTCTATTAGTTTCAGTGTACCTGGTTTTATGTGGAGGTCTTTGATCCACTTAGACTTGAGCTTTGTACAAGGAGATAAGAATTCTACCAACCTTTTAAGAATATAATTGATCATTCATTATGATTTTTTTCGAATCCCATTTTGTAGATGGCTCTCTCAAGCCTGGCATTAAAGCCCATGTGGCTTCTGTCATACATAGATGGTTGTTGCTGGGGACAGAGTCTGCTTTTCCTTTTCTAAGCTACTCATCAAAGGGTCCTTCTAGGGATATTATGAGCCAGTAGGCTTGGCAGGTTTTCTTGACCCCTCTCTTCTCAAAGCTTGAATGTGTGAGAGGATTTCTGTCGTAGTTTCTCTATAGGAAGCTCCTGAAATCAAGTCCAGATTCAATTCCTCTGTTCCTTCAAGGGTACAGTTTCTGTCTTAGAGACTTTCCCATCCATAGCTGAGATGTGGGACACATCTGTCAGAAAGTTATATGTCTTAGCTCTCTTAAACCTAGGAACCCCACGCACCCAGTGTCCAACAACAGTCACTAGAAACCTGTGAGATCACAGACTAAGTCTTTAAAGAACAATAGCACTACTGTCTTACTCAGAGGCACTCAAATTATTTTCTCTTTTGCATATTACTTTTTGTTAACAGGCAAGTGCATTTTGATGCTGCACTTTCAGATCCTCTTTCTTAAAATAATAACATTTGAAAGCTGTTTCTTTCCAAATCTTTTATGGCTGTTTACCTCATTAGGTGACTTTTAACCAAGTCTGCTCACATACAGCATGAGGGTCGGGAAACTAGCACACATCCTTATGTAACCTTGGTGCGTATTTCTTGTTATGTAGCTTCACTAGAAACCTAATTTCCATTTTAAACTCACGTTTTAAGTTATCAGTACCCTGGGCTAGTGGTGTTGAGTGTTTGCTTAGCCTGTGCCCTGGGTTTTCCCCCCAGCTCTGCTACAAACATACGACTAGGGAGGAAATCACCTCTCATATTTCATTCAGTAGCTGTAGCATTTGGAAATTTAAATATTTATATACATACATATATGCACATATACATATGTGTGTATATGTACATATATGTACATAGACATAAATAAACATATTAATATATAATATACTATATATAGTAAATATACAACATATATTATACATTTACAGTGAGCCTGGGGCCAGGCAGCCCTGATAGAGCAGGACTTTTCTTACCTGTAGACTAATGAACACACTTTCAGACTCTTCAGTTCACAGTAGCTTCTTATGATATTAGGTAAATTGCTTTAAGCTGGCCTTTGAGCTGATTCTCAGCCCTCAGTCAGAATCCGCCCAGATTACCATCCCTTCAAAAGAAAGAAACTGAGAAGAAACTAGAAGCTGCAGAAGAAACAAGAAAGAGACAAGTTTCATGAAGCTGCAGTCTTAAAACTGTGTGTGTGTGTGTGTGTGTGTGTGTGTGTGTGTGTGTGTGTGTGTGTGTGTGTGTGTGTAAGCCATAGAGAAAACACCTTCAGCAATAAAGAGAACCAGAGGTAGAAATGGAGGCCAGGCTGGGATGTTTTCAGGAAAATAAGCAGGCTGAAGTGACATGGAAAAGATTGTGAAGGAAGAATGCAAAACCCTGTGGATTAGATTCTACTGACTAATTTATTCTCCTGCCCCTTCCTGAACACCCAAAGACTGTACTGGCCGATGTCACTTTACTTTCCCTGCTAACAAATATCTCAGAAGCTAATGTAGGATTACATAGCCAATCAGACTGTAAGATGTTCCAGGAACTCAAGGGGAGACTCCAAAGATGTTCTTATCCACCTGAAAGCATTGTCCTTCCTTCCATTCCTATGTACTCACTGTGTCTTTTCCACTTCATTGCACGTGGGAGCTGGGTTAACAGCTGGTGCTGGATTATTTACCCAGAAATTGTGTTCGTGAAGAGTATGCAGAGTCCTGTTGGACTTCTTAGATGTTGCCTAACTATTCACTGTGTAATCCAGAGTCTGTCCCAATGTGACCTCATGCTGCTGCGCTTGGTCAGTCAATAAGGAAAAGGCAATTATGGTTGGATTAGCATGTTTGCAGTGGAGCAGCAGTGGAAGAGGAGCAATCAGCAGGACAAGGAACATGAGTGGACTCCAGAGCACATGCAATAGGAAAAAGAAAAAGAGGCGCTACTCTCTAGGAGCCCAACAGCCTAGGGTGCAGTCTAGGTTTTATGGTTTATTTTGTCTCATTTATTGTTTTAAAGATCATTAAAGCTATACTTTTTTTTTTAATTTGGAGGGAATGACGTAAAAAAAGATTGGGGTTTCTTGTAAACAATAACCACACCACACACACACACACACACACACACACACACACACACACACAATAGTCCTGTAACCGATAATATTTGAGATTCCTTTTTTGCTGGAAATGCATTTTCATCTTTCATATGCTATCTCAGCTAAAGGTTAGTGCCTGAAAAACCATGAAATCATGTTTCTAGTTCTATGTTCACAAACTTCTTGAAAGGACCTTTTTTTTTTATTATTATTTTTTTAATCCTTTGAGTTAGACTCTTACTGTAAATCCGTGGCTGCCTTGGAACTCATTATGTGTAGCAGGCTGGTTTCAAACTCACAGACATTTGCCTACTTCTCCTCCTGAGTGCTGGGATTCAAATTGTGCCCCACTACACCTAACGTTCAAAGACGATTTAAAGTTAGTTTTCCCTTAGTTGTTACAATTAACTTGCTGGTCTGATTTCCGGTTCTCCATTTATTTTATTTAGTACCTGATGAAGTATGGCTTTTGCACTCACTGCTGAGGTAGCTTTATTCATCTGTGATGCTTTCCTTTACCGTTTGTGGGACCTCTTCCTGCAGACCCCACTTGCCCTGCCTACTGCATACTGGTAACTGCAGCCTAGACCCATACTCTGTGAAGGCTGGCCAGCTGGCTTGCTGACCACTGTTGCTGAGTAGTGGAGCTGAGTTTCATTTCTGTAGCTTCTGTTCCATTCTTTCACACCGAAGTTAAGTTCCCTTACCTAGCCCAAGGCCATTTTACTGAGGATTTCTGAAGGCTCAAAGGAAGATAGTTCTAACTGAAAGGTTTATTTGCTGTTAGTAGAAAACGAAAGCCTCTTTTGTAGAGTGGGGCAGAATTCTTTCTGATCATTCATGGTGCGTTTGCTTGGACACCCAGCTTTGCCACGTGCTGCTTATACCAAAGCCTTTTTGTAAGTGGCACCAGGGGAGGTAAGGAACAGGTTTGTAGAAGCTGGTTGTGCAGAACTTTTGAGTTGCTTCTTCCATTCATCCTTCTGATGTCACTACCGTCTCCGACCAGCAGAGAAATTTTCATACCTGCAGCACTCTTTTAGCTAGTACCCCTTGCTCTTTGACAAACTGTAAATCTTTTTAAATTTTTTTAAAACTAGAAATTGTAAGATGTCCAGATACTGGGAACCAGGGAGCTACCTAGTCCCTTCAGGACTCTGAAGACCAAGATCCTTATATAAGATGATGCAGTATCTACACATGATCTATGTACACCTTCCTGTGTGTTTTAAATCTCTGGGTAAGACAATGCAGTGCTATACGTTACATTATTTGTGGAATAATGATAAGAGAAAGTCTATACACAAAATTGTATATGTTCAATATGTATACATTTAAAAAATATTTCTACCCTTTGTTTGTTCCACCAAAACCAAAGATGTGGATCTTGAAGTATGGATCTTTATTTGTGTGGTTTATAGCCATTTTTGTGATTAGTTTAGCCATAGCTAGATTTTTAAATTTTTGATTAATAAATAAATTCCAAAATACATTTGCCACCCATTGTGGCTGAGCTACCTAGGGCCACAGTAGTAAGGATCAAAGCCAACATTCAGACATCATAATTATGCCCTATTCCACTTCTTACAAGGACAATGTAGGTGAGGGAGTAGAGAGTGTCTCAAGCTTGTCTGTGGGAGAGTTCCTGATTTGCCAGAGGATACCATTTGTGAACAGAGGGTTCAGTTGCCTTAACCTGGATATGACTGATCCTTCCTGCTCTGAGTACAGAATTATTCGACAATGGCAATCATCAACACACTCATAGACAAGGTTTCTAACTTTTGTGGTGAGCATTATGTGAAAGAAAGTTGGTCAGAGTCATCTAATGGTCAGGGAAACAGTACCAAGCAGCAGATATGCTTGTGTATGATATGGCCTATGTGTCCAAACATTAATATGAAAAACATCTTTTGATCAACAATAATACAAGAAAACCAGACTGCTTTTTGATTTCATTATTTAAGATAATATTACAAAATAGCTGTTATGAGGCCACAAAGGAGCATTGTAACAAAAATAAATACCATAAGGCTTCTAGATTGTTAATAACAATGCTAGGTAGGTGTTCCAGTTCATAATCTTTGTGAAATTTATCAGCACTTATTTTTTTTCCTAGATTATTAGGAAAGTGAGAGTGAGAGAGAGAGAGAGAGAGAGAGAGAGAGAGAGAGAGAGAATGAATGAATGAATACATGAATGAATGAATGCATACATGTGTGGGCCAGAGGAAGATGCCAGGTATCCTACTCTATCCCTTATTTGCCTGTTCCTTTAGACACAGGATCTGCTATGGGCTTGTGATAGGCTAGCAGTCAACAAGCCCCAGAGATCCCACCTCCCAAACCTTCCACAGCTCGATGTTTATGTTGGTGCTGAGGATTTCCTTCTGGCCATAACAGTAATATGGCAAGCATTCTTACCCATGAGCCATCTATCTTGCAATCTCTAACTTTTCTGGGATTATGCATATGTGATTTTGTGTCCTTTTCTTTAAACAACTCCCCAAATCCAAATTGTTTAACCTCTTCAAATCTTGAGTTTGCCTCTGAAGGAAATAAGAGACTCTCAGGCATCTGCTACACTGAAGCAAATCAATAAAAATTGAAGTCAGTGAGAGAAGGTCAGAACCAAATTATAGGAAGCCAGGCCAGAAGTCAAATGTGTGCTTAAAATACTAATCATAGGTTTGGAGAGGTGGCTTAGCTGCTCTCCCAGAGGACTGTGTTGTTATCCCCAGAACCCACATGGCAGCTTAATCTCAGGGATCCAACATTTCTGACTTCTGCAAGTACACCATGCATTCAGAACACAGACATATATTAAAAAAAAAAAACCACACGAAATAAAAACAAACACATAAATAAAGTAATCACAACATTTTCTGATGGTAGATATTGTTGGCATATGAGTGGAGTTCCTTTCTAAGGGAAAGTATATGAGCTAGGCTTATGTCTTAATTTTACTGTCTGCTTGGCTCTGCTTCTCCTCCTGTTCTGAATATTTTATTAGTTTCTTAACAGTGGAGGAACCCTAAAGTTTAACATGTTTTCTAAATCTGTGGCATCTTCAATTTTTATTTTAATGTGTTGGTTTGTTTTTGTGACGGGCAGGGACTCACTGTGTAGTCTTTCTTGGCTGCCCTGGGCCTTCTACAAAGACAAGGCTTGCACTGAATTTGCTTCAGTCCTCCTGTTTCTGCCTCCCAAGCTCAAAAACATGGCAACACACCCAGCTACTTTTTTTTCTCCTGATTTTAAAATAGATTCTCACATGTATAGTAAAGGAATTTTCTCTAATCTGTAAGACCCTCAAACACTCGTAGTAAGATTCACAGTGTTGGATTGTTTCCCCGACTTCCTCAAACTCTGCCAGTAGGAACACATTTTATCCTAAGTGTACTTTTAAGTTTAAGATTTTAGAGAACGTGGTTGGTGATGGGGACATATCAGGTATACACACACCACTGCAATGTCCTAGAACCAGTTTCCTTGGGGAGGGTGCTCTATACATTTTTGTTGTAATAACCAGTTAATCCCTACTCTTCATTCCAAACGACTGAACCTTGGGGCAAGTGGGGCAAGCAAGGGCACATTACTGCTTTCAGAATCTTGTCTCTGGAATTTGCATTCCTTGTTATCTTGTGAGATCAGGGACTCTCCCTTCATTTCGTAAACACCTAGCCAAGGCCTCACAGAGTACTCCTGACTGTATTTCCTTTCAACTGACGTCCATAATGCAGTCATGGGCTCTAGGAAGAACGTGGAGAAACCTTCCTTTCACACGTATATGAATTTTTTCATCCCTGAGTTTGAGTCTTTTCCTTGAGTACTTAAGATCAATTTTGCTTCCTCCAGCGTAACATTTACTTGTAGTCTATAGCTGAGGATTTATAGTAACCACACTCTTCTATCTATTGTTCTTTTGCCTGTGTTCTGCTGTAAAAACCAGTAGACATAGTTCTTACAACCAATCTGTGGATAACAATAGCATCTGTCTTCTTTTCTACACTTCTTTATGTCAAGGGGATGTGTGTGTGTGTGTGTGTGTGTGTGTGTGTGTGTGTGTGTATGAAAACATATAGAAGCAGGTACTAGAAAGTTGGCTCAGTGGATAAGAGTGCTCACTCTACTACAAACTGCAAGAACCAAGTTGGGCTTCCCAGAGCCCCTGTAAAAATCCTGTTGTCAAGATTGTCTCCCAGTGTTGTGCAGGGCAGACATATCACTGGGGCTCACTGGCCAGCCAGTCTTGCCAGAATGCCGAGCTTTAGGTTCTGTGAAAGATGCTGCCTCAAATGAATAAGGCAGAGAATGACAGAGTAGGATACTCAGAGCATTTCTTGTCTTCTGCATATACATAAAGGAGTGTGTGTAGTATTCCTTGCCCTCTGCATGCTCCCTGCACATATGCCACACACACACACACACACAGAAGCAGCACTAGCTTTTGCTTTGAAATATTGTAAGGCCTATACTTAATCAATGTGGATAGTTCCTTTAATTATTGACATTGGCTAAATCTGCTGTGTTCCTTGTGTTAGCAGAATGATTCAACTGGTGTTTATGAATCATTCAACAAGTGTGAATTATTTTCTATAGACTGTCACACCAGATCAAAGTATTCTGCTCCAGAAGCATGCTAACAAGTCTACCAGATGACACAACTTGGTCCTTCTCAGATTGTGAAGCTTTCCTACTTACTACACTGCATACAAGGCCTGTAGGGAGGGAATGACCCATCCAGTACCAATTTCATCTTAATCACATATGCAAATCTTTTCCCCAGGCAACCAATTCAAAATCTGAAATCCGAAAGGAGTGCAGCTTTTTGTTTGTTTGTTTTTTGTTTTTTAAAGAACACATATTTATTTAATGAATGCATGTACTTCCATTTATCATCATGGAGAAGAAGGGTGTTATACCATATGTCCATTAAAAAGATGACATGATCAGTTCAGTTTGGTGACTCACGTCTGTAATTTTAGTACTTGAGAAGCTGAAGCAGGAGGATCAACACATGGTCAATTCTTGTCTAGTCTACATAGAGATTTCTAGACCAGCAAGTGCTACATAAGAAATCCCTGTCTCAGAACAATCCTCTCCACACACACTCAAAACCCAACAAAGCAACAAAAAAGTACGATCAATCCAAAGCTGCCCCTTATAAAAGGGTGAATCTGGAAATTACAAGAGTCAGGAGACCACAAAAAAGCCCAGTCAGTTTTAAGTAAATGAAAATAACTTGTGGAGAACCCTCTAGAAAGTATTTTGGAAGTGGAGCTGTTTTAGAGCCCTGTAAACTTGCAGCAACCAGCTAATAATCCTTTCAGATGTGTGCTGAAAGGCGGTACCAGGAATTGCCTTCAGCCTTCCTCTGCAGGCCTCAGTGAAGATGTGAAGTCCATGACCTCCAGGGCTAATGTCATCAGCTCAAGCAGCAGCAGGACCCTGAAAAACCCTAGGGACGCCTGCAGCCACAGTCATAGCTGAAGACCAATTTTGGAGGTCTGGAAGAAGTATTTTGCTTCTAATCAAGGAGGGTATTTTGCCTTGTTTACATTCAAAACTGAGTTGGCTCACCATTTTTAAAAGTAAAGTGTTCTCTTTATTAGGAAGCTTCACCGTGAGACTTCAAATACTATGGTTTGGAAAGTTTTCTCAGTTTCTCCTGGGTTTGACGTCCCCAGCCTCGTTGTGGGGTGAGACCCATCGGAGGCAGATGGACAGGGCTTGGATAAGGATCTGGTAATGCTGTCTAATCTCAGTCCTGGCTGTGAATTCATCTATACATTGTTTAATCAGCCTGGCTCTGTGAGGTTTTTGTTTTTCTGGAACGTGTGATGGCTTCGTTTGTTATGTACTGTTTGTCTTTGACGGTGTCTTCCATCTGCCCTGCGGCTGCCATTTCAGCAGCAGCTTTTATGCAAACACCACTGCCTGTCATTACCCACAGTGTAAAACTCAACACAGAATAATTATCTTTTATTTGGAAAATTTGAACTTGCTTGTGTAGTTTTTGTTTGTTTTAATATTTTGTTTATCTATTCATTCATTTTTGAATGCATACAGAGGCAGGGCCTCCTGTAGTCCAGACTGGCCTTGAACTTACTTGTAGCCAAGGATGATCTTGAACTCCTTATGCTCTGCCTCCACAAGCCTAGCTATGTGATGCTGAGCCATAAAGGCTTCATGCATTCTTGGCAGCTGACCTTGCTGGCGTTTTAAATGTATTATCTATGTGTATATAATATTCTAAATGATTGTTATCACTGTGTATATATACATGTCTATTCAAGAGGTTGACAGAAGAACTGGAAATCAGGAGACATGGAGATTATCATGTTGTTTTAATAATTGTTTCGTATTTTATTAAAGTAATACATAAAGAGTTACACCCTCTCTTTTCAGTAAGTGAGCCTATCAGGAAAAAAAAAATGTTGGTTGTATCTTCCCTGCTTCCATCTCTAACTCTAAAGTTTTTGAATAACCAAGTGCTTGGTAGCCATCTTTCTACAGCTTTAAAGCAGCGTGCCTTTTCTAAGTTTTGTTTGTGACTTCCTGGGACTTAAGACTCCAGAATTCAGTTTTCCAAAAGAAAATAATCCAACCCCATAGTGAAAAAAAAAATCTACTTTATACTGGCTGAAGCTGCAAAATTAAAGATAGAGACATTATCATAACAAGTGGTGGCAAAGATACACTTGAAACAAACAGTATTACTGTATTGCTAACTGGAATCTCAGTTAGTGGGGCTATTGTTTGCCCAATGGTCAAATATAGAGTTAGCACAAGTGAGCAGCTGCATGTCCAGGGGTACTGTGAGATGAATGGATGACTGAAGTGCACACAAGAAGTGGGAGTAACCCAGATGCCAGGAGGGTTCTAATGGGTAACTTGTATCTACACAGCGACACTGTGGATCAGTGAAAAAGAACAAAGCAATGTTGTGCACTACAACAGCAGCGACTTTTAAAAATACAACAGACCAAAAGACATAGACACACAAAGATCCTCTATCTTATGACTCTGGGTATAAGAAAGGTCAAGAAAAGGAAAACCCGTGGGGACAAAATGTAGATTAGGGGGTTGTTTGCAAGGTTCAAGAGAGTGACTGCTGTTTGGGGCAAGAGTCTAGTGTGACTGATTGCTCAACACTGTGAATAAGCTCAGAGCTATTGACCTGCACTATTTTTTTCCCAAGACAGGGTTTCTCGGTGTAAGAAGCTCTGGCTGTCCTGGACTTGCTTTATAGAATAGGCTGTCCTCAAGCTCACAGAGATCTGCATGTCTCTGTCTCCAGATCACTGGAATTCAAGGTGTGTACCAAGCCAGGTTTGACCTGGATATTTTAAGTGGGTGAGTTCATTGTTATGTAAAATGCATGTCAATAAAGTCACAGAAAGAAAAGTAAAGGTTAGCTTGTTGGCTCAGAGGGTAAAGGCATGTGCTGCCAAGCCTGATAACCTGAGCTTGGCCCCCACTCACGTGGTAGAACAGAACCGATGCTTGCTAGCTTTTCTCTGATGTCCACATGGATGGTGTGGAATGAGCATCCCACACACACATCTACAAGTGAAGAATAAATGTAATTTTAAAAGTAAATAAAAGGGAAAGTAGAAATGCTTACCTAACAGGTCCTCCCACATTCTGTTCAGATTATAGAATTTGATACCTCGTATACTGCCCTGTTCATTCTTTCACTTTAGAAACACATTTCAGTTTAAATCCTTCACCGTTATTAGATCCATGACATTGTCCCTAGTCTCTAAAATGATTCTTTGTGTTTATGCTAAATTTCAATATTTATTTTATGACAAACTGCCATCTTTTAGTCAGAACAATGCTCATACCATCCCACCTTCAAGTGGGCAATGTTGCAGGAGCAGCTCCAGCCACACCGCCCCCAGCCCAGTCTGGCTGGAGATGGCATCAGTTCTGCAGAAGGAAGGCTGGGTTTCCATGACTGCCAGTCTCCTTGCCTATTGCTTTGTAAGACCCAGACTATGTCAGTCTTGCTTCCTGCCAGTTGGCCATAAAGCAGCACTCCTACCTCCACTTGACAGACTCAACCAGTTTCTTGAAGTGCTCAGAAAACTCAGGAAACATGTTTACTAATTTATTCTGAAGGATATTTCAAGGGACACAGAGTAAGGTATGGGGAGCAGTATGTAGCGTGAGGGGTCTAAGGCTTCCACTCTACATGTCCTGATATTGGGAAGCTCTGAGAACACTGTCTCTGGACTTTGACAGAGCCTTTATTGCACAAGCATGGTTGATTAAATCATGGGCCATTCACAGTGAATTTAAGTTGTAATGTTCCCTTCCTTCTTGGACTGAGGTTGTGAGACTAAAAGTCCTAACCTTTTAATCCTGCCATGACCTTTCTAGTGATCAGCTCCTTTCTTAAGTGACTTGGGGGGATGCTAGAGATAGCCAACTCAGCACATAAAACGGTGCCAATCACTTTGTATGTTCCAAGGATACTCCCAGTGAGGACTGGGAAGGAAAAGCAAGTACTGTAGCCAGATTGTGAAAGGCCCAGCATGCCAGAAGCATGCCAAACTGAGCAGGAATTGGAGGGTTTTAATGTAGGATGTTGACAAAAGGAAAATACTGGTGACCAGGAGAAAGTACAATAAGACAGATACTAGAGCTGAATATAGGCAGGTAAGGCAGGCAGCAGTAAAGGACCTTTACAAGCGTGAGAGAAGTAGGCGTAGGAAGGACTGAAAATGGTACAGCATGCTGAAGAACTCAGTGGTGTTGGTGACAGTCAGATCTGGGAATCTTGTAATGAGAATAGAGAGTCAAATCTTACCCCCCCCCCAAAGGTTACAGTGACATAAAATGGATTGGAACTCTCCAAAAGGAGTTTGAAAACTAAATTTCCAAGGATTATGTCAAAGATTTCAAACCATCTAAAATGTAATGTTAGTGAGAGGAGTTGTTAGAGCCCAGGCTAGGACCTACCTTAGGTCTTTGACAGAATCTAGAGTCATCTGAGAGACGGGCCAGCTAGCATGCCTTTTGGGGATTGTTATTTTCAGTAAGAAGGTCCTCCTGCAGTGGGCAGCACCATTTTCCTGGCTGAGATCTTGGACTGTATAAAATGGAGAAGGTGAACAGACACAAAGGCTTGCCCATGTTTTGCTTACTGACTATAGTTGCAATGTGACCTGCAGCTTCCACCTTCCTTTGTCTTGACTTCCTTGCCAAGATGAACTGTCCCTGGAAAGGAGCCATAAAGCACCTGACCTCTCTGCCTTAAGCTGCTTTTATTGGGGCATTTTGTCACAGCATCAGAAAAGAAACTACTGATCTTAATAATAGAACAGACAACATTGAGGAACTGAACAAGATTTCCGAGGCCTAAATGAGAAAGGAACGAGTGGCTGAGAACTTATGTCTGAGCTGACCTCTACCCAGGGGCAGGAGGAGTCAAGGGAACCAAAACCCAGAGAGGAAATTTACCGGAACCTTAACACTTACCTGGAAGAAAGGAGAAAATAAGCTGTCAAAATACACATCCACCGATGTATAGATAAACAAAACACAGAGCATGCAATTTAATGGAATATTGCTTAGCCTATGGAGGAATGGAATTCTGGTATTCGTAATAATGTGAGTGAACCTTAAAAGTACAGTACTATATGAAATAAACAGAAAGGGACAAAGTGTTTGATTTTGCTTGCACAAAAACATGAAAAAGCAAATTTACAGAGGCTGAAGGCAGAGCGGTAATTAGCAGGGTTGGCGGAAGACAGTCATTATTTGGCAGAGTTACAGTTGGGGAATGATAACATCCTGAAAATGCATTGTGGTGCTGGATGGACAAAGTGATGCCGTCCTTAATGACATGAACTGGAAAAGGCTGAAGTGTGAGCTTTTGGTTAGGCTTATTTGCCGTCATGGCCGCTGTTGCACACAACTGTAAGACATCTTGGCTTCCGCAATCGCCATGCCAGCTGAAAAGACATAGTTTGTCATTCTTGTTTTGTTTCTTATTTACCTTTATTTCTTCTTAGCATTCTCACAAGAACTTTGAATGAGTTATTACCAAACCCACTCTACTAGGAATTCTATATTTTTTCTACAGTAGAAATATGATCCTTATTTCTGGGTCAAGAAATGTAAATGAAACCAGGCAATACCTTTGTATCCTCCTTAGAAAGCAAGACAGTCTACCCATTCATACCTTAACACTAGCTCAGTCTTTCTGATGCAGATAGCAGGCCACTGACTGGTTCATGGACTGTTGTCCTGGCATCACATGGAAACATGCTAAAAATGATTAATTTTGGATACATTCCCAGACCCACTAGTCCAAGTCCCCATCTTAACACGTGTCCAAGTGTTTCTTATGTACAGCAGCATCTGTGAAGCTCAGCTCTCTAATCACACTCTTAAATTCACACCCCTTCCATACGCACAGCATAGAAAGATTGTTTCTCTTCAAAGACAGAAAGTTAAAAGCAGGGGACAAACGTTAGTTGCAAGTTTGCTCTGTGATAGACACATGGATTTCCCCAGTGTTAGTTAATACATAAAGTAATAATAGAATTATAAAGAACGGTTCCCATCTAGGTGAAGAAATCTAGCTTCTATCACTTCACTGACGTCTAGCCAGTATGTACCAGAACTGGCATTTGACTTCAGGCACGCCAAGTACAAGGTGTTTTCTATTACACCAACCCACCATTATTGTTTTTGAAAATGTTATACAAACACATAATGCATTTTGACTAAATCAACCTCTCTATTGCCACCCCTCCAATTCCTCTTCTATCCCAACTGTTTACGTTCCCAACTTCACGTGTTCTTTTTCTTTAAATCCACTGCATCTGTGAAAATAACTTAGCCCACTTTTATACATATGAAAGAAAGCGTTCTGATTCTTTTGGAATGCGGAATTAACTTAGAGACTCACCAAGGGTCATATAACATGACTCAAGATCATAAAGTTGTCAGCACTGACCAGTTATTTATTGCTGCAAAGTGCTTCTCTTCATTAATCCTTACAAAAACCAGGTGAGGCAAAAGGTCCTTCTATTCTGTAAACAAAAGGCTGAAACTCTTTGTAGCTAGAGGTCTGCCCAGAGTCATAAGCAGTGAGTCAGGCCAGGACAGCAGCTGGGGATGCTTGTGTGCCAACTGCTGATGCTCCAGCTGCATCAATGTTTAGAGAGCCAGGAAACTTTTCTACAGATGTTGGTTGCTGTCTTCTGGAACCAGACTGTTGACACTTTGGACATTCACCTTTCCCTGATGTGAATAAGTGACACCATATGGGTCCTACCCACTGTGCTGGCTTTGCCTGACGCTGTTGACAAATACTTATTAATGCATGAAGTATTATGATGGAATCTTTAGAGGGGGCTCACCCTGAAGTGAACCACGGTCTTCCTGCCTTTTCTTTCTCACTTCACATGACTTGTCTTTTGATTCCAGATGCTAGGCCGTTGTATAGTATATCTCAGGAGGGAGCAAAATTCACAGCAAATTTCAAAAGTGGACTCCTCACTGCAAAGCACATGCGTCCTTTTTGTTCCTTAAAAATTTATTTATTGACACAGTTTCCCACTCTGTATGTGTGCATGCATGCACAGGAACATGTGCCACAGTGCATGTGTGGAGGTCAGAGGACTATTTGGGGGAATTGGTTCTCTTCTTCTCCCTTGTTAAGGCAAGGTCTCTATTCTGCTGCTGTAGTGCATATCCAAGCTTCATCTGTGGGTCCCAGGAATTGAACTTGGGTCATTAGGGTAGCATAACTAGCAACCATCATATCCACTGAGCCATTGCCACAGCAGTGCCTTTTCTTCTTCTAAGAAGCTTGTAGAAATAGAAAATGGTGCATTCAACAAAGAAAGCAATATGGACCAGGTCTCTTAAAATGAATTATATAATTGCATCGTGATGGAGAAATTTTGTCCAGATGTGTACCCAAAGAGTTAAGGCAAGCATGCTCTCATTTCCTATCGTGAGCATGGTGCTTTTCCATCTCAGGCACTCCTCAGGTGTCAGCCTTACTCCCACTCAGCACAGATAGGAATTTCCCCACATACTAAAACTAAAACTAAGCTGAGTACAGGGATCAAGTTACATTTTAAATGATTCTCTGCTCGTGCCCACTCATCTGTGTCCAATCTGCGTGTGTTGAAGAATCAAGTGTATTCCAGTAATATGTGCAAAAACAATTTTTATAAACTGTAAAGTTTTATATAAATGGCATTTTAAAGATGGCTGTGTGTGTTAAATTAATTGTAGTATATCTTAATTTATTCTACTATCTCAGCTAGCTTTGGCCTACTTTGTAGTCTGGTATGACATGAAGAGGCAGAACCTAACTTTGCTGGGCTCAGGCAGATTTTTCACCTGACTTAGACAGGAATCCTCACCATGTGGGAGAGTTCTAATTCCTCACCTGACCTCTTGACCTAAGATGTCTCAATTTACAATAGACTCACATTCAAACCAGGAAAGTTTAAAATCCTTCTGGTACTACTTGCTCACAGGAATACGTGTTTGTAGACAACTGTGTTTTCTTTTTTCTTTTGGTCAGAAAAACACACCCTATGTTACACAGTGTTCTCCTCCTATTTCTGCCATAGTTTCAAAGATACTACAATAAATACAATATTAAATTTTAACTCCTTCATACCTTGTATGTCCTATTTTACTTTTCTTGTTTTAAATTATTTTTACATTCAAAAGTTGCATATATATATATAATGAAACATAACTGCATTTACCCCCATTTTCCCATAGGACCAATCCCACATGAGTGCTACCCAAGCATGACTAGGGGATCATCCACAGGAGCATGGGAAACCTACCAGTGGCCACACACTCAGTGAAGAACAATCTTTCTTCCCCTGCAGCCATCCACTGCCAACAGCTCCCCAGGAAAGAGTAGGGACTGGAGATCATCTATCTGTTCTGTTTATATCAGAGTGGCTTGCCCTTGTGTGGACCTTGTGCTGATGACCACAGATGCTATGAGATCATGATTGCAGTAGCCATGTCCTGTGCACAGCATGTCTCTGTCCTCTCCTCATCCTCTGATTCCTACACAGTGTTTCGTGAGTGCTGGTTATGATAGTGATGGGGATAATGTAACATCCCATTTGAAGTTGACCACTATTGTCCTAGTCAAGATTATTATAGGTGTGATGAAACTCCACGACCAAAAGCAAGTTGGGTTTATTTGGCTTACACATCTACACACTGTTCATTATTGAAGAAAGTCATGATGGGAACTTGAACAGGTCAGAAACCTGAAAGTAGAAGTGGATGCTGATTACTGCCTTGCTATTCATGGCTTGCTCTCAGTCTGTTTTTTTTTTTTTTTTTTTTTTTTAAGATTCTAGGACCACAAGCCCAGGGAAGGAAACCACCCTTATCAATTTCTAATTATGAAAACACTCTACAGGTGTGCCTACAATCTATCATGGCGTTGGCATTTTCTCAGTCAAAGTTACTTCCTCTTAGGTGACTATAGCTTGTGTCAAGTTGACATTAAACTCACCACATACTTATCCTCAGCGTTTGTCCAGGTTTGCATCTCTCTGCTGACTGCTGACCACTGCAAAAGAAGCTTCTCTGGCCAAGGTTGATGAGAACAGCCTAGACCTATGGGTATAAACCTCTCTGTTCCACTTTTACCTATAATTTCCTGTTATATTAAGCACATTCAAGATAATTTCTTAGGCATGATACACATCTAATGTGTGCTTTGCCACAGTTGTCAATAATTGAGAGTAATCTCACTATAGAGAAGGAACAGAAGCAAAGATGTTACTTTAAATACAGAGATAAAAATCAAAACAGTGGCATTGAGGTGGAGAAATAGGATGCACATTACGTTTTATTTAGGTTTTCTCAAATTAAAAGCTCTTGGTAAACACCTTACAATACTTAGTAGGTATTCATCCAACAATGGGTATACTTTTTCCTCACTGCAATTATATAAAAATCATTTAAACTGTAATTGTTAATTGTTTCAAATATTTAATTGGTATGTTTTGAACATCTCAAATAGCTCTGAATATCTAAGCTCATGTTTCAAGTTTAATCAAATACTACTTATAGGGTCTAAGTTTACTGACAAAGTGTGATGGTTTGTATATGTTTGGGACAGGGAGTGACACTATTAGGAGGTGTGGCCTTGTTGGACTAGGTGTGTCACTGTGGGCATGGGTTTAAGACCCTCATCCTAGCTGCCTGGAAGTTAGTCTTCTACTAGCAGCCTTCAGATGAAGATGTAGAACTCTCAGCTCTTCCTGCACCAAGCCTGCCTGGATGCTGCTGTGCTCTTGCCTTGATGATACTGTACTGAACCCCTGAGCCTGTAAGCCAGCCCCAATTAAATGTTGTTCTTTATAAGACTTGCCATGGTCATGGGTCTCTTTACAGCAGTAAAACCCTAACTAAGATAGAAGTTGGTACCAGAGACTGGCTTATTGCTGTGATAGGCCTGATCATGCTTTTCTTTGGAAGAATGTGTATCTTGGGACTTTGGATTTGGAAAACCATGGATTGCTTTAAGTGGGGCTTAATGGGCCAACCTAGAAGGAATATGAAAGACAGTGGTGCTGAGGGTCATTTAACTGTGTAGGCCTGCTAGCCCAAGAGGAGAAGAACTTTAATATGTGGCCAAGAGACTGTTTTTGTGATATACTGATGAAGAATATGGCTGCTTTTGGCATTGTCTGAAAAGACTACCTAAGGTTAAGGTAAAGAGGCTTACATTAATTGCATCAACAAAGGAAGTCTCATAAAAGCCCAGCAGAGACTTTGTTCTCTGGTTAAGTCTAATGAAGAGCATTTTGAACAAACATAGCAAGCTGAGAAAGGAAAAATACAAAAAATATACTTTGAATATTAAAGGGACACAAGGAAGTGAAATAGAGCTAAATCCTTTGTCCAAGATATTAAATTGAATTAAGGGAGTAATGACCTTCAGGTAAGATCCTACCCAGCTAAGTTTAGGACCAGGTATGGGAGTACAAACCAAAGACAAACAGATCTCTGAGTTCAAGGCCAGCCTAGAACAGAACAAGTTCTAGATGAAGAAAAACTTAAATTCAGGCTGGGTGGACCACACCATTAATCCCACTGCTTAGGAGACAGTTATGCTGATCTCATGTTTAAAGTCAGTCCATAGAGTAAGTTCTAGGACACCCAAATTTAGGCAGTGAAGGAGTTGGAAAACAGAAAGGTGATGATAATATAATAGAACAAGGGACCATGTTCCAGCTCCATCAAGCAGCAGAGTTTGGCAGCTTTGGCTATGTGGCTCTGACTTTAGAGTACAGAGGGACTACTGGGACTATTGATGCTGGTCAGCTGGAGCTAAGAAATTAGTGGTGATTAAGAAGAGACCTGAATTACTGAGGTGAAATCTTCTGGGAAGTGTTTCTGAGGGCACAAAGAAACTGTGTTCCAGAGATAGCCAAGGTTGTACCTCATGCTGCAACTGTACTTGGTAATGTGTAAGAGTCACCCAGTGGTACTGGTTTTGAAGGCATGAAGGGGCCATGAAGAACAGCTGAGGCTTGGCTCTATGAGAGGCCTGGGAAGGCCGCTGGTGAAGATGCAGCCTCAGTTGCAGTTGACAGCCCAGGACTGAGGGGGTCATGCAAAGGATTTAAGGCTTGGCACTGTGAAGGGAACCTGTGAGAGACTATTGGTGAAGCCTAGTTGCAGTGGAAGATTCCAGCATATTGGAGATGCCAGTACCATGGGATGATCACCAAGAACAGCGACAGCAGTGGAGTGGATCAACTGTAGCTACAGAGGGCAGAGCTGTAGAAGTGATGCCAGCCCTTTTGAAGGAGCCCAGGAGATCGTGTGTGGATCCCAGGCATTGAAACAAGATATCAGAGCTGTGGGATATCTGCTGAGGAAAGCTGCCAACAGGGAGTGTAACAAGCCCAGAAGAAAGAAGTTTGTTGCAGTCTACAAGGATGAAAAAGGAGTTGGAGATCTGAAGACCACTTTGACATCAAACATAGAGATGTTTGGAGTGTACCCAGCTGGTTTTCTGTTTGCTTTGGGGATTACAGTTAACTGATGAAATGAATCTCAGAAGAGACTTTTAACATTGTTGAGGCTGCTATAGACTATGTAAACTCTGAAAGTTGGACTAAATGTAATTTTCATTATGCTATGTTTAGGTATGGCCCCCATAGCCTCATGTGCTTGAATGAGCCTATGGGGGCCAGGGAGTGGAATGTGATGGTTTGTATATGCTTGGGCCAGAGAGTGGCACTGATAGTAGGTGTAGACTTGTTGGAATGGAGGTGTGTCACTGAGGGCATGACCCTCATCCTAGCTGCCTGGAAGTCAGTCTTCCACTAGCAGCCTTCAGATGAAGATGTAGAACTCTCAGCTCTTCCTGCACCATACCTGCCCGGATGCTGCTATGCTCTTGACTTGATGATACTGGACTGAACCCCTGAGCCTGTAAGCCAGCCCCAATTAAATGTTGTTTTTTATAAGACTTGTCATGGTCATGGTCATCTCTTTACAGCAGTAAAATCCTAAGACAGAAAGCCTTTCCCATTTTCCTTTACAATCGAAGGAAGTCTTGCTGGTCCGTTGTTCTCTTACCAAACATCTATTAATTGAGCATATGTGATATCCAAGCCACTAAACTAGAATTTCGAGATGAGGTATAGTAGTGTATAAAAAAGACTTAGTACCTTAATTCAAGAACGTACATTCTAACACAAACAATAGTAATAATAATTAGTTATCATATTACTTTATTGAGAACTTATGAAAGGCCAGGTATTGTGCTGGGAACCTTTCGCAAATTATTTCAAGCAATTTTTCCTATGAATAGGACATGCAAATTTCCCATTCTCTCTCTCTCAAAAGAGAATAGAGTCTAGAAAGATGGCTTCGTGGTTAAAAGGACTTGCCATGAAAGCAAGAAGGACTGAGTTTAAATCCCCAGCACCCACATAAAAGTCCCACATTTCTGCAGGTGTGTGTAGTCCCTGCATTGGTGGCTGGAGACATTTGTGTCCTCAGAGATTGCTGGCTGGACATTCTACTCAAAACCATGAGCATCTGCTGAAGTGAAAACATTGTCACAACCTGTGTGTGTATGTGTGTGTGTGTGTGTGTGTGCATGAGTACACAACCATGCACACATACATATCCATCTACCATATACATACACACCACAAAAATGAGAAGTAATATAATGCACTCAAGTCAAGTTTGAAGTTTGTTATCATTAACCAAAGTGGCAGTTAATGTCTTTGACAGTAGATATGACAAAACACCCAATACCAGGAACCAGGAATGGACACTGTTCATAAACAATAAGCAGGCACAGATGGCCAGTAAATTCTCTCTTGTCCCTGGATTTGTGTGTGGGATCTGGGGTCACAGGAGAGGATCAGACAGGCTGAGGAATGGCCTGCTGTCTGGACAGTAGATAGTGATTGTAGCAGGCGCTCAGTTAGTCCTTCCACACAGAACAGGAGCAAGTAAGATTCAGTGTCTCTTCCTAAGGATTGGCAGATCAGAGATTCGGTTTTGGTTCTGAGTTTAGAAGTCTCAGGATCCTGCAGGAGTCATTTATTGTCTTAGATAATTTCTTGTAATATTTCTTGTTAAACTCAGTCTCTCACCCGCAGAGTTCAGAGGCAGCATGGGGATGGGGTTTGCAGGAACTTCGAGTTGACAGGAGCAATTCCTAAAAGCTACCCAACTTCCTTTCTGTGCACAGTGTCTTGTTGAGTTGTCATTATTTTTATTCTGGTGGCATGGTGACAGTCTGAAATTTGAAACTTTACAAGGCAGTAAAATGCATTTGAACTGTCAAATAATTTAGGCTAAGTAAACCCTGTACACAAATATGTAATTAGGTGAATTGCTGCTGTTGCTTTCGGAATGTAACTGCTCATCCAGTAAAAGCTAAAGGTGTGCCCCAATTAATGTCTTTCAAATATGCGCTGATGTTAATATAATTGTGATGCTGTGATTATATTCACATGGATTTGTGGTTCTTGGGGGAACACACAGCTGCAGAAGATACTGCCGCTGCTATAATGATTTCTCACTGTTTATGATATGTTTTACTCAGCCAGTGTTAAGGGTCAGATAAAATGGGCTGTTGATTTGCTGTGACTTGCTTCTGTGACTGGAAAAATACATGTTTGTTACATTCTGTTAAAGAGGTTCTCTTTCACAAGTTAGATGGCAAGTAACAATGTTTGTTTCCCTTCACAGTTCACTGGCTGTGCAATGCAGAGGCTTTCAGAGGCTTATGTTCAGCAGACATTAAGAAGGTAGATCCTCCTCTTAGGTTATTATTGCCGTGAACAAACACCTTGACCAAGGCAACTCTTATAAGGACAACATTTAATTGGGGCTGGCTTACAGGTTCAGAGGTCTAGTCCATCATCATCAAGGCAGGAACATGCAGTATCCGTGGAGGCATGGTGCAGGAGGAGCTGAGAGTTCTACATCTTCATCTGAAGGCTGCTATAAGGAGACTACATTCCCACGCAGCTAGGACAAAGGTTTTTTTTTTTTTCCTTTTTTAAAAAAAATGGATATTCTCTGTATTTACATTTCAGATATTAATGCAATTAACATCTTGCCCCATCCCTCTTCCCCTAATACCATTCCCCTCCCCCTCCCATTGCCTCCATGAAGGTGCTCCGTCTCCCCCACCCTCTCCCATCTTGGCATTCCTCTACACTGGGAAAATAAGCCTTTGATGGACCAAAGGCCTCTCCCAATGATGCTAGAAAATGCTATCTTCTGCTGTATATGTACCTGGGGCCATGGGTCTCTCTATTTGAACTCATTGGTTGGTGTTTGGGAACTGTGGTGGGTTTGGTTAGTTGATAATTTTTTTCCCCCATGGGGTTGCAGACCCTTTCAGCTCCTTCCATCCTTTCTCTAGCTCCTACATTGGGGTCCCTGTATTCATAGGATGAGGATATTAAAGCCTATGCCACAGTGACACACCTATTCCAACAAGGCCACACCTCCTAAAAATGCCATTCCTATCAAACCATCACAATCCTGGTCTGCATTGATCTTCATAGCAGTCAGTCTTCTGCCTTAACCACTTGACTGCCTGTCCCACTGACCTTCATGGATAACACATATTTCTGTGGCTTTTCCTCAACTACTGACACCCTGGTAAGTGGAGCAGCAAGACCTAAGGAGGGAGGTCATCAGAAGCAAGACTGGTATGCTACCTTGCTTCTTTCTGAATTCTCTCTCTTTCCTGCAGTGCCGAGAAAGTGCAGTGCTCTTACATGTGACTGAGTTAGTTGTTCTGGAAGCTTTTGTGTAATTATTATAGCTACTTAGCCCATGAAACAAAATGGCTTTTTTTTTTTCACCCTAAGGCATGGCTCTCAGGAAATAGACTCTTGTGTCTTCAGGTTTTCTCATTTAATTACACAAAGGAGGACATTTATTTTTGGCTTGCTATAGGATGAATCAATGTATGGTGCTATTTGGAGGTCAAGTTGGAAGATGCTACAATCCATTGTTGGGATACAGTCCAAAATGGAGGGGAATTCTGAGTGCTTGCAGGAAAACTTTCAAGAAAACAAGGCAAGGGTCTTGTGACCCCAGTACCTTCGAAAGCACAGAATTGCTGTTGGAATCTGTGTTTCCCTCTGACCAGGTGTGCTAGGCAGTCATGAGTACTTTAGCAGTTGTTATTCATGTGTCTCTTTAAGAAACATGTTTTGCCACGTGATGTGTCCTTGTGATTGTTCACTTTACTCAGGGGACCCTTCTTAACTCTCAGAGTACAAACTATCTGATGCTCTGAATAAAGTTGGCTATTGCATAAGACGTTAGTCACCTCAGTTTTAGTTCCTGCTCTCACAACGAGCCTGGCCAGCAGCCCATGTTCATACAGACGTGTTGGTTGGGACTGTGGTCAGGGCAACTCATCTTCTGAACATCTCAGACTTCTAAAAAGTTTCTCGACAGAAAAACTGCTGACATTTTCAGAGTAAGTGATTCTTTGCAGAGAGGATGTCTGGGTGTATGGTAGGATATCTATCATCTCTGCCCAGTTAACTCTGGAAGCACTTTTTACCAGCAGAATCACCCCGGTTGAGAAATATGTTCAATATTAGATTATAAATGATAGAACCCGTTTTCCAGGAATGATAGGCAATCTAAGCACCAATATGTTGGTCATATCTTTGTCGCTGTGACAAACACCTGACATAAATCAACCTAAAAAGAGGAAGGTGTATTTGTCCACAGTTGCTGGCCCGTTGCTTTAGGACCTATAGTGAAGTAGTGCATCATGGCAGGAGGATGCAGAAGAGGCAGCTAATTCATCCCATGGTGGCTAGAACATGAAAGAAAGAGGAGGGTTGGTTAAGGTCTTAATATTGGACTCTAAAGGTATCTCCACTGAGTTCACTTCCGTGCCCTAGGTCCCATTGTCTAAACATTCCACTACCACCTTGCTAACCAAACCTTTTGTATGTGGACCTTTGAAAATCTCAAAAGTCAACATTCCCGATCTAAACTCCATCAGCTCCCCCCCCCACAATGTTCTAAGTTCAATTTCTGGAACCTGCTAACATGCTATGTTGTATGGTGAAGGAAAATCAGGGTGGCACTAAGGTTGCTAGTCATCTATCTTTAGAATATCTGGATAAATCCAATGTAATCAGAGGGATTTTTTTTAACACTGAATGGGTGAGGCAGCAGAGGTCAGAGAAATGAGACATGAGGACCTGCTTGGTAGCTTTGACAGTGAGTAAGAAAGTTCAAGGAGCAACAGAATGTAGATACACTCTAGAAGCTAGAAAAGAAGAAGAAATGGATCCTACTAAAGATGCACATGGAAGAACACTGATGTTTTAGTGGTGCACATATAAATCTTCTGACAGATAGTATAGGATACATAAATGTTACCAAAGTGGTGGTACAGGTTAGTATAGCAGCAATAGAAAACAGCAAAATAGGATAGACCCTTACATCATATGCAATAATTAGTATTTCCTCAAAAAATCCAATAAACATCAGAAAAAATGTTCAATAACCATCAGCAAATGGTTGCAAATCAAAACAGCATGAGGCATCACTTCATGTCTACTATGATACTTATAATAGTTACATAATAACAAATGTTGACAAAGATATAAAAAGGGATCATTACGATGCCTGTGGGAATGTAAAATAGTTTATCTACTTTGGAAAGTGTCTAGTGATTTCTCAAGGGAATAAACATAGAAAATCGAGGTGTGACAGGGCATGCTTGAAATCCCTTCACTAGAGAGACCAAAACAGATGGCCCCTTGATGATTTGAGACCAGAGTGAACTACGTAATGAGACATTGTCTCAAACCAAGAGACAAACAATACAAGGCCTCTGTGTGTGTGTGTGTGTGTGTGTGTGTGTGTGTGTATACACTACTTTTCAACAATGACTCAGCATTTTCATTTCAAGAGATTTGAAAACATGTATCTATATTAATATTAGCATGAAATATTAGGGACAAATAAACAAGGAATGTTTATGGTTTAATAGAGATTAATTTGTATGTCACGTTGTCAAGGGTTCAATTGTGTTGGCTAGTTTATTTTGTCAACATGAGACAAGCTTGAGTCATCTGAGAAGAGAGAATCCAAAAGAGAAAATGCCTCTACCACATTGGCCTGTAGGGAACTCAAGGCTTTTCTTGATTGATGATTGGTGTAAAAGGGACCATTTTACTGAGAATGGTGCCTTCCTTGGGCCGGTGATCCTGGGGTGTATTTGAAAACAACTTGGGCAACCCAGGAGAAGCAAGGCAGTAACCAGCACTCCTTCATGGGATCTGTTCACTTCTTTCCCCCAGGTTCCTGCTATTGAGTTTTTGCCCTGACTTCTCTCTGATAAACTATGATGTGTAAAGCAAATAAATCCATGTATCACAAGCTGCTTTGGTCATGGTGTTTCTTTCTTTTTTTATCATATAGAAAGCAAACTAATATCACTAATATCGATCTACTCACCTAAAAACATGAGCAAGGACAGGCACGAAGCACTGCTTTTCCCTCAGACCTCTTTATATCTGGGTGGATCACTGGCAGATGACACACACATTAAGGGCCAGTCTTACCCCTCATTTAATTTGTAACTGCACTTCCAGACACACTCAGAAGTATTCCTCCTGCATGACTCTGAATCCCACAAAGCTGACACCATAGAGACCAACAGTCACAGCAGCCCACCTAGTCTTTGAATTTTCAGCTTTGCTGCTTCTGGGCCCCAGTCAAGCAGTCAGACCATTCTCTACTGTCTATTGTCCCTGTGGAGTCAGAAGCATCAATATAAAAAGCATTTAGAAGTACTTTTTCTATGAAGGGATCAAATATCTGGGGCAGTGGCTGGGGGAAAAATGGGGTACAAATGATAGAAATCGGTACGCTTATTTTTGGCCCCAATATTTTACCATGTGTTATGAGAGTACTGCTTCCTCTCCCAGGACTGGCTCATTGCCACTGAGAGTGCAGATGTTTCCATTTAGAAATTAGTGCTTGTATATAATGATGCAGAAGACATACCTGTGACCCACTCAGGATAGAAGCACATAACTGAATTAAGCTCTGTAAAGGCGGAGGAAGAAACATTTTGTCTAAAAACCTCAAATCTCACTCTGGGAGTCACTTCAGATGGCCTTTGAACCACACTACAATATATGAGCCATACTCTTAACTTGAGAGGAAACTCGTTTTAAACGGAATATTTTACTTAGGAAGGTTAGTGTTCTCTTTTGTTTGTCTTGCTTTTATGCAGTATTGACTATTTTTTCACTGAGTAATTAAAGGCAACAGAAACGTATTTATGGATACAGATAACTAACACAGATCTCTCTGATAAAACATCTGAACTTTACTATACTTAAGGGCAATAAAGTAATCATTGTTATATAAATAAATGCATTGGACCAGACTTGGGGATGGATAGGGTTGGGATGGGCTTCTTTTGCTCTTTAGTCAAACTATGGAAATGCAGACATTTGATTTTTTTTATCATTCATTATATATCTAATTATCAAATAGTTTTAAATAGCTATCATATCCCATAGTCCTAATACTCATTTAAAACAAACTTATATACATATGAGAAATAATAACAAAAAAAAAAAAAGAAAGAAAAGAAATCGGTACGCTGATGGAAAAAGTCTAGGAAGTTAGGATAACAGGACTGTTCAAAAGACTCAGTGGGTAAATATGCTTGTTTCCAATCCTGAATTCCAAGAAAACACACACACACACAATGTAATTTTAATATTTGAGAAAGAAAGCTATAATATAATATGCTGAGAATAGGATTCCTAGAGATGAGCCAGTAGCTCTGAAATATACTGTAAGTGACAACATTTTATTTGAAAACAAATGATGACATATAATTCACTTCTATATAAATTTTAGCATGAGTATATAAATCAGTTATCCAGTAGACATATATTAAAACATCATTGAGAATTAAAAACCGTGTTACTTTTACAGTGACAGGGATAAACAAGGGCTCCTCAGGAAATTCACCACTAAAGAGGTAACTATAGAAAACGTGGATTGCTGTCCAGCATGAGGTGTGCTCTCATAGGAGCACGGGGAGAAGAATCTTCACTGTGATAGCGAACATCCAAAATACTCGGACAGCCACTTAAATAGATGAAGTCTGAGGAAATGTAGAGGACATACCACTAATTCTTTCAGGGCTGTGGAATCTCAAATCTGCTGTGCCTATGGGAGAATTACAAAAGGAACCAGTCGTTTTTTATTCACCCCATTCTTTTCTTCCTGCAAGATGACTGGGAAGACAACGTCCATGTGAATGTGGTTATTGGACGTCACAGTGTGACCACTTAGTTGGTCTGCCATTACAAATCTGGAAAAATGGCTGGTACAGGGAGCCATTAGGACAAGTGGCAGAAGAACTTTGTAAAATCAGATGCAGCTTCCATGGGAAACTATTAGGGAGAAGTTGCATTAGAATGGAGAAAATAAAGCTTATTCTATTTGAACTTGACTGTCTTTCCCTGAGTGTGGGATGTTGCATAAAATTGTACCATGTGACTCACTCTACCTTGAGAGGAGAGGGAGAATGGAGTTTTGGAAGAAGACCTGTACTGGCTGGTTTTGTGTGAACTTGACACGAGAAAGGAGCCTCAGTTGAGGAAATTCCTCCATGAGATCCAGCTGTAAGGCATTTTCTCAACTAGTGATCAAGGGGGGAGGGCCCAGCCCATTGTGGGTGGTGCCATCCCTGGGCTGGTAGACCTGGGTTCTATAAGAAAGCAGGCTGAGCAAGCCAGGGGGGAGCAAGTCATTAAGTAACATCCCTCTGTGACCTCTGCATCAGCTCCTGCTTCCTGACCTGCTTGAGTTTCAGTCCTGACTTCCTCTGGTGATGGACCGAGATATCGAAGTGTAAGCTGAATAAACCCTGTGCTCCCCAACTTGCTTCTTGGTCATGATGTTTTATGCAGGAATAGACACCCTGACTAAGACAAGTTCCAAACCTGAACTTGCCTTTCTATATCATATCATATATCATATCATATCGTATCATATCATATATATTATAGATGCTCTCTTTTCTTGTTTGTATAGAATTGTGAGCAACATCTGCAGATGGGAGCATGGATGAGGACCAAGTGGAGGTGACTGCTGGCAGCAGGCAGCAGTACATTTGTAAGTACATTGTAAGATGCCCTCACCAAACCCAGACCCATTTTGTCCCTATATACTCTCAACCTTGTTAAACTTCCATGTCCTTCATTGTTTCTAATTGCTGTAAAATTAAAATGCTTTTGGGATTTATGATGTCACTAGGTGTGGATTGCTTTAGTCTTGTAACACAAATCGCATTATATTGAATAGATAGCTGTAAAACGCCCAGTCTAGTTAAAGCTGAAAGAGGTGATACATATATTTGAAAACATTTTTTAAAAGTAGAAGTGGTGTTACCATTCATTTAAAAAAAGAATCTTTTTCTTTTATGTGCATTGGTATTTTGCCTGCGTGTATGTGTGTGTAAGAGTGTCAGATCTTGGACTTATAGACAGTTGCGAGCTGCCATGTGGGTGCTGGGAATTGAACCCTGGTCCTCTGAAAGATCAGTCATTCCTCTTAACTGTTGAGCCATCTCTCAAACCTCAACTATTCATTTTAACACATTTCATAGTGCCCTAAAAACATTACAATTCTAAGTCTGTTGCCAAAAATGACTAGTGGCTAACATTCACATTGTACCTAGATTCTGTTTTATCCTCCTTTATTCAAGAATGCCTCTGCCATCTGAGGATTATCAAGCTAATTTGTAGCCAGCCAGAGTGGTGGCCCTCTGTACTTGGCAGACAGAGTTTTGAACATCCCAGGTCAGCCTTTACTACTTAGTGAAACCCTGTCTCAGAGCAAAGAAGTTTTAAAATAACTTTAGTCAATTAGCAATTGTGTATGTGTGTTACAGGGATCTAAGTGCATAATGTATTCGTACATTTATATTTGCCTCACCATATTTACTTCTTAGTGGAGGATTTGTCTTAGAGGTGTGTTGATGTTAAGGCTTTCAGGCCCACAGAGAGGCCAAGGAGGAAAATGGCATGACAATAAAGCCCAGGTAAAGCTTAGAGGAAAATGGCTCTTCCTTTTCTTTCCTGGGGAAAACTCTACTGTTCAACTGTCATTATAGCCCAGAGGACATTTGTAAAGAGATCTCTGCTCCAAGGCAGGTGATGGAGGAAGTCTGTTTCCTGTCATCAAGGAAGCTTCTAGTGCAAAGAGAAGCCTGAAAACCAGGGCTCTTTGGTTTAAAGATCTCACCAAGCTCAGCTCTGTGAAAGAACTGTACGCCAGAAGCTGGAGTTAGATGGGCATTTTCCCAGAAGCTAGCATGGAATGTAAAGTTAAAGTACAAGTCTGATTCTGAGCTCAGAGGTATGTGATTCTGAGACTGCTGTTATGTGGCCTAATGGGAACAAACCGCTGTGCTCCCATAAAGAACAAATCTCACATAAGCTCAGCACTTCCCAGGATAACACCATGGGAAGGGCTCATTGTGGAAGATTGGACAGAAAGGTACGTGTCTTAAGTATCCATATCTTAAGAGTCGTGATTGATCATCTGCATGGATCTAGTATTCAAGGACACAGTCGCTTACTTAAAGACTAGTACCTCCATCGATCTAGTGTTACCACGGTTTTTTGAGTGCTGATATAGAAAAGGTTGACATTGTTCTGATTCCTACCCCTTCAGATTTGGTTTCCTTTTTCTCTAGAAGATTTCAGGAGCTCATTTTCCCCCACACTTAATGAAACAAAGTGAATGTGGCTCTTCAAAAAAAAAAAAAAATCTTCTGACAGCCATGAATATCTGGAAATTTCTATTTCTGAAAGTTGTAGACTACTGTCTTAAATTACTTGGCAATGACCCCACTTCCTTTTCCTCCTCGAATACATCTGAGATGTCTGTCTTCTGGGCCTGGGGTTTCTGCAGTTTGTGTTTGCTCCTTGTCTTTCACTTTTCCAAAATCTGTGCCACTTCCCCATCCTCATTCTGGTGGATTAAAACATACTTTGATGATCTTTTTATCGTCATCCTCGCCTACGTTCCTATCTAATGTAGCATGCTGCCTTTGTTTCAATGTGCAACTTCCTTTGTAACTTTTGGCTGTTAGCTGTAGGGTTTTCTCATTTATTTTCTTGTCTCTTGTCTGTTGGGTGGGGGAGGGCTCCTAATGCTGAGGACACACTCAAAGCAGTTCTGAGGTAGTGGCTGGCTTTTCTGAAGGGCTGTGACTCTCGAACTGAGGAGCCCTGGGCTCACTAGAGACATTTTTTTAAATTCTAATTTTATTCTAATTTTTTATTTTATTCTTGGTACCTAAAATTTTTTTAGCCTCCTTAGAATAAAAGCCATCAAAAGTGCCAGATGTTAAAAACGCTTTTAAAGATTCTATAAGGAACAGCAAAGAATTATCTGAGACAAAGGTCAGCTGTCCCAAGGGGAGAAACCCTGTCCCAGGTGACAAGCTAGTGTGCTTTCTCACCGTGGATGCCATAGTCAGGAGAAGAAGATCACTTCTCTGGTTTGTAGGTAGTTTCTTCAGGGAAGGATGCTTCAACCTTTTCCTGCAGAGCATACCCTGCATGCTCCTGGGTCAAGCTCAACAAAGGAGGTGGGCGTTAGTATGCAGACTTTTGCTTTACAATCTTCACTGTAGCCTTTTACACATTCTACTCCCCATTTATCCTCTCTCTGCTCCAAGTACTTCTGGGGGAGTTGTCACCAAGTTGAAAAGGACAGGGATGAGGATCCACATTAGATTCTTAGCTTTTTCAAGTAATCTGCTTATTAACATCTACACCCCCACCCACCCCATTTCTGAGTGCTGAGCTCTCTCTTTTTCTAACCCACTCTGGAGTCCTGTGGGTGTAATCAGCTTGCTTCTGGGTGGTATCACACCTGCAGATACTTAAAATGACCTTACTCATCCACATAAACAATTAGCCCCCTTCCTGTGACTCCTTCCTAATGCAGTATGGTTTGGGGTTAGAGATGTTTTCTGGGTTCAGCAAAGATGGGATTTAAGTTTCTGTTTCTCAATCTTACTGTGACAAAGAGGTTGGGAAGTCTCTGAAGGGAAGTTTCTGCCAAAGGACAAAACCCTACTCTGTCTCTTCAGTTGCACCAAGTCAGAATTTAAATACAGTAGGTACTCTTTCCGAAGTTCCAATAGCAGCTCCATCATGGCTGTATCATGGACAGTCTTTCTGTTTTTCTTCATTTTGTGGTTCTGAGCACTGGACCCAGGGCCTCATGCCTCTCTAGTCAGGTGTTCTATCACTTAACTACACCTGCCAGTCCAGGCTTTTCTTTTGGCTAACAAAGAGAGTAAATGTAATGAATGAATGATTTGGAGTGCAGAGGAGAAATGTCTCTTAGGAGACAGGAGGAAGAGTGAGACTAGTTAAAAGTTAGGTTGGCCTTTGCTCATCAAAGAATGGGTGGGAAAGGAGAAAGGATAAGGGAGAAACTGTTCCAGTCAGAAACAATACAGGTTACATAGAGGTGGAGATGTAAAAAAAAGTTGCTAGGGTGAATAATTAATAGCTATTATTAGCATTTGGCTGGCAAGTCCTTCCAACCTTTACTTTATATCTGTGTAGAAGATAGAATGATCCCTATCATGTTCCTCAGAGTACCTTTGAAGAAACTTAGGCAAAGAGAGGCCCATTAGCTGGTCGGTCACAGATTAGGAAGGGAGGCTCTACAGGTGGAGTCCAGGGAATGTGCTTCTGATAATCTCATGTGGGTGTGTCTTCAAGAGGAATGCCACTACAAGGGTAAAGAATGGTAGTAGGCAGGGTCAGTAAGGGTGGTAGAGCAAGATTCTTGAAAGGTCTTGGGATTTAAGGATTTGGATCAAATATAATGCATTTCTGGGATTTATTAGTTATGAATCTCATTGCTAAGTTCTTTCCATCAATAATTCCTATCCATCCAATGAAAGGCCTTTACTTCTCTTTTCTGGAGTATATCCTAAGTTGCCTCCCATGCTGTCCTAAAACTTTTCTCTATGGTGACACTTAATTAGCAGGGTGTACTGGCTGGTTCTGTTGAGTGCTTCCAGCAGCTTTGAAGTCTTGCTGTTTAAGCATGGGATGTTTCCTTAACTAGTTAAATTAAATCTTTCACATTTGAAAAAGTAGTTCATCATGCTGCCGGGTCTGACCTAAAACTCGCTAACTTCATGCTTTAGTCTCTAGGGCGCAGAGATTAAATTACAGGTAACATTGTGTCACCTTTTGACATAGTTTTATGTTTTCCTTCACCATCTGGGTTCTGTTTGTTCTTTTTTTCCCCCTCATGTAATTATTCTGACTAGAGTCTCTGGCACAGTACTCAAGGACAAACTTGTTTTGTTTCTGATCCATTAAGTAGAATATGACTCTATTCTCTTTGACAACCCCTATCAGTTTTTAAAAGTTTTTCTTTATTTGTAGTCTACGAAGTGCTTTTTATCATGAAAAATGTACTCTCCCAAATGGTGTTTCTATACTTAATGAGTCAGTTATTAAGTTTTTAATGTTATTGGTATAATTTACACTAGTTTTTAGATATTGAACCATTTCTGCCTGTGGTATTTTATCATTTGTATAAGTTTTGAGCTCTAGTTGCTAGTATTTTGTTGAGAAGTTTTATATCCATGTCTGTAACTTGGCTGTGGTATCTTTCTGTGATGGTTGGAATAACAGAATAAAGCTGGTCTCATGAAAGAGACTAAGACATGTTACTTTCTTTTCTTCATTTTTTTGTCCTTTTGATAAAAGTTAGTGAGTGGTTTATAAATTCATCAATGAAATTCAGCAAAGAACCCAAGTTCTTCTTTCTTTTCCGATAGTTCTTGGCTTCTGATTTAGTTTCTTCACTCATTATAGGCCCATTCAAACAATCTCTTACATCCTTTCTTCTTTTTATACAGGGCTCACCTTAGAGCTCTGGTTGACTTGAAACTCGCCATACTGACCAGGCTGGCCTCGAACTGGTGGTCGTCCTCCTGCCTCTTCTTCCCACAGCATTGCCAGACACTGTCTTGCTTCTTTAGTTACTCCTGTTAGTTTGTGTCTTTTAAAGCATTCACTCATTCATTCTATCTAAGTTGGATAACTTGTTTATATACAATAATTCTTATTGCTTCTCTCTATTTTTTTTTTTTATGTCTGTGAGATTTGGAGTAATGTCCTTGTTCTTCATTTTGAGTCTAGTTTTTTAATCTTGTCACTTGTCCATTTAGTCAGTCTCCGGCAATTTTGTAGAACTTCACAAAGAACCGGTTTTTTGTTTCATTAATTTTTTTTATCATGTTTATTTTCTGTGGTTTTAAAAGACATTTTTTGGCCTACTATAATATGTATGTTACAGTACATGTATGGAAGTCTGAGGACAACTTGTAGTCAGTTCTCTCCTTCCACCTTGAGCTACAGAAATTCAACAAGGTCATCATAGTCCTGTGGCTTTTACCCATGGAGCTATCTCCCAGAATCTGCTCTGTGTTGATTTGAACCAATGTTTGTGGTCACTTGCTTCTATGCTAAATAAATTCCTTAGTACTTTTTAATTAGTGGGTCTACTACTAAATTGTTTTTATTTTGTTTTTATGAGAATAGTTAAGTTTGCCCTCCTCACTGAAAGCTAGTTTTTCTGGATATAAAATTCTTAGTCAGGTTTTTGATAGCCTCAGACCTTTCCATCTATTCCCTCACTGCCTCTGGACCCATGTTTCGGAGGTGTCAGCTGCCGCTCTTGGGGTTCATTTCACATTATATTCTTGCTGCTTCAAATTTTCTTTGTCTTTTTTACTTTCAGTACTTTAATGACATCTCTACTTGTAGATCTCTCTGTTTTTGTTTAAAATGGTATTTATCAGGTTTCTCTGAGTGTCTTTCTCCATTCAGGTTGTATCTGACTGTGCTCTTGTCACACACTTGCCCTCACTCCTCTCTGTCTGGTGCTCCTGTATAGATTGTTGTAGCACTGGGCCTTAGTGTAGCCCCCAATTCTCTGTGGCTCTGCTCATTCGTTCTATTTCTTTCCCTCCTCTGCTCTTTAATTCCATAATATCTATTGGTTTACCTTCCAAGTTATTGATTCTACATTCTACTGTTTCAAATATTCTACTGAGTTCCTTCAGTGAACTTAATTAATTTCAGTGACTGTTCTTTTTCTTTTTTTAAAAAAATTTATGTTGTAAAATTCTTTCTTTCATTCATTCATTCATTCATTTTATTTATATGAGTACTTTGTAGCTGCTTCAGACAGATCAGAAGAAGGCATCAGATCTCATTACAGATGGTTGTGAGCCACCCTGTGGTTGCTGGGAATTGAACTCAAGACCTCTGGAATAGCAGTCAGTACTCTTAACCACTGAGCCATCTCTCCAGTCCCCCTCCCCCCATTTAATATTTATTTATTTTATGAGTACACTGTTGCTGTCTTCAGACACACCAAAACAGGGCACCAGATTCCATTACAGATGGTCATGAACCACCATGTAGTTGCTGAGAATTGAACTCAGGACTTCTAGGAAGAGCAGTCAGTGCTCTTACCCATGACTGTTCTTTTCAAATCCATACATTTTATCTAGTTCTCTTAACAACCTGCCTTTGATGTTCTTTACAAGGCATTGCTGTCCTTCCTTCATCAAAGTTTCCTTTGGTTTTCTTGAGGATAAGATTTTTGTTTGTTGTTGGATTTTTTTTCTTTGTTTTACTGATTTTATTGGATATAATTTATTTACATTTAAAATGTTATCCCCTTTCCTGGATTCCCTCCCATATCCCCTATCCCATCACCTTCCACCTGCTTCTACGAGGGTGTTTGCCCACCCGACCACCCCCTTCTGCCTCCCTACACTGACATTCCCACACACTGCAGCATTAAACCTTGGCAGGACCAAGGGCTTCTCCTCCCATTGATACTCAACAAGGCCATCCTGAGCATAAGAGTTTTTTTTGTTTTCTTGTTTTGAGACAGGATCTTACTGTGTTGCTCTGGCTAGCCTGGAACTCACTGAGTATCAGAGCAATCTCACAGAGACCCACCCAACTCTGTCTCTGGAATGTTTGGATTAAAGCTATATTTCACCATCCCTGGCTCAAAGGGATGTTTTTACAGTCTTTATCTATTAAAAACATTAGGGAATTATCATAAGCAGTTTCTGGATCATTCTCTTTCATTCAGTGTACAGTCACATTTTCTTATTCGTTTTGCATGTGTCTTTTTTGTGATAATTGCTGAAACTCAGACATTTTAGATAACATGGCAATCCGAACACTATTGTCTCTTTCCACAAGATTTCTTTTATTGCTGTTTGCTTGGGCTGTTTGCTTAGTGATTTGGCTGGATTGTGTTCATGAAGCCCATCTTCCCACAACACACAGTTGTGGTGCTGCTCCTCCAAATGTGCAGTCACCACAGGGAAGATTGGGTTTAGCAGGGGTTCCTTTGGCTTCTTCTTCCTTAATCTCTCTGTTATACCATCTGCTTCAGTTGGCATCTTGTTCAGTTCTTAGACTCCATTAAATGGTGGCTGTTTTGCCCCATATCATTGCTCTATAGGTTGATGGACTTAAATACAAGTCCCTTCACTGAAGTTATTTTGAGAGTATTTTCTCTCTCTCTCTCTCTCTCTCTCTCTCTCTCTCTCTCTCTCTCTCTCTCTCTCTCTCTTGCTCTCTCGCTCTCGCTCTCGCTCTCTCCCTCTCTCCCTCTCTCCCTCTCTCCCTCTCTCCCTTTTTTCTTTCCTTTTTTCTTTCTTCACTCCTTCCCTCCCTCCCTCTCATTCTTTTTGTTAATAGCTTTTAAACACCTTCATTTCCTTCTTTTGGTGTATGGAATAACTGCTTTGGAATGACACGTTAACTAATGCTATTTCTTATGTTCCTTATCCCACACCTCCTCCCCAACTCCAAGAGGATGTCTGCACTCCCACCCCACCACTGGGGCCTCAGGGATACAAGTATTCTCAGGAGTACAAGTTACTTGAAACTGCTGGTCTTTCTATGGGGCTGTCCTCCTCCTCAGTTTCTTCCACTTTTTTCCGAAATTCAACCACAGGGGTCCCTGACTTGTCCATTGGTGTGGTGTAAATACCTTCATCGGATTCCTTCAGCTGCTTGTTGGTCCTCCCAGAGGACAGCCATGCTAGGCTCCTGTCTATAAGCACACCATAGCATCAGTAATAGTGTCAGGCCTTGAAGCCTCTCCTTGAGCTGGATCCCAATTTGAGCCAGTCACTGACCTCCTTTCCCTCAGTCTCTTCTCCAATTTTGTCCCCGAAGTTCTATTAGACAGGAATAATTCTGCATCAGAGTTTTGGACTGTGGGATGGCAACCCCATCCTGCAACTTGATGCCCTGTCTTTATACTGGAGGTAAACTTTACAAGTTCCCTCTTCTCACTGTAGGGAATTTCATCTAAGGTCTCTCTCTTTGAATACTGAGAGTCTCTCACCTCCCAGGTCTCTGGTACATTGTAGAGGGTCCCCTGACCTCTTGCCTCCTTCAGTCCTGTTTCCTCCCAATATCTGACCATGTTCCCCTTTCCCCTCTCCTACCCAGGTCCCTCCCTTTCTCTACCTCCTGTGATTACTTTGCTTACCTTCTAAGTAGGACTGAAGCATCCACACTTTGGTCTTCCTTCTTCTTGCGTGTTATTTGCTCTGTGAGTTGTATTCTGAGTTGTTTATGGTCATGGGTATTCTGAGCTTTTTTTTTTTGGCTAATATTTACTAATCAGTGAGTACATACCATATGTGGTTCTATTTATTTATTTATTTATTTATTATTTATTTATTTATTTATTTATTTATTTATGACTGCATTACCTCACTCAGGATGATAGCTTCTAGTTTCATCCATTTGCCTAGGAATTTCATAAGGTCATTGTTTTTAATAGCTTAGTAGTACTCCCTTGTGTAAACGTACCATATTTTCTGTATTCATTCATCTGGGTTCTTTCCAGCTTCTGTCTTTTATAAATAAGGGTGCTATGAACATAGTGGAGTGTGTGTCCTTGTTATATATTGGAGCATCTTTTGGGTATATGCCAAGGAGTAGTATAGCTGGGTCCTCAGATAGTACTATGTCCAATTCTCTGAGGAACTCCCAGACTGATTTCCAGAGTGGTTGTACCAACTTACAACCCCACCAGAAGTGGAGGAGTGTTCCTCTTTCTCCACATCCTTGCCAGCATCTGCTGTCACTTGAGTTTTTTTGATCTTAGCCCTTCTGACTGGTGTGAGGTGGATTCTCAAAGAGGTTTTGATTTGCATTTCCTTGATGACTAAGGATGTTGAACATTTCTTTAGGTGCTTCTCGACCATTTGTGATTCCTCAGTTGAGAATTTTTTGTTTAGCTCTATACTTCATTTTTAATAGGGTTATTTGGTTCTTTGAAGTCTTTTTGAGTTCTTTGTATATTTTGGATATTAGCTCTTCTATCACATGTAGAGTTGGTAAAAATCTTTTCCCATTTTGTGGGTTGCCATTTTGTCCTATTGACAGTGTCCTTTGCCTTACAGAAGCTTTTCAATTTTATGAGGTCCCATTGTTTAATTGTTGATCTTAGAGCCTGAGCCATTGGTGTTCTTGTTCAGGGTATTTTCCCCTCTGTTGATTTGTTCAAAGTTCTTTTCCACTTTTTCTTCTATTAGATTCATTGAATCTGCTTTTATGTAGTTGTCCTTGATCCACATGGATTTGAACTTTGTACAAGGAGAAAAGAATGGGTCAATTTGCATTCTACATGCCACTTGAACCAGCACCATTTGTTGAAGTTGCTTTCCTTTAACCACTGAATAGTTTTGGCTTCTTTGTCAAAGATCCAAAGGTGTGTAGATTTAATTCTGGTTCTTCAGTTTTATTCCACTGATTTACTTGTCTGTTTCTGTGCCAATACCATGCAGTTTTTATCACTATTGCTCTGCAATACAGCTTGGGGTTAAGGGATGTTGATTTCCCTAGAACTTCTCTTATTTTTGAGAGTAATTTTTGCTATCCTGGATTTTTAATTATTCCAAATAAATTTGAGAATCGTTCTTTCTATCTCTGTGAAGAATTGGGGTGGGATTTTGATGGGGAGTGCATTGAATCTGTAGATTACTTTTGGCAAGATGGCAGTTTTTACTGTTATTTCTGCTGATTCATGAGCATTTTTCCATCTCCTGAGACTTTCTTCACTTTCTTTCTTCAGAAACCTGAAGTTCTTGTTGTACAGATCTTTCACTTGCTTGCTTAGAGTCACATCAAGATATTTTATAATATTTGTGATTATTGTGAATGTTGTCATTTCCCTAATTTCTTTCTCAGTCCCTTTATACTTTGAGTAAAGGAAGGCTACTGATTTGTTTGAGTTAATTTTATATCCAGCCAAGCTGTTGAAGTTGTTTATCAGCTGTAGGAGTTATCTGGTGAAATTTTTGGGGTCACTTAAGTATACTATTATATCATCTGCAAGTAGTGATATCTTTACTTCTTTCTTTTTAATTTGTATTTCTTTGACCTCTTTTTGTTATCTAATTGCTCTGACTAGAACTTTGAGTACTATATTGAAAAGATAGGGAGAGATTGTGAAGCCTTGTGTAGACCCCAATTTTAATAGGATTGTTTCAAGTTTCACTCTATTTAGTTTGATGTTGGCTATTGGTTTGCTGTATATTGCTTTATTATGTTTAGGTATGGGCCTTGAATTCCTAGTCTTTCCAAGACTTTTAACATGATGGGGTGTTGAATTTTGTCAAATGCTTTCTCAGGATCTAATGAGATGATCATGCATTTTTTTTCTTTGAGTTTGTGTATATAGTGGTTTATGTTGATATATTTCCATATACTGAACCATCCTGCATTCTTGGGAGGATGATCATTTTGATGTTTTTGGTTTCTATTTCTTATGTTCTTGTGCTTAAAATCTCTGGTTTTAGCTGGCCTTGCTCTCTTTGACTGGAGATTGTCCCTCCTGTGAGCCTATGAGCCTGGATGTATCAGCACTCCTGGCTGTCAAGCGTTCAATGGGTGGGGTTTAGGTGAGGGCTGGTGTCGCACAGGGTCATCTCCCAGGCATAGATTGAAACTGGAAGAACTATTTCCCAGACTGTGCTGTGGTTCCTGGGTCTTACTTGGGCCAGGTATTGGGGCAGTAGTTGTGGTCTTACCTGCGAGCTTAGGTGTATCAACACTCCTGGGGGACAAGCTTTCTTTGGTGGGATTAGGGTGTGGAGGGCTGTGACCCAGGGTCAGCTCCTGAGTACTGGAAACTGGAAGGGGAAAACATAGTCTTAGTATTGAATTTTTTATTTCCCAAGGTGTCTTTTACAACTAAGAGAATATTAGTTATTTATTTAATTATTTTTAATTAAACTTTGATTGATTGGGAGGGTGCCATTGTGTAGATGTGGAGACCATCACTTTTACATAGGTTCTGGGCATCAAACTCATGCTGCCAAAAAAGTGCCTTTACCAGCTGAGTCATCTTGCTAGCCCCCAGGTTCCCTTTAATGAATATATATTAGTAGTATAATTAAAATTAAAATTATGATGAGATACAATGTCTTGATGCTTTCAGCACAAGCATGCTTCTCCTGACACACCTTGTTGGGGAACTGCAGTCATGTTAGAGATCAGTGGTGCAGTACAAATGTTTGCACATCTCAAGTAATCTCTGGCAGAAGCTCTGTGATGCATGGTAACAGTAGTAGTGACAGTAGATGGTATTTTTTTATGACTCAAATGACAGAGATTCAAATTTGGCCTACTTAGAACACTGGGGATATAATTACGCTTTATTCCAATTCTGTCTCTGCTTCCTTCTCTCTATCCCTCTCTGTTCCTTCTTCCTCCACCGTCTCTGTCTTTCTAGGGTGGTGTTGAGACTGCTATGTATTCTAGCCTGGCACCAAATTAAATTCTTTGTCTCTAAGTGCTGGGACTACAGGTGTCAGCTGTTATGGGCCTGGCTGTTATGTCTCTTACCTATTATTTTTTAAGAGATTTTATTTACTTATTTTTTTTTTACAATGAATACACTGTAGCTGTCTTCAGACACACCAGAAGAGTGCACCAGATTCCATTCCAGATGGCTGTGAGCCATCATGTGGTTACTGGGAATTGAACTCAGGACCTCTGAAAGAGCAATCAGTGCTCTTAACCACTGAGCCATCTCTCCAGCCTGTCTCTTACCTATTATAATGATGGTAATTAGCAATTTTGAGCATTTACTGAATCAAACCATTTTTCTCTAAGTGATATTCCCTCAATTTAATAAAAATATATAGTGATATGTATATCTAGATATATACATATATACATATGTATACACATATATATTTCATATTTTTCTGATTTAATTGTGTTTAGAGACTTGGACAGGAAACCTGAACAACATTGATTTAGATATTCAAGGTTTTGTTGTTGTTTTCAGGGTTTTTTTTTTTTTAAATTTGTTTTTGCTTTTACATTTTACCTATGTCTCACAGCTCAAGGTTCTATTGTCATTCGTAGCACAGTTTCTAATTTCTTACCTCTGGTAATCTGCCTGCAAGTGTTGCGAGGTTCCGGAGTGCACTAAGTAATGTCAGTAGCATTTTGCCAGTAGAACAACTTTTACACTGTGGTTACAGACCTGTGAGTAAGATCAGGAGGATTAGTAATGCAGAGGATGATATTAAGTGGGTGGGGGGGTATGAGGGCTGTGCTCTGAGAAAGGTCCCAGTACAATAAAGACTCAGTCATGCAATCATAAGATTAGTTCAGCTCACCCAGAGGGAGAAGGGAGGAGTCAGAGGGTAAACTTGCAGGGGAAAAAGCAGAGCCAAAGGGGCAGCTAGGATAAAACTGAATCCACTCATGCCGTGCAGATGTAGACTCTCTGGCTTGCTGCTTCCTTTTGTGAGCTTGTATCTGTATGTCCAGGGCCTTCATCTATTGAACATGTGTTGGTAGAAATTGTCTTCACGATTCATGCGCAGCACAGACCAGTCAGCTTGCCTACATACTAAACTCTTCTTCTGTCCAGGAAACCAGTACCTCAATCATATGGAATTTCCAATTAAATGTAAATACAAGTGCAGCCAGCCCACCAGTACTCCTTCTGTGTAAGCTGCAGGGGACAGCTGTCCTATTTGTTTAAAATGTAACTCCTAAGAGGATCCCGATGTACTTATTAATCTCATGATTTTTGCTTTAGCTCCCTTATTGATGTTAGACTTACTAGTTCTAAAGTTTGAAGATGACTTAAAAGCTTGATATATACATATATGTTTATAAATGAATATTTATGTATATATTTAACTCATAACTGTTTCTGTCTTTTGCTACATATCCAATTAGTCAGTTATCAGGTCATTTGGCTTGTAAGAACTGTCCCATACAATGAAAGCATCAGGATCCTAAAAATCTAATGTTAAATACACAAAAGTTGCAAATCTATTTAAAATGTTGGAAGAAATGACTTAATAACTTGGAGGAACTAGTTGTTTGTAAGGGAGAATGATTATTGCAAAGCATTTAGGCTGTTTAGTTTGAATTGGCCAAGTGTTAGTCAAGGAATAACTAGTGATTCATACTTCATTAGGACCTTAAGTAGAAAAGCATTGTCTGTTAGTTGCACATAATGTGTGAGGATGCTAGGTTCAAATTTTCCAACGTTAACTTAATATTAATTTAAAACCAAAATAGCTGTAAATTCTCTTTCTCCACAAACCCCTTGGGCTGGAAAAGGCAGAACATTAACACATTCCCATTCTGGATGAATAGAGGCTTTGTGCAGCCGTTCACTGTTTACTCAGCTCATACACTTGTCTAGACAAGGACAATGAGCCACTTAGTGCCAAATGTGAAGGGAGCAGCGGGTTCCAAGAACTCGTGGTGTGCTGTGGTTAGTGGAAGCCGTCTTCCACTAAGGCCCCCCCCCCCCCCCCCCCCGTACTCCATCCCTTGCAAAACATTCTTATTTAAAACCATGTTTTTTTTTTTTTTAATTCGTAAATCTTTTATTAAGATAAGTTTGAACTTGTATTACTTTACTTGGGAAATCATGGTTTTGATTACATTGTCATAGGGGGTTAACATTCAGTTCACAAATGACTATTCATTGTAGACAAACAAAACACACTCTATACATGTTGATATGAGACACAGAGTGTAATAGGCATGGCCTAGTAATGCAGTGTATGAATTTTAACACTTGCGACTTTCCTTTGTTACCATTTTGTATCATTAGGTTTTTTTTTAAACGACTTTATTTTACAAAACAAAGATAAATGTACAGATTTTAAACATTTTTTGCTTAAAATTATACATTTTTGTCAGTACTGTTTTTTCAGATATTAAAATAATTTTTACATAAAACTATGTGAATATATTTTTTAGTCAGTACTTGAGTTTTTCAAGGGCTTGACAGTATGCGTTGAAAACCTAATAGTTACCATGAGCGTAAAGTACATGCAAAACAAAACGCAACATGGAAATAGTCAAAGTCTTCTTGTTTTGTAAATATTTTTTTTTGTTTTCTTTATTTCTTGGACTTCATACAGTCTGTGAGTTGTTTCTGGGGGAGTGCAAGCCTCTGGGGTTAGCATCCCAATATCAGTAACTGCATATTATGTCTGTTCTTTTGTGACTGGGTTATCTCACTCAGGATGATATTCTCTAGATGCAGCCATTTTCTTAAGAATTTGCTTAAGTCATTGTTTCTGGTGGCTGAGTAGTATTCCATTGTGTAAATGTACCACAATTTTTGTATCCATTCATCTTCTGAAGGACATCTGGGTTCTTCCCATCTTCTGGTTATTATAAATAGAACCGCTATGAACATTGTGGTGCATATATCTTTGTTGTGTATTAAAGTGTCTCTGGGGTATATGCCCAGAAGTGGAATAGCTGGGTCTTCAGGTAGTACTAAATCCAATTTTCTGAGGTATCACAGGACTGATTTCCAGAGTGGTTGTATTAGTTTGCAACCCCACCAACAGTGGAGAAGTGTTCCTCTTTCTCCGTAGCCTCGCCAGCATCTGCTGTCATCTGATTTTTGGATCTTGGCCAATCTGACTGGTGTGAGGTGGAATCTCAGGGTTGTTTTGATTTGCATTTCCCTGATGGCTAAGGATGTCGAGCACTTCCTCAGATGTGAGGCCATTCGGTGTTCCTCAACTGAGAATGTTTTGTCTAGCTCTGTACCCCATTTTTTAAAGGAACTCAAAAAGCTAGACACCAGAGAATCAAATAACCCTATTAAAACCATGTTTTTGTAACTAAAAAGTGAAGTATGGATTAGGGCAGACAGAGGGTGTTCCCCCAACAGCTTTGGTTATCTGACAATGAAGCCAAAAGGCATTGCTCACAGGATTCCTGACTGCTGAGCCTTTTGGGCATGTGGGCCAGTGAGAGGCTCTTAGTCTCCTGAGAAGGGAGAGTCTTACATTTTCTGTAGGGCTGTGTTGATAGCAGTCGGTTTGTCGAGGCTGTGCTGAAGCTACTGATATCCTGTAGTAGGCCTTGCCCACAGAAAGCATCCTTTTTTCTCTGTGTCTAGACTAGATCTATGTTCATGGCAATAATGTGCTTTTTTTTTTTTTTTTTTTACAGGTGTCTGTGTGTGTGGCTGGGGTAGAGGTTGAAGGCGTTGTCCACGTAATGCTAATAGGGAGGGAGGCAGTTCAGCTGGTGGATTTTGTAAGTTTAAGATTTTTAGTGGATCTATGAAGCAGCTCCCAGCAGCTCCCTCTTTGACAATGCTCTGTAAATTCCATAGTGAAGTTGACTTCCTGTGGACAGGCACTCACTGGTGTGCCCTTTCCTAAAACCATTTCCATTGGAATGCAAGTTTTCTAAATTAATTTAGGTACTGCTTCCTTAGTCAATGGATTTTAGCTTTGTCTTTAAAATTATTGTAGTTTATGTGTGTGGCTGTTGGTGGCTGCGTGTATCACATGTGTGCCTGGTGGCTGTAGAGGCCAAAAGAGGGTGTTAGATCCCCTGTAACTGGACTTAGAGACAGTTGTGGGCTACTATGTGAGTGAGGGGACTCGAACCTAGGTTCCCTGGCAGAGAAGCTAGTGGTTTTAACTCATGGATCCATCTCTCCAGGATTTTTAGCTGACTATATGAATGGATTTTGTGACACTAGAGAAGAATCCAGAGCTTCCACTGTGCCACACAAGCTCTACCTCTGAGCTACATCCTAGCCCCTCAATGGACTTGATTATAATTTAATATTACACAGCATTTTCAAAAGTAGCCTCAAGTCCAAATCTCTTTGTGACAGAGAATGACAGAATTTACTGTAAAATTGGCATCTCTGGAAGACCACTGAACATACAATAAAAGTGTCACTGTGACCTTTGGTTCCTATGGGTAACTTTAAATCCAAGTGCCTGGAGCTGTCAACCCCTGACGTCACTATCAGACAGTCCTCTACAAAGTCAGTCTTTACTGACCAGTTCATGCTGGGGCTCTGAGCAGCTGCAAGGTAGCCGTGAGTCACCTGTATATGATGTGAATATTGCTGTGCTGTGTGTGCTGTGTGCTGTGTGCTGTGTGTGCTGTGTGCTGTGTGTGCTGTGTGTACTGTGCGCTGTGTGTGCTGTGCTGTGTGTGCTGTGTGCTGTGTGTGCTGTGCTGTGTGTGCTGTGCTGTGTGCTGTGTGTGCTGTGCTGTGTGTGCTGTGTGCTGTGTGTGCTGTGTGTGCTGTGTGTGCTGTGCTGTGTGTGCTGTGTGCTGTGTGTGCTGTGCTGTGTGTGCTGTGTGTGCTGTGCTGTGTGTGCTGTGTGTGTTGTGTGTACTGTGTGCTGTGTGTGCTGTGCTGTGTGTGCTGTGTGCTGTGTGTGCTGTACTGTGTGTGCTGTCTGTGCTGTGCTGTGTGTGCTGTGTGCTGTGTGCTGTGTGCTGTGTTTGCTGTGCTGTGTGTGCTGTGCTGTGTGTGCTGTGTTGTGGTTCCTGGTTGCTTCCTGGATCTCGAACTCAGCAGGTAAGCATGTGACTACAGCATCATAGTTGTTGTGGGTACTTTGTAAATGCAGAAGGCTAGGGTGATCTCATGAAGGGTGAGACAAGGAAGGAGCCTATGGATTAAATGCTTGAGTCAGGACGGTGAGACAGAGGAATACATTTGTTTTAATTTTAGAAATAATGGAGTGTAACTTTATTTTTTTTTGCACCTGAGTAACGGAACTGCAACAGCGTGGTAAAAAGGAAATGTCTGGAGAAGCATCTGGGTCCCAGAGGGTTTTTGAGAGGGGGAGGGGAGGGTAGGGAGGGGACTGAGACTTGTTGGAAGAAATGTTTAAACTAAGAAGCAGCTTTAGCCAGAAGGGTACCAGGAAAGCAGACGACAAAGAATGTTCCAAACATGTGGAATTAAAGGAACAAAGACCTGATGGTAGAAAAGGTGTCGGCGGAAACCGAGCATGAGTGGACAAGGAATTCTAGAGTAAGTTGGAGGTTTGTCTTGAAGTCAGTGTGTTTCCATGGACAGTGTTCGCAAAGCTGGGGCCTCCAGGTGGCCAGAAGGTGGTCTGTCTGATTACCGTAGCAGCTGCACGGTTCTGGGAGATGGCAGAGCCATGCTTTCTACGGAGCTCTGACGTACTGTTCTGTAGCTTTCCCTTGGCATCTAGTGTTACCCGCAGTCCTCAGTAGAACCTGGCTCGCGATGCTCCACGTGGCCTTTGCTTTTGTCCTTTCACAGTGCTCTCCTTGTGTCTCATGTCTCCACATCATCCTTTCTTTGCTGTGTGTCGTGAAACCTTTGCATCTTGTCATAAGGCCTACATAAACAGACTAGAGTTAGGTTTTCCTGTTCCTGGTGTGGTTTATCTTAACTAGCTATATCTATAAAGATTCCTTTCCTCAAGCAGTTATGTTGTGAGGTTTTGGGAAAGACGGGAATTGGGGGAGGCAGACTCTACATGGAATAATGACCAAGCCGGCTCAGTTTGTCAACAGGTTCTCCAGGGCAGGAGCGAGGATTAAAAAGAAAAAGGACCATTAGACAAAACTGTAGGATGACCCCAGCCAGTTCTGAGGCTGAGGCGGGTTTATTTTTTCCTTAGTCTGCTTTTATATCATTTTAATTACATGCAAATAATAAGGTCAGTTCTAGGTTAAGGGAACGAGCGAGACAATAAACACGAATAGTCAAGGAACAAGCCAGGCAATAAACACAGTCCTGGAATCACAATTTCTGAGGGCTTATCAGAATGACAAAGATATCTGAGCCTACTTCCCTGTTCTAGCCCCAAGTCATATTATAGCCCTACATCTACTTCTTTGTTCTAGCCTAAAATCAGATTCCTCCCTGAGCATACTTCCCTGTTCTGGCCCAAAGTCAAAATTTCTGCCAAGTGGCCCCGAGAGCTTTCCACAGAGCAGATTTCAGGTAAGCGCACCGGAACTAACTATGAACTCTGGGACACCAGTTATCTGCCTCCTCAGTCTTTTCCCTTAGGCAAGTGATATGAGAACAGAGCTAACATCCTCTAGAAGCAGGCACCTTGCATAGTGGGGGATCCTCAGGAGCCTGCCAGCTCTTATTTGATGAGAGGTTGCATTTATCAGATTGTTACCAGCACTTTTTTATATAATTTGCCTATATTATGTTTTTATAATTTGCTTACATGTGTGGAATAGCAAAACAATGACCTGTCCCACTTCCCTCCAGGCTTACGCTGCCTGGAAAGCATCGGCCACATGTTCACACATCTGGCTGCCCATCGTTTGAATGCCAGACTTTCTCATATTCTGGAAGAGCTCTGACAAGATTCCAGGAATAGAAAGATCACAATACACATATGCTCACTGAAACCTGTGCTGCATTCTCCACTGAAAAAGTATATATTACTGATATGACATAAAATATAAGTCTACACGGAAATTTCTAAGGAATAACTAGGCAAATACCCATGCTAATTTTTAGGAAATTCTAAATATAAAGTTATTCAATTATTTTATTTTTTTAAGAATTATTCATTTTATGTATATGAGTACACTATAGCTGTCTTCAGACACACCAGAAGAGGGCATCAGATCTCATCACAGATGGTTGTGAGCTGCCATGTGGTTGCTGGGAATTGAACTCAGGACCTCTGGAAGAGCAATCAGTGCTCTTAACCACCGAGCCATCTCTCCAACCCTATTCAATTATTCTAGGTAAACAAAATATTTAAAATATTAAAAAAGTATTTAATTTTTAAGCCAAGATATGTTAATAATTTGAAATTTTATAATAAAAGTAAAAGAGAAAGTTTATGTTTATATAAGTAAAAGATAGTTTAAAATATTGACCAGAATTATAAAACAGTGATGTTAGGCAACCAATTTAATTTTTAAATTGTATATGCTTAGTATAGCCAAGCCCTTTCTTGTATGATTTAAAGTGCTGTGTCTCACTACCTATAAAAGGAACATATATTTACATGTACAATTTGATAAGTAGCTTAACATTTTCCTTGTGTTTAGTTTGAAGCAGACCATGTGAGTTTTATTGGTTACTGTATGACTTTTGACCATACTGTCTTTTGTAATTATGCCCCTTTTGGAGACAATGAAGAGTAAAAGGTTGTCAAAGGACACTGATTCCTTGCCCTAGGGCCCTCTCCTCTGCAGGAAATTGCTCCCAGAACTTTCTTGAGATTTGAGTTCCCAAAATAACCACAGAAGGTCCCGATGACCTCTGTGGAATGTTTCAACGCCCTAGGTGTGCTCTGGGTGTACTGATAAAAAAATGTATGATTCTTCCCCTTTGAATTTCCTCATTCCCCCTGTCCTCCCCCTCTTTGTGGTTTTTGCATTTATAAGCCCATTACAAGTTCAGGCCGGGGTTGAATTCCTCTACCCCTGCGTCGTGTATGAGTCTCGACCCCAGCATGCTGGCCTGAGATCTCACTCTGTTTCACTTTCAATAAACTTCCTCGTGCGATTGCAGCAAGTCTAGTCTTGGTGCCTCGCTGGGTGCGCGCCTCTCCTGAGATTTGAGTGAGGGTCTCCCTTCGGGGGTCTTTCATTTGGGGGCTCGTCCTGGATTTGCATGACCACCCAGGGGTCCTAGACCTACTTGGAGGTAAGGATTTTCTTTCCTTTCTTTCCTTGTTGTCCTGTTGTGATTCTGTGTTTGTAGATTGTGATTCTGTGTTTGTGGATTGTTCAGAGGTCTGGTGCGATCGCAGTTCTGTTTTCACAAACGCTCTAACCGAGTCTGCTCTTCCAAGGGAGGAGCGGAGTGGACAGGGATAGACGTGTCCGGGTGTCCGCCGTTTGTTCACCCTGGGAGACGTCCCAGGAGGACAGGGGGAGGACCAGGGACGCCTGGTGGACCCCCACAGGGAAAGTCAGGAGATCAGTTTTTCTCCTTGACGATCTGTGTCAGAGGGCCAATTCTGGGCCATCTGGCTCTTTTCAGGATTTCGGGTCAACTCGAGGTCGGCGACTGACTTTGTCTCTCTGTTTTGTAGTATCTGTGAGTGTTTTTTGTGTGTGTGTCAGAACTAGAAATGGGCCAGACCATGACGACCCCACTAACACTGACTTTGGACCATTGGACGGACGTTAAGACAAGGGCTCATAATCTTTCTGTTGAAGTTAGGAAAGGACCATGGCAGACTTTCTGCTCCTCCGAATGGCCGAGTTTTGGTGTAGGATGGCCTTCGGAGGGAACTTTTAATCTATCTCTTATCTCCACTGTTAAGCGAATTGTTTTTCAGGCTTCAGGGGGACACCCCGATCAGGTTCCATACATCATCGTGTGGGAGGACCTGGTCCAAAACCCGACATCCTGGGTGAGACCCTGGACAGTGGGGGCAGAAACGGCAATGGTGGCTGTGGCCGCGAAACCAAAAGTACCTCCTCCAGACAAGCCGGCACCTGCTCCATCGGCCCCCACGCAGATCTATCCTGAAATTGATGATGGTTTTCTTCTCCTCGACAACCCCACCCCCATACCCTCAACCGGCTTCTCATGCAAGTCCCCCACAGGTGCCGACTCCCACTGACTCCCAGACGACCTCTGAAACAGGACCAGTGGCCGGGACCCGAAGCCACCGGGGTCGAAGCCCAGGGAGAGATGGCGTGAGGCTTGGCTCTGCTATTGCCCTACCATTACGGGCTTATGGACCCGCCCCAGCTCCGGAAGAACTAGTCCCGCTACAGTATTGGCCGTTTTCATCAGCCGATATGTATAACTGGAAAACTAACCACCCCTCTTTTTCAAAGAACCCCTCGGGCCTGACGGGACTCCTTGAGTCTCTGATGTTTTCTCATCAGCCCACTTGGGACGACTCCCAGCAGCTTTTGCAGGTCCTCTTTACTACGGAAGAGAGGGAGAGGATCCTCCTGGAAGCTAGAAAAAATGTTCCAGGACCAGATGGGACCCCCACCAATCTCCCTAATCTTATAGATGCAGCTTTTCCCTTGATCCACCCTGACTGGGATTACAACTCTGCAGAAGGTAGGGAGGTCTCACGGTCTACCGCCGGGCTCTAGTGGCAGGTCTCAAGGGAGCCGCAAGGCGACCCACGAATTTGGCTAAGGTAAGAGAGGTTCTTCAGGGACCTGTTGAACCGCCGTCTGTGTTTCTTGAACGTTTAATGGAAGCTTACAGGGGTTATACCTTGACCCAACCTCTGACGGTCAGCAGGCAGAGGTGGCTATGGCCTTTATACAGCAGTCAGCATCAGATATTAAGAGAAAGTTACAATGGCTAGAGGGGTTCCAAAACTATACCTTGCAGGATTTGGTGAAGGAATCAGAGAAAGTGTTTCATAAGGAGGAGACTGAGGAAGAGAAGCGAGAAAGAGAGAAGCAGAAGGCAGAGGAAAGAGAGGACCAGAGGGTAGTAGACAAAAAAAGAAATTTGTAGGATTTTGGCCACAGTAGTGAAGGGCCAGGGAGTTAGGAATCAAGTCTGGCACTAGGAGGGAGCCTCTTGACAAAGATCAATGCGCTTACTATAAAGAAGAAGGCCACTGAGACAAAAATTGCCCCAACAAGAAAAAAAGGGGACACCAGCAACAGAAGCCCCGGACATGTGGCTCCAAAGTTTTAAATATTTATGGACTACCCGAAGATCTGTGGATCTCGGAGTGGGCCAGGTATCCCACTTATTCATTGTAATGCCAGACTGTCCCTGCACCCTGTTGGGGAGAGACCTCCTGACTAAGATAGGGCACAGATTCACTTTCACTCTGATGGACCACAGGTTAGAGGTCCAGAAGGGGAGCCTGTGCAGGTTCTAACCATCCAGTTGGAGGACGAGTACTAACTCTAAACAGCCTGCCTCAGATCAGACGGACTGGTGGCTGCAGGCATATCCACAGGCCTGGGTGGAGACTGCAGGAATGAGAGAGGCTAAGAACCAGCCCCTGCCCATATGGAGCTGAAAGTCCAGGCTAGTGGTGCGTTAGTACCCCATATCAAAGGAGGCATGAGACGGGATCAAGACACTCATCATTCGGTTACTCCAACAACTTCTCGTATGTGTCCATCATCCTGAAGTGTGCCTCTCCTACTGGTGTGGAAACATGGAACCAATGACTACTGGACAGTTCAAGATCTCTGAGAGGTAAACAAATTGGTGGCAGAACTCCACCTCACAGTACTTAACCCCTATAACCTGTTGAGCTCATTGTCCTATCCAGGACCTGGTGTACAGCACTGGACTTGAAGAAAATGCATCAATGGACTCATCTAGAGGTAGACAAACTTGTAAAGACTGTCTTGAGGTCAAATTCTTTTGTGCCAGATTTGACTAGATAACTGTGTGCCATGTTAGAAAGCAAATGTATGTAGAAGGCCGGGAGGAGAGAAGATAGACCTGAGGTTTACTGAGAAGTGGATTTTACAGAACTGAGCCAAGAAGATATAGATATAAGTATCTATTAGTCTTTATAGATACCTTTTCTGGGCGGGTAAAAGCCTCCCCACAAAGAGAGAAATGGCAGCAGTGGTCATAGCTAAGAAGATTCCAGAAGAGATCTTCCCTAGGTTTGGCACCCCTAAGGTAATTGGATCAGACAATGGGCCATCTGTGTTGCCCAGGTAAGTCAGGAGTTGGCCACCCAGCTAGGGACTAATTGGAAATTACATTGTGCTTACAGACCCCAGAGCTCAGGACAGGTAGAAAGAATGAATAGAACTCTAAAAGAGACCCTTACTAAATTAGCTATTGAGACTGGCGGCAAAGTCTGGCTGACCCTCCTCCCCTTTGCGCTTCTTAGAGTCCGAAACTCGCTGGGGTGTTTCGGCCTTACCCCTTATGAAATCCTACATGGGGGACTGCCCCCCCTTAACAGAGTCGTGCGGGATATTGGATCCTAGCACTAACTCCTCCTCCTCCTCTGTTCTATTTACCCACTTAAAGGCCTTAGAAGTTATTAAAACACAGATCTGGAGTCAAATCAAAGAAGCCTACACTCCAGGAACCACCGCGGTGCCCCACGGGTTCCAGGTCGGAGACTCAGTCCTGGTCAACGACATCGCGCTGGCACGCTTGAGCCCCGGTGGAAGGGACCCTACCTGGTGCTGTTGACTACCCCCTCAGCAGTCAAGGTCGACGGAATTGCTGCTTGGGTCCATGCCTCCCATGTAAAGAAGACACCCAGTCAAGGCAGAGATAACCATGAAGACAATTGGACAGTGGCAGCTGGTGACAATCCTCTTAAGCTGTGCCTTCGTTGTAGCCCCAACCTTGGGTAATAACCCCCATGCCCCTCAAAAATTAACCTGGGAAATGCTTAATGAAGAGGGCGACGTCGTGTGGTCAACAACCGCAGTGCACCCCCCTTGGACTTGGTGGCCTGATCTTGCACCCGATGTCTGTAAGTTAGCAGCCGGCTCTATGGCCTGGGATCTTTCCAGTTATACCAATTTAGAAAAGTCACCCCCAGAAGAACAGTGTGTCCCTCATGGCATAGGGAGCACATTGGGGTGTTCAGGACAGTTTTTCCGAGCCAACCTTCAGGCAGCAGACTTCTATGTCTGCCCCGGACAGGGACACACCAGGGAAATGAAGAGACGGTGTGGAGGGGCCTCAGACTATTTTTATAGTAAATGGGGATGTGAGACCACGGGAGAAGCCTACTGGAACCCTTCCTCCGCTTGGGATCTAATTATAGTTAAAAAGGGTCGTAGGCCAGGGGAGCCAGAAAAAGGGGAAAGAGATCCATCCAAATACCCGGCTTATAGGACTGGGTGTGCCTCTGAAAGCTCGGGTAGCCCTCAGGGACCGTGCAAAGACAGTTATTGTAACCCTCTAAATATCAGTTTCACCCCCCACAGGGAAAACAAGATCGTCAGTGGGTAAGAGCAAACCGTTGGGGATGGAGAGTCTATACTGGCAGAGGGGACCCTGGATTCATTTTTACTATTAAGATAGAGAGTCCGCCCACACGACCCATAGGCCCCAATTTGGTACTTGATAACCCTGTACCCAGGCCTGAGAGACCTCCTCGTCTCACTCTGTCACCAAAGGAGGACTCATATCCCCTTTTGACCACACCCTTCTATCTCCCTATGAGAACTGAGGACCGCCTGTTCAATCTGCTTGATAGTGCATTTGTTGTTTTAAACCGCACTAACCCTGCCGCTACTCAGTCCTGCTGGCTGTGTTTTGCTTCCAATCCCCCTTACTACGAAGGAATAGCTCGGCTACGAAGCTATAATGTTACTTCTGACCACTCACGCTGCCCCTGGGGAAGCCAACGAAAGCTCTCCCTGTCTGCAGTATTAGGAACTGGGCTATGCATAGGAAGAGTACCTACCAGACACCAGCCCCTCTGTAATGTAACTATCTCCAACCTGACAGCAGGCCCAGATAAATACCTAATACCCCCTCCCGATACCTGGTGGGCTTATGGCACTGGCCTGACCCCTGCCTGCATACTTTACTATTTAACAGTACTAAAGACTTTTGTGTTTTAGTCCAACTGGTGCCCAGGGTCATTTATCATGATGATACCTCGTTTATAGATGAATTTGGCCACCATACTCGATACAAGAGAGAACCTATAACTTTGACCTTAGCTGTCTTGTTAGGACTCGGAGTGGCAGCAGGAATTGGAACAGGAGCAGCTGCCCTCATCCAACAACCTTACTACTATAATGAACTTAGAGCAGCTATGGACGTGGACCTGGGAGCATTAGAACAGTCCATAACCAAACTAGAAGAGTCATTGACTTCATTATCAGAGGTAGTGCTACAGAACAGGAGGGGATTAGATCTGCTTTTTCTAAAGGAAGGAGGGCTCTGTGCTGCCCTAACAGAAGAATGTTGCTTTTACGTAGATCATTCTGGTGTCATAAGAGATTCTATGGCAAAGCTTAGAGAAAGACTAGAAAACAGAAAAAAAGAAAGAGAAACATACCAAGGATGGTATGAAAATTGGTTTAACCGGTCACCCTGGTTCTCTACGCTAGTCTCCACTTTGGTAGGGCCTTTACTCATTTTAATGCTAATCCTAAACTTTGGGCCATGCATCCTCAATAGACTGGTGACTTTTATAAAAGAAAGGGTGAGTGCTGTACAGGTAATGGTCCTAAGACAACAATACTAGATATTACAAGAAGCTGAGGGATCGCTCTAAGATTAGAGCTTTTTACAAAAAGAAAAACGGGGGGATAAAGAGTAAAAGGTTGTCAAAGGACACTGATTCCTTGCCCTAGGGCCCTCTCCTCTGCAGGAAATAGCTCCCGGAACTTTCTTGATATTTGAGTTCCCAAAATAACCACAGAAGGTCCCGATGACCTCTGTGGAATGTTTCAACGCCCTAGGTGTGCCCCTGGGTGTACTGATAAAAAATGTATGATTTTTCCCCTTTGAATTTCCTCATTGTCCCCTTTGAATTTCCTCATTGTCCCCTTTGAATTTCCTCATTTCCCCTGTCCTCCCCTCTTTTGTGGTTTTTGCCTTTATAAGCCCATTACAAGTTCAGGCCGGGGTTGAACTCCTCTACCCCTGCGTGGTGTATGAGTCTCGACCCCAGCATGCTGGCCTGAGATCTCACTCTGTTTCACTTTCAATAAACTTCCTCGTGCGATTGCAGCAAGTCTGGTCTCAGTGCCTCACTGGGTGCGCGCCTCTCCTGAGATTTGAGTGAGGGTCTCCCTTCGGGGGTCTTTCAACAACACATAGAAAGGGGTTTGCTGAAGGATTAGGTATACTTCCAAGAAGGCTCTTCTGGGTCCTGAAGCTAACTCAGCTTCTGTAATTAGATTTCATATTTTCTCAGTTTGCCATCAGTGCGCTTCTCTTATTTTCTTTATATTCAAAATACAATTATTGAATTTGAATGGGGGAACAATGACCTGTGTTACCTCCCTTCAGATTTATATCACCCCTTGGCAAGGCAGTCAACCATATCAAAATCTCCCTGTTTGTCATGTGGCCAGCTGGTTTCCTGCAGGCCCTATGGACTACTTGAAGACAATTTGTCTATATTTTTCTTTTTACTTCATGTGTTACTAACTAAGTGTGGAGGGAACCACCTAAAAAGCTAAAGGGGGGGGGGCGTTGATTGTACCTAATTTACTGATAAATTTATCATAGAATTCACGTGGAACATGCGGCTACATCTTTTCTTTTTAGGTATTAGTAAAAACATTACTTGGTAATTTAAGACTTTTTTTCCTGGCTTTAATGTTACCATGAATACTTTATAGACATAATAACAACCCCGCACACTACTATTTTATCAAATTTCTGCTCTGTATTAGGAACTGAGCTACGAGCTCATCCATATAACCCACTTACTCTCTTCAAGCACAAGCAGTCAGCTCTACTCCCCCATGGAGAGTGAGGACCACTGTCTCTTCTTTCCATATCTATATGGCGTATAAGTGGAGAGCCAGGGTCAGGGTCAAGACTGTCAGGCTCATTAGCCGTGCTCTTACCTTGAGTTCTAAGAACTCGTGAAAGCCTACAAAGAATGACGTCATTGTGCTTTCCCACGTTCGCCTTCCTTAAGAACCATGCCTTATTTTTATAAACTAAAATGCTGTGCCTAGTATTTTATAGAATGGTTCCCCATAAGTTCTTGAATAAATGGGTTTAAAATACCCTCTGTTTCTCATTTACACTCCTATGTGTAGGGTTAGGAGATTGTTTTGACCATTCTCCCCTAACACCTGTCTTCTTGCTTGTGAGGGTTACATGCCATCTAAGATATCAATGTTTCCAGAAACTGTAGGTCTTTATAAAATTCCTTTTCATTTTCGATTCAAGAGAAGCCTGGGAATTCAGCTTTTGCAATCTTATGACTATCTCGAAGGCCATGAACACAGGGTACAATGGAAAATGAGTAGCTCTTGTTTTGCTTTTACCAATTAATCTTTTATCAACTGCCAGACACAAACTTAAGATTGCTGTATTCTTCAACAGGTACTGATCTAGGAGTATAGCAGAATATCGTTATAAGGCTGATTCCCAGAGGGGTGTCAGCTGAGACAGACTCACCTGCTGAAGGAAGACCTGTGGAGGACAGGTGACACTTGAAAGGAGTATAAAAAGGACTTGATGGGCAGTGGCGGGGGCTGGGCTTGCTTTACTTATAGACATAGCTGTGCAGTGCTGTGGGTCTCAGCCAAGTGGCACAGCCAAGAACTTCTGGCATTCCTGCTGGTCCCTCCTGCTGATTTGTGTTGAGGCCTGGCCTGTCTGTCTCTGCTAGGTAGTGTCACCACTGCTGATTTTTGTTTACTATCTTGACTCAACCAAATTGGATGGCTGATGCATTTGGTGGAATGTTTGTGAGTGGCTCAAGCTGCCGCTGCTGACCTATGAACTGAAATGCCAATTTTCAGACAGCACAGACGGGAGTTACTCCATAGAATCATTTCTAAACAGGTCCACATCCCTTATATCTTTTCTTTTCTACTACAATAATATCAACCAGACAGATCCCTGCCCCCTACTCTCCCAGGGACTAAGCCATCAACCAAAGAGTAAACATGAAGGGACCCATGGTTCCAGCTGCATGTAGCAGAGGATGACCTTATCTGACAACACAGGAAGAAGGAGCCTCTTGGTCCTGTGGAGGCTTGATGCCCCAGCGTATGGGAATGCTAGGGTGCTGAGGCAGGAAAAGGTGGGTGGGAGGGGCAGCACCCTCATAGAAGCAGGGGGACAGGGAAAGTAGGGGGCTTAACTGGGTTTGACATTTGATCTAATGTGTGTTCTAAAATGTTCGTTTCTGTGGAGACAACGGGACTGTAGCTAGAAAAACCAATGCACTAACATGAAAGAGATGAGGTTGAACTCAGAAGAGGAACCCTCCCCCTAATGCCAGCCAGGAAAAGACAGGCTGGAGCAGGTCCAGGCTGGCCTAGTGAGGCTCTAGAGGAACTAGACCTGGATTGAAGAGGGCAATAAAGCCCACAGTTGAAAAGAGAGCTCATGGGAGGCTATTAGTGAAGGTGGATTTAGTCTAGTTGCAGCAGAAGACCACCCCAGCATTTTGAAGACGTAAGTACCTTGGGATGACCACCGAGAACAGGAACAGCAATGGAATGGAGCAAGCTGGAGCATATAAGGTAAGCTATGTGTTGCAGAGGGCAGAGCTAGAGACGTGAGCTATATTACTTGGAGGAACACAAAACATCCTGAGTGAAGCCCACTTATTTATACTTTTGGAGTTTGTTTTGGCTTGATTTGTGACTATACCCTGGTTCTTCCCTCTTTTTTTTTTTCCCTTCAGTAGCCCACAGTTGAGCTCCTCCCTCCTCCAGACTAGGATGTGGGTGGGCCCAGTCCTGTGCAGTTAATCACAGATGGCATGAGTTCAGGTGTGCAATGGCCATGCATATCAACCCCAGCAGTTGATGTTCTACACACTGCACCTGCTCTACGCATCTTACATTCTTTCTGCCCGCCCCCTTCCACAGCGTCCTGGCCCTTTGGGAAACAGAAGCCCAGTTTATGGATAAGCATTCAACTGGTACGTCTTCTTACACTGATCAGTTATGAGCCTGAGAGGTTATGGCAGACTGCTAAATCAAAGAAGCTTCTCCCACCAAAGCTGACAGCAGCAGTGATTTGTGAGGATAAACACAGATACAGAGAAAGCAATTTGATGAGCTCATCATCTGTGTTTATCAAAATAACAGCAGCAACTTCTCTGCTCCGGCCTATGGCGTACTCAGCCATGGGCTTTTGACTAGAGTTACAGTAACCCTTATGTTCGTGTTGTGGTCTAGATACTAAATCTCCCCCAAAGGTTATGGTTGAAGGTTTGATCCTCAGAAAGTTGTGCTGTTGGAAGGCGGTAGGGTCATGAAAGCATGCCCTTGAGGAGGCCACTGGGACACCAGCCCCACTCCCTATTCTTGCTTCTACTTGCAGGCTGCCATGGAATGAACAAGTTTCCCACACTGACACACTTTTCACTGTGATCTACTACCTTTCCATAGGCTGAAGGCCATGAGACCACATGGCAACTTATGGAGAATAAAGTAGAGAAAGTAAGCTGAGGCACAAGGGCCTAAGTCAGAGATGCTGGAAGCCCCCGGGGAAGCCCAGAAGTCCTAGGGACTTCCCCCACCCAAGGTAATCAGGGTTTTGAAAAATCCCTCCCCACCCCTGAGCATAGAAATAGGCCTTTAAAATAAGAGTTATCAGTAATGCTTTATTGACTACAGACTCATCATCCAGTATTCCAGGTGTGTTGACCAATGACTTATTTACATAAATATCATGTCCATTGTTAGACTGGGGGCTGTAAAAACAGTGGAGTGTAAAGATGGGCACTTTAAGGCTAGACACCTGAGTCTGAATCTTGGTTCTATTGTTTATTAGCTCTGTGACCTCAGCAAGTGGTTTGATGACACCAGTTGCATCCACTTTTCATTTAAAAACTGTAAGTGATAAAACCTGTGAGTAAAGAATCCAACAAAAACTATAGTTAATTTCTGAGAGATTCAAACACATTTGACTAACTTGGAAAAGATAAGTGTATTAAGTATGTTTCTACCACATGCTTGTAGTAAAAATGAGCCTCGGTTGGTAACTTATATCTGAGTTGGGAGGAAGAAGCGAACCATGAATGGGCGATGGGGTGTCCTGCTTGAGGCTATGTGAAGGTGGGGTTGTGGCCTTGAAAGCATGCCTGTAGAGAGCCTCTTGTATATACTTTGTTTCATAGTAAACCACTTTAAACTTGGAGTGAACAAATAAGAAAAAAAAAAAAAAACCTTTACAGAAGATATTAATATAGTGCTCAACAGTCCCATCTTTTGGTATTTCATGCAAGTGAATTGAAAATGAAAGCCTGTGTGTGGATATTTATGGAAGTTTTAGTCCTAACAGACAAAACATGGAAGAAGTAATCAATACTTCACACAATAAATGAGTTAATAAATTGACAATAAATTCAAATAATAGAACGCTGCCCAGCACTATAAAAAGGTGACCTATTAAACCACAAAAAGATATGACTCAATGCTAAATACAGGTCACCATGTGAAAGAAGCCGGTGTGAGAGCTAAGCCCAGCACGCTTCCAGTGTATGGCACTCTGGGGAAGACTACAAGAGCATTGCAGAGATTAGCGGGCGTCAGCTGGCGGAGGTCATCTGAGACAGGAGGAAGGATACACAGCACATGGAGAACTTTCAATGCACTGAACCTATTTTCCATGATATTATTTGTATTACTGGACACATACATATACATATCTATCTATCAATATGTGTAGAATGCAGACTACAAAGACTGTAGGCCATGTATGTTGCTAAGTAATAATGTATTAACAGTATTGTCTGATCACATGTAACAAATGAACCATACTATGGCCTGATATTAATAATAAGAGAACTGTGTGCCCACAGAGGGCTAGCACATGTAGAAATTCTCTGTACTTTCAACCCTGTTTTCTGAAACCTGAAACGTCCCTAAATTATGAAGTCTAGCCAGTAAAAAACAAAAACAAAACAAAACAAAAAAACTACAGGCTTTATTAGCTTTGTGGTAGAATGATATATCTGACTAAGCCGGGGCAGATGCTATGCTTATGTAAGGACCCCCTGGACCTGCTGGTTTGCTACAACAACTGTTTGGACATTATGAGTTCTAGGATGGCCAGAACTGCATAGTGAGACTCTGTCGCAGAAGAAAAAAAAAAATAACAGAAAAGGCCTGTCACAGAAAGAAAGACCTGAAGCTGCTCAGCTACAGAGCTCTGCTTTCTGTTCATTTGAGTAGACTGGTGGCCTGGGGTCCATGCATTTGATTGAGCTTACAGAGATTTTCATGTGGTCATTTCTTATTGTCTAGGATTATGACAAGTGAATGAGCAAAACATTCAAGGGTCTGAACATATGCAGACTGCATAAGAATTAATTTAATTCACATATGGGTAAGTTCTATCATTTAACATTTTAGTAACTTTATTCCAAAATTATGATTGGTGCTAGGGTGACTATAGCTAATGTATGTCTCATTACAGTAAACCTAGAAGAAAGGGCTGTGAGTATTTTAAATGCAAAGAGATGAAAAACGTTTAAGAAGATATACTTTCCTTGATTTAAGTGTCATGTACTATATGTACATATTGAAACATGATATGACAGATATAGTGTGGGATAAAGTAATTTAGGGCTGGGAAGGGGAGCTGAGGAGGGTGTAGAGACAGAGAAAGGTGGGGGGTCAGGCCGTGAACATGCAGGGGGGGAGGGAAGTGAGAAGAGAAGGGACAGAGAGGGAAGAGAGTAAGAGGGAAAAAGAGTAACGGAAGAGAGCGAGGAAGGGACTAAAAGCCCCCTTTACAGCGAGTCAGGCATTCCTGGCTGTTGCCTGGTAACTGTAGGGTGAAGCCTAGAAGAAATGCTAACAACTTCCTCACATACACATGGATGATAACACTGTATCACAGGACAGAGAAGCCTGTTTTCATATACTGGAGCAATGTGGAGTCACCGCAGAAGTTCAGGAGACTTAAATAAGGAAGGAAACTGATCAGCAGATGTCTCAGTTAGCGTCACGACTGCAGTGATAAAACACCATGACCAGAAGCAATGTGGGAAGGAAAAGGTTTATTTCACACAGTTCCATGTAACAGCTCATCATCACAAGCAGTGAGTGCAGAAATTCACTCGGGGCAGGAACCTGAAGGCAGGAGCTGATGCAGAGACCATGGAGGGGGCTGGTTACTGATTGGCTCTTCCTGGCTTGCTCAGCCTACTTTCTTACAGAACCCGGGACCACCACCAGCCCTGGACTAGGGCCTCCTTTATCTATCACTAATGAAGAAAATGCCCTACAGGCTGGTCTACAGCCACATGTTGTGGAAGCAACTCCTCTCAGATGACTTTAGCATATGCCAAGTTCTTATAAAACTATCCAGCCCAGTATATGTGGTAAATTATTCTTCTCCATCCCTCCTTCTAAAGAACTATTTTGGGTTATGGAATTCCTGTATGTCATGTGTAGATATGACCTTATATGGTAGAAGCCCTCTATCTCTTCCTGAAGGAGTCATACTTTGTCTCTCTTTTTTGCTGTCCTAGATTCTACCAACCTAGTAGACATTAGCTTGAATTAGGTTCTATTTTCTAGGAATCCGGAGTAAGCCTTGCTCATATTCCGCTCAGCTACCAACCCTTTTACTTACTATTCTTTGAGGCCCTTTTTATGCCCATATAAGTGGCATGCACATGGCATGATTGGCATATGTGCCCACACATGTGTTTCTTTTACTTCAGAACTCTGCTGGCAATGACTCAATTTGGTTCCATGGATTCATCCCCATCTTGGTTTATCTGAACCCCCTTGTTATCTTGTGTTTCCTTTTCTATACTCTGTTCGTCCCATTTTGCTGTTTCTTTGGGGGGATTACTTTTTCTCATCATTAGTACCAGGGTTCAGGTAAGACTGAACTTCAGTGGCAGATTCCATTCACTTATTCACAGGAACTAGATTGAAGACAGGCTTGTGACCAGAGCAGGCCAAATAGCTAGGTGTGAGCTCTGCATAGAACTACTGAGAATAAAACTCTATGCTTGAAAGAGAGTGGAAAGTAGGTGAGTCTGAACTCAGAGTTTCCTGAGAACAAAGCCAGACTGGAAGAAGTAAGAAGTGGCGCCTGGAGCCCGGGAATCCATTCATGCCTCAAACCTTTGGGTTCTCTGAGGTCTCATTTGGAGTTCCCTGTTCCGAAGCAGAAAGCATCCATACGTCTATGTTTCTGCCTTTCTCTGAGCTCTGGGCATTAATAGCAAAACCTGGTGTCCAGCAGAATACGTCGAAGGCTTCCCCGGAACACTGACCTCTCCATGAGTCACTTGGAGCTGCGGCTCAGGGTCCTGGCAGCGAAGGCAGGCGTGCTTCACATCCGCTTCTCAAGCAACCATCACCCAGCCCTGCCTGTCTTCTTACATCTTACCTCTCCCTTTGGACCTGTGTTCCTGTCGGGGTGTGCTGCCAACAATATGAAGCAACTTCTCACATTCTTCACATTGTCGGGAACCTTTCTGGGCATTCAGGCACATACTTCTTCAGTAGAGCAGGGCAGGTGCAGTTTCTGGTGCCCTACCAGACCGGAAAGGCTGGAGTCCCATGCTGAGTTATGCTCTAAGGGGGAGGGCTCTTGGGGGGAGCTTTTTTGAGGTACTTTCCAGTCTCACCCTGCCTGCCTCTTGACTTACTCCTTGACTCATGTTCCTGTCTTTCCTAACTCTCCTCCTAATGGCGTTTTACTTCTACTTTTTGACTCCAAACATTCATTCAGCCCTGGATAACACTTCCTCGTGCTCCCCTGGCCCTCCAGAGCCTTCACTTTCCTCCAGGTTGCCCGCTGCCCTGCAATGCCGGTTAAAACACTACATGACTCATTAGTTGTTGACCAGCACAATGTGCAGAACCTGGACATCACTGAGATCTAGTTAGACTCCCTTGTCTCCTAATAGAAGGAGATGCTCTGACAGTCCTGTAGCTGAGTGATTGATTGCCTAAGTTAATCACTCCATATGACATCTTGATGTGTCCAGGGAGTGTGGGAATAAGATATATGAAGCTGTTTGTTTTCTGGTGTAACATGACATTTACTGGTTTGCAGTAAACTTTTTCATATAAGGAATATGCTTTAGGACGATTAAAAAGTATAGAACAGTAAACACACAACAGTAATATAGTCATTTATTATAGAATATTATGTGTTGTACAAAACTGTGATGAAGGTAGGAACGATGTTACAATCCCCAAATGATCCTATGTGAAGAATCCCTAAAGTGTATCAAGGAAATGAAAGGAAATCACTGGAGCTTAAGGTAGAAAGCAATGAGGGCGTAAGACTTGAGACCTTGGAGAGTTTGGATGTAAGTCCATGTGACAAATGAAGCCACTGAAGTCGGAGAACGTCAGGGGAAGTTTGAAATCTTAAGGTCTTTGTTTTGTCTAAGAGTGCACAGAGTAGATTGCTGAAACCATTTGTAGCATGTGGCTGAGTGTAGCCCTGCTACGCAAGAATGCAACGTTCTTTCTTTCACCTGGAGACTGATTCCAATGGGTTTCTTATTAGAATCCATGTGTCATGTGAGATACAGAGAAAGCAAGTTCGGGTTTTTGGCGGGAGAGGCTGATCCATGGTTTTGGCATTGAAGGAGTCTGGGAGGGGAAAGGAAGGTCAGAGGTCACTCTTCCCAGCTCTCCCCCCCCCCCCCCCCCCGCAGCCTTTGCCTTATTTCCTGGTCCTCATGTGAAAAAAAAATACACTTCCCTTCTTTCTTTCACATAGCAGCCTAGCGGCCCTCAGCAGATGAGTCACTTCTGTCTCACTCCTATTGGAAAGCTGGGTTCCAGCCTGGTGGTGCACGCCTTTACTCCCAGAGCCTGGGAGGCAGCTCTAGGTGTATCTCTGTGCATTTGAGACCAGCCTGGTCTACATAGTGAACTCCAGGAGATCCAGAGCTATATATTGAGGCTCTGTCTCAAAGCCAAACAAAGGAAGCTGAGTTCCCACACATCTTTCTGAAAGGAAAAGTCACAGGGCACCAATGTTGTGAAAGGATAACGATCCGAGTCACGGCACCAATGTTAGGGGAAGGATGAAGAGAGTGGGGGGCATATGGCCCATGGAGGTGCGGCGAGGCCTTAGGGCAAGGGAGATGCCTCTGGGAGGTCCATGTTGGGAATCCCTTCCCTGAGGGACTAGCCACACAACAGTATAGTACGGAATAGAGTTTATTCAGGTCATGGGAGAGTTAAGAGGGTGGTAGAGGCAGAGAGAGAGAAGTAGAGGAGTAGAGGCCGGCCATGAGCACGTGGGACAGAGGGGGAAGGGAAGGGAAGAGGGAGGCTGCAAGAGCACAAGGGCAGGAGAGGCCAAGAGAGAGAGGAGGGGTCAAGCAGCTCCTTTTATAGTGTCAGGTCACTGGGGCGGAGCATACCTGGCCACTGCTGGGTAATTGAGGGGTGGGGTATACCTGGCTGTTGCTAGGTAACTGAGGGGTAGGGTTTACAGAATCCCAACACTTTCTGCTGATCGGTCCTTTCCTCACCTAAGGTCAAGAAACTAACTGTAAGATAAAAGGAAAGAATAAACCATACATTGCCCCAAACAAGTACCAACAAATAGAAATCATGTGAACACTCAGAAGACTACCCTTCTGGCCATGTTTTGGGATTAATTGGCTTTGAGATGAATCATGCTTTAAGTCTGCTTTGCTAAGTCTTGCCCCTTGGCATGTGGCACTGTTGATGTAAGACAGAGACAAGAGAACTACCTGTTTCTGTGTCAGCTACAGTGACTTCTAGACAAGAGAGTGCTCCTTTGAAAATGAAGGCTAGTATCAGACATCATGTTTGTGGTGCATGAAACTCAAAAGACTGCTTTTTTTTTTTTTTTGTTAAGTGGTTGGGCTTTTCTCTTTTATCTCTGGGAATACTTCCTGGTCCTGGCAAACTCAATCTTCACCTCTCTCCCACTCCTAGCCCCCAGGCTAAGCCAGGAGCCAGCTTCTGCTGCAGAGAGAAGTGAAAAGGAAGTGTCTTAATCAGGGTTTAGTTTACCCACAACACTGAGGTTTCCGCGGTGCTGTGCATCTGGTGTATCTGTGCTTACGTTTCACTGACCTGTCCTCTTTCCTTCTGGTGCAGCAGGAGGGCCCGTTCCCAGACTCTTTCTACAGAGTCTATGTTATTTTTGCTTTTCCTCAGCCTGTGACTTTCCCTCACGTGACACTGCTGCACTGCTTGAAAAGTGGTCTGATTCATAGCCCCTGTGCTCCTGTGCTTTGAACCTTGACATAGCAGACCCCTAGTGCAGGACAAACCCGCAGGACCCACTGTGTACTCTTTGCTCTCCCAGTCCCCGCCGGTCTGAATTCTGAGCCACACCCCCACAGCTCTGCTGACTTGTGCTGTTTATGCAAATGCTGCTCCTTGTGGTGTGATTGCTTTGCATGCTTGGTTGATGTGGTTATACTTAGTTGTATGTTTTTATGTATCTTGTGATATTTTGGCTGGGTCTCTTGGGTATATAGTGGTTTAGTAATACTTCCTCTCTCTAAAATGTTTGACATGATCGTGAGACTTGTTTTGCACAAGAAAACATGAACAGAAGCGATGTTGTTATCAGAGTGGAGACTTGAAGAACCCATTCTGTGCTTGGCATACCTCTTCTTCCTTCCAAGGCACTGCCATCCATCAGAAATCCAATAGAAGCCACCTATGAAATTAAAACATTTTAGTAGTTACACTCCAAAGAAAAGGACAAAATTAATTTTAACAGTATAGTTTATTCAACCTAATTAAGTAAAAAAAAAATCATTCAACAGATACATAATAAGTTATCACTACATTTTATACTTTCATGTTAAATATAAGATTTAATATATGTTTCACAATTATTTCTCTAGCCAGATGAGCCACATTTTAGTCTCAATAGGTGTATATAGCTGGTGACTACAGTTATCTCTGGTATCCATTGATAACTGATTCCAGGAAGGCCAGCAGATAAGATCTGCAGATATTTAAGACCTTCATATGACTGAGGCATAGTGCTTGCACAGAACATGTGTTAAACCACTCTCCTATATAGTCTCCAGATGACTTTATAATACCTAACACAGTTAAATGTAGGGTAAGTGGTTTTTATACTTTATACTGAATTTAAGTAATTTACTTTGTACACGACCTTAATATGTAGCAAAGATTGACCCCAAATTCAGAATCCCCCTCAGCCTCTTGAGTATTGGGAGTATAGGCCTACATCACTGTGCCCACAAATTTTCTTATAGTTTGTTTTGGCTTTAAAAAGTTTTTTTATCTGGGTGTGGTAGTATTTAGAATGCAGAAGTAGGCAACTCTGTGAGTTTGAGGCCAGCCTGGTTTACATAGTGAGTTCCAGGACAGTCAGGGATACATACAGAGATTACCCCTGACTCCCCATCCCAGAACACATAAGAAAAGTTTGAGGCAGGAACTTGCTTCATAATACAAACTAGTCTGGAACTCACTACAGATTCTAGACTGGCCTCACACTTAGGATCCCTCTGCCTTTGCCTTCTACACCAGGATAACCATGCTATAATCCACAGATCGAAAGAAGCAGGGCTCAAGACAGAATGCTTGAATCTCACTTAGAAGGGGAAATAAAATAGACGCCGGAAGTGGATGGATAGAGGGAACTGGGTGGGAAATGGGTACAGTGGACAGCAGGTATGGGGAGGGCAGATGGGAGTGGAGGGTGGAGGATGGGGAGAGAGAATGCAAATCAGTGGAGGGGGTGCATTTCTGGGGTGGGGGAGCTCCTAGGAGGACATGGGAGTGACCCTGGCTGAGACTCCTAGCAGCAGGGAATAGGTGTAGCCAGGTGGGACTTCCAGTGAAGGCAGAGGACACCATCCCACCCACCTTATGGCTAGTGTCCACTTATCAGTGAGTACATACCATGTATGTCTTTCTGAATCTGGATTACTTCACTCGAGATGTTATTTTCTAGTTTCATTCTTTTGCCTACAAATTCCATAATGTTCTTGTTTTTAATCGTGGAGTAGTATTCTGTTATGTAAATATACCACATTTAAAAAAAATCCACTCTTCTGTTGAGGGACTTCTAGGTTGTTTCCAGATTCTGGCTATTACTAATAAAGCTTCTATGAACATAGTGGAGCACATATCTTTGTGGTATGGTTGAGTATCTTTTGGGTATATGACCAGGAGCGGTATATGGGGTTGTCAGGTAGAACTATTTCCAAATTCTAAGAAAGCACCAGATTGATTTCCTGAGTGGTTGTACAAGTTTGTGCTTCCACTAGAAATGGGGGACTGTTCCCCATGTTCCTCATCCTCACCAGCATGTGCTGTCACTTGAGTGTTTTTTACCTTAGCCATTCTGAGGGATGAAGTCTTGTTTTAATATGCATTTTGCATTTCCCTAATGACTAAGGACGTTGAATATTTCTTAAAGTGCTTCTTGGTTGTTAGAAATTCCTCTGTTGAGAATTCTCTGTTTAGCTCTATGCTTGACTCTTTCATTGGATTTGGTTTGTTGGTATGTAATTTCTCGAGCTCTTTATATATTTTGTGTATCAGCTCTCTGCCTCTTTCTGCTTCCTGGAGATCCAGATGTAGAAATCTCAACCACCTTTCTAGCACCATGTCTGCCTGCACACTGCCATGCTTCCTGCCATGAGGAAAATGGACCAAACTTCTAAAGTGTAAGCCAGCCCCAATGAAATATTTTTGTTTATTAGTGTTGCCATGGTCATAGTATCTCTTCACAGCAATGGAAACCCTAACTAAAACTGTATTCAAAGCACTTGTACTTTCAGAAGCAGGGCTGGATAGCAGAGTATTTAGTACTGTATGTTAGCTGCTATTGTCTACATTGTTGAAATATTATAAGGAGAAAAATCACCTCCAATGATAATGACTTTTTTAAAAAGTAAAATAAAATAGAACTTGTCTGTTTGTTGTATGGCAAAGACTTATTTACTTAATAAAGTCCAAGTGAGAAAGTTAAAACCGTGGCTTTCCTAGTCAGTTTTTAAAAAATTCTTCCAAATTCCTTCAGCACATCAGTTGCAAATATATTTAAGATGAAAACTAAAAGGAGGAAGGATTTTTTTTTTTTTTTTTTTTTTTGTAACAGTTATGGACCTTGCAGTCTGTGGCCACTTGACTGGGGACTGTCTCCATAGCTGGGAATGTGTGATGGAGAAGCTTCTTCCTCTTGTGCTGTGAAAGAAATGTACTATCAAACCTTTAAAAAAATCAAGTACTGACAAAAATGTATTCATATATACTTTTATGCAAAAAAATGCTTTTAAAATCTGTACATTTATCTTTGTTTTTAAAAATAAAGTTGTTCAATTAAAAAAAAAGAAAAAAAAAAAAAAAAGAAAGAAATAGAGTTTGAACTCAGGATGGCCCCAAATCTTCCTCTTCCAGGAAGCCACACCTCCTAATTCTCTACAAGTTCCCAAGATAGTGCTACCACCTGGGGACCAGATGTTCCCATGGGGCATTTCATTTTGAAATCATAACAGCCACCCAGCAGTTCTTCCCTTTTATGTCACTTGGTTTTATTCCAGAAAAGTATCTTAGATAATAGCATAATCAAGAATTATAAATACTCTGTAATCTCCATTCCAAGGAACTGAAAAACTCTGAAACCAGAGAACAAAGCCTTTGCTCTGGAATCCCAGTAACCTTTGACAAGATGACCTCCAGCCCTGGTTTGGGTATTGGTTTTAACTGACTTCCTTATTCAGTGGCCTTTTCTCCTTTCATATTAAAAATTAAATTATATAAGGTTATGTGGGTGATTTATATCTTTTTCTACAAATTTATGTATTAAGACCCTAACTGCAGTACCTTAGAAAGTGATAGTATTTGGACATAGAACTTTTACAGATGTGGTTAAGATTAAATAAGGTTACATGAATGGGAGGCCTCACAAGAGGAAAGTTGGTTTGCTTTTGTTTTCCCTTAAGTATGAGACAATGTATTTTGGAGAAAAAAAAATGTGAGTAACCATAGATGAGATCTAGAGAATTTTTAACCATTTGAGGGGTGAGTAGGTCTTTGTTAAGTCAATGTATCATAAAGGTTCTTAATGGGTATATAAGGAATATATATATATATTAAAGGATATATATTTAGTGTGACACAGAGATAGATAAGGACACATATAAGAGGAAATTAGAACATAAAAATATCAGAAATATTTATGTCAACAGGAGAGATTATACTAAACATAGGCAATTACTGGTCAGAAAGATCATTCTTTGGAGAGACCACACCCGATAAGATCTTGAACCTGGGTTAATAGTGTGTAGAGCTGAGAAAACAAAGTTTGATTGGCCATAAGCAAATAAATAGCACCTGATTTCAAGACTAAGAGGAAATCATCATGTCTTTGTGCTGAGTCAGAGATGAGTCCCTACAGAAAGCTTGGTCTCTAATGTGCCCGATATATTTAAGGAAGATAAGGGGCTATTAATATGCCTTCTCTGCCCTGAGTATATAGGACCTTGACAATGTTTTTCCTAGATGACACTTTTCTACAGCTGTCACACTTTCCCTAATATTAGTGGGGAGATAATGTGAAGTCATGAAAAGAAACATTAGGCTGGCTGAGAGATGGTATTGATACCGACAGAGGCAAAGAGAAGCAATAGATAAATAATTAGATATCATTAGACATGTTTAAGCCATACATTTTGGAGTTACATTTAGCTATCTGGGCTACTGCTAAGTTTCTCACTTCATAACTCCTTTCAGATAGCATTCCCCGCAGGACCAAAGCACTGTATGAATTATAGTAAGACTCACCAACCTAGAGTAGGTATCTCACCGCTAGTGCCTATCATATCTACCTTCTTAATTCATAGCATTGGTTGACCATGCTCTCGCCACTGAAACCTTTCAAGGGCTCTTTATTCCTGCCAAGGTAGAAATGAAGCTCCTAAAAGGTGGTATGGAAGTTCCTTTGTGATTAGACTGATGTTTTATTTCATAGAATCTTTCTGGAGAATTAAGAAGCATGTTGAGTTTTTTGCTTGTAGCATGGTTTATTTATAGTTTTTTAATCTATTTTCTACTGCAGTGGTTCCCAACTTTTCTAACACTGCAGCTCTTTAATACAGTTCTCCATGCTGTGGTGTCCCCAACCATAAAATCTTCATTGGTATTTCATCCCTTTCCCCTGAGGGAGCAGCCACATGATGGTATAGTATAGAATAGAGTTTATTCAGGGAATGGGGAGGAGAGTTAAGGGAGTAGAGACAGAGAAAGGCAGAGAGTAGAGGAGCAGATGCCAGCCATGAGCACGTGGAGAGAGGGGGGAGGGGAATGGAGAGGGAGAAAGGAAGCAGGAGCAAGAGGACAGAGTAAGAGCAAGAGAGGAAGAGAGTGAGGAAGAGGCAAGCAGTCCCTTTATAGTGAGTCAGGCACACCTGGCTATTGCCAAAAGTTAATGAATAGCAATATAAGTATCTGTCTTTTCCTGTCTTAGTCAACCCCTGTGAAAGGTCCCTTGACCCCAGAGGGGGTCTTGACCCACAGGCTGAAAACTGCTGCTCTACTGTGTAGACTACTAGGATTAGATGTTCTTATCTAGAATAGTTTTATCCCTTATAGCTAATGCTGAGCTTTCAGGTTGTTTCCATTTCCTGGCTATTATAAATAGATCATCACTGAAGAGTGGCTAAGCAAGTCTCTGTGGAGTAGGATGGAGAGCCCACTGGGCGTAAGCTAAGGCATGGTTTAGCTGGGTTTGGAGAACTCTCCACACTGGCTGGAGACAAGGCTCAGCAGTTAAAAGCACTGACTGTTCTTCCAGAGGTCCTGAGTTCAATTCCCAGCAACCACATGGTGGCTCACAATGGTATCTGATGCCTTCTTCTGGTGTGTATTCATATTATATATATATATATAAAAGAAATACATCTTTATGAAAAAAAGAAAAAGAAAATGCCCCATAAGATCCAGCTGCAGGCAAGAAGGTAGGCCATTTTCTTCAACTGCTGAGCCATGTCTCCAGCCAGGAGGCATTTTCTTTTCTTTTCATTTTGTTATGACTTGTTTTTATTAGATACTCTCTGTATTTACATTTCAAATATTATCCCCTCCCCCACCCTGCTACCATCTCCCATCCCCCTCCACTTGTCTCCAGGAAGCTGCTCCCTCTCCCAGTCACCCTCTCCAAAGGGGGTATTTTCTTAATTGAGGCTCTCTCCTCCCAGATAACTTTAACTTGTATCAAGTTGACATATGACATAAAACTAGTCAGCACAGTGTCCTCTCTCTCTCTCTCTCTCTCTCTCTCTCTCTCTCTCTCTCTGTGTGTGTGTGTGTGTGTGTGTGTGTGTGTACTGATGGGTATGTGCACATGAGTTCAGACACCCTGGAGCTGGAGATGCAGGTGGTTTTGAGCCATCTGTTGCAGGTGCTGGGAACTGAATGTCCTTTAGAAGAGCATGTAAGTGCTCTTAACCACAAAGCCATACCTCCAGCCCCTTTTATTTCTTCTTTTGAGAACTCTCTCTAGTCATATCCATAGCCTGCTTTTAATTAAGTCACCTGTTCTCTTACTCTGTGTTTTTCTTTTTTTCAGTTCTTTGCATATTTTGGAAGTTAATCCTGAATTAAATGTATAGCTTCGAAGATCCTGTCCCATTCTGTGAGCTTCCTCTTTATTTGCCTGTTATCTTTGCTGTACTGAAGACATTTAGTTTCATGAGGCCCTCAATTGCTGACCTTATGTCCTGAGCAAACTGTTCTTGTTAGAATGCCTTTTATATGCCTACATTTTGTAGGGTACGCCTCTGATTTCTTTGGGCAGTTTCAAGGTTTCAGGTTTCACATTGAAGAAAAGGGTACACAAGTGGATTGCTTTGTTTCATTCTTGATTTTAATGGAACTGTTTTGCTCTCTTCAGTACTGCTCTCTCTAGGGCGTTTATCATGAAGGCACGCTGCATTTTACTCAAGACTATTTTACAATAGACTGCATCTATTGAGATGATCATGTGATTTTTGTCCTGGAGTCCATGTCTATGACATTATATTATTCACTTATACATGTTGAACCATTCCTGCATCTCTGGCATCAAGCCAATTTGATAACAGCGGGTAATCATTTTGATGCACGTCTATAATCAGTTTACAAGTATTTTACTGAGAATTTTTCATCTATGTCGATCATGAATATTAGCCAGAAGTTCTCTTAGTTGTTGCTGTATCCTTATTGCTGTGAGTATAAGAAGAACACTGTCTTTATAGAAAAGGTTTAGAAGTGCCTCTTCTGTTCCTTTCTTCTTTGAAAAAAGTAATTTAAGAAATATTGGCTGTAGATTTTCTTTGAAAGGTCAGGTTGAATTCTGCTATAAATCCATCTGGATATGGGATTTTACCATGGTTCCTTTCTCTGCACTTGTCTGTTTAATCTGTGAATGCTCTTCCTTTTGTAGTTTGAGTGGATCTAGATGTTCATCCATTTATTTCAGGTTTATAATGGAATATAGGCTTTTAAGACTATCTGATACTCATTTGTTTTCATGTTTTCCTATCCATCTCTAATCTTGTTAAGTTGGCTTATCTTCTTTTCTTCTGGTTAATTGGGCTAAGGGTCTGTTAATCTTATCTCAAACAACTAGCTCTTACATTTGTTAATTTTTGTATTGTTTCTGTTTCTTTAACTGCTGCTCAGATTTTGAATGTCTCTTGCTATCTACTGGATTTATGGTTCACTTCTTATTCCCAAGTTCTTGAACAGCATGATTAGATCATTTATTTGTGACCTTTCTGATTTTTTAATGTAAGCACTTAGAGTTAATTTTTTTCCTTTTACAACTTTTAAGGTGTCCCAGAGGCTTTGTTATTTTATCATTTTCCTTTAACTCTACGAAAGTCTTAACTTTTTACTGATGACTTCTTTTGGCCATTCATCATTTAGTGTTGTGGTATCGGGTCTTCATAACGTGTGTCGTCACCGCAGATTTCTTTTCTGTTGCTTTTAGACTTTGTTCTTTTGTGACCCTAGATGACACTTGGAGTTGTTTTATTTTTCTTACTTTGTGAAGATTTGTCTTTGTGTCACAAGATGTGGTCTATTTTAGCGATGTTTCCATGGGCTGCTGCTTGTCTGGATGGAATATTATACAGATAGCTGTTAGGTCCATTTGATGCATGATGTCATTTAATTCTGATGTTTTCTGTGAGGTGATCTGGCTAACTCATCAAATGGAGAACATATGGTACTAAAAATCACCTGTTCTTACTGTGTTGAGATCATTTGTCCTCAATTTTGGCAGAGCAGTTCTTATGAAACAGATTTTGCCAGAATTTGTTGCATATTTTCAGGATGGCAATATCTCTTAACTGCAACCTTGATTAGAATAAAAGGTTCTTTATCTTTCATTTCAGTTTTAAGTTTATTTTGTTGGCTATTAGGATAGTGACGCCTGCCTACTTCCTGGTCCCATTTGTTTGAAAAGCTTTTTAACATCCTTTTGGTTTAAGATGGTGCTATTTTCAAAGCTAATATTAATCTCTTACAGATAAATTTTGTTTCTTATGTATTCATCCACCTGTGTCTTTGGAATAGGGAGCTGGGGCCATTAGTAAAATTATTATTTATAGAGATGTTATTGAAAAGCATGTGTTGTTGTCAGCGTTCATTGTACATTGTTGTAGTTCAGTGACTATGGCTTCATTTGTCTTCTTCCTACCATCTCTTGGCTTCCGGTATCCTCTGGAGGGCTGGTTTTGTGCACACAAATTCTTTTGGCCTGTTTATATCATGGAAAAAATTATTTCTTAGTTGACCATGGCAGATTGTGTTGCTGGATTCAGTAGTCTGACTTGGCAGCTGTAATATTGTAGAACTTGGAGTACACTGGTTTTTCTGGCTTTTCAACTTTCCGTTGAGAGATTAGTTATTATTCTGATGGGTTTTCCTTTATATAATATTTTTCTCTTGCAGCCTTTGGTATTCTTCCTTTGGTCTGTATGTTTAGTGTTTTAACTATGATATGCTATAGAGAGTGTCTTCTATAACTACTTAATTTTCTTAGTTTGTGTGCTTCTTGAATCTGTATGGGAATATCCTACCTTAATTTGAGGGAAGTTTTCCTCTTTGATCTTGTTGACAATTTGGTCTAAGACCTGGGATTTTTTTTTCTCTGCTGTCTGTGCTTATAACACAAAAGTTTGTTCTTTTTATGCTATCCCATCATTCTTGCACATTTCCTTTATGTACTTTTAACTTTTTATATATTTTTGCTTATGTAATTGAATTTCTATACCTTGTCTTCAAGTCCTGATACTGTCTTCTACTTAATACGTTCTATTTGCAAAGTTTTCCCCTGAGTTTTATAGTTTGGTTATTGAGCTTTTCAATTCCATATTAATCTCAGCTTGAGTTTTCTTAAATATTTCTGTCTCTTTGCTGAATTCAGTTTTATTTTTTTCCTTGCTTTTATTGAAAACTGATATTTTTCTCTCACACAATATATCCTGATTACAGTTTTTCCTTTCCTTACTCCTCCCAAGTCCTCCTCAGCTCCTTTCCCATTAGGATCCACTCCCTTTCTGTCTCTCATAAAAGAATAAGCTTCCAAGGAATAATATGAAAATATAAAAAAAAAAAACAAATAAAATATAACAAGGGAAAACAAAAACCATCTCACTAAAGTTAGATAAGGCAAACAAACAGAAGGAAAAGAGTCTAAGAGAAGGCATGAAAATCAGAGACGCACATGTTCATAAGCTCATGAGCCCAATAACATTACTAAGTGGGAAGCTATAGTATAAAAGCAGAGGACCTGGTGCAGACCAGGCGGTCCTGTTCTTGCTGCTTCAGTCTCTGTGAGTTCATATGAGCTTTGTTCTGTTGATGTAGAGGACCTTGTTCTCCTGGTGACCTTTCCCTCTGGCTCTTGCATTCTTTCTACCTGGTCTTCCTCCGGCTTCTCTGACCTCTGAGGGGAGGTAGGATTTGATGGAGGCATCCCATTTAGAGCCATGTTTTCCAAAGTCTGTCTCCGGCCCCCTCCTTCCCTCCCTCCCTCTTCTCTCTCTCTCTCTCTCTCTCTCTCTCTCTCTCTCTCTCTCTCTCTCTCTCTCTCTCTCTCTCTCTCTCCCCCTCCCTCATGTCTGTCTGTGGGTCTCTGTAATTTTTTCCATCTGCTGCAAGAGGAAGCTTCTCTGATGGTGAGTGAATAAGGCACTGGATTATCTTTGATATTCAGCAGTGTGCTTGTTTTATTGCTCTTTTCATTCATTTCATTGAACTATTTGTTCATCTTTATTTAAAGATGAACTTCCTGTTTTTAGTAGGAATTTGGATTTGTTTTAATTGATGGTCAAGCTTGGTTAACTTAAGACCATATATGAAGTGTTGGTAAACCAATCTTTCAGATGGTACACAGGAGTGACTCATCTCAGTGGTAAGCAAGAAAGTAAGTGAATGGGATTAATGGCTGAATTGCTTGGGTTAATGCAAATTTTGCAACTCAAACTAAGCTTGGGTGTGTGAGGATGGTGTGGGTGGGCTGGGGTTTCTAACACCAGGCTAGGCCAGAAAATAGGTTGGGGGTATGGTAAAGGATTGAGGATTGGGAATGGTGTAGGTAGGAGAGCATCCCTGACTGAGCAGGTTGGATTTGGCACACTGATGTGTGTTCTGGGCTAGCAGTTGGATATAATGCAGGCAGGATAAGGTCCAGGAAATTCAGCAGATTGAACAGAATCTGGACATTGGATTTGGAATGGCAGGTTAATGTCAGGTATGCTGAACAGAGCGGGCTTTTGCACTGGATATGCAACCAGGACCAAGCTGTTTTTTAAAATACAGCCTCTAATGTAGCCCAGCTGGCCTTGAACTCACTGTGTAACATAAGGTGACCTTCAATTATTGGTCCTCTTGCTTCTGTTTCTCAAGTACTGGGATTATAGACACATACCACCACACCCCTGCAAGCATCTTAAATAAATCTTTCTAGAAAGCACAGCCAGTGACCACTGGGAAGAAGGGATGGTGAACTCTTTCGGGAGAGCATGATTTGTAGAGACTGAAGAAATATTTCTTGAACAACGGTAGTGAACAGTGAAGTGTGTTCCTGAGGTAGCAGAGTCAGCGCTAATAACACAGTCCAGATGCCTAAGCATGACAGGAGTGTTTGTATACCAACAGTGCTACACTATTACAGATCTTCATTTACTTTTATCAAGTAAGCCTTTAGATTCTGATGTATCAGCTCTGTCCTGCCTTCATATTGGCGAGCAGTCCCCAGAACCTGACCTTTACCATCACTTGCCATCATGTGGTGGAAGGAGCTGTTATGTGGTAACTGTGCTAATGGTTATGCAATGTGTCTGATTGTGCAACCATGGCTGAGGCCTTAGTGGACCGTGACACAGTTGATATTTACTGTGTATTTCTGGACTAAGATATGAAATAACAGACAGTAACCTCTTATTAAGTGCCAAGGCTCTTGAAAATTTCTGGAGTTATGTTCTCTGGAAACTACCCCACTGTATTGTTTTTTGACTTTAGACCACCAGAAGCCCTACTGTGCCTTTATGTGACCCCTACTGTGCCTTTATGTGACCCCTACAATATGAAATTCCTTTAATTCTAAGCCATACTTAATTGAACAGAGATTATCACCTGAGTGAAAATTGACAAATAAGATCCCACATTGTCCATATTGATAAAAGAAAGGTTGAAAGTTATGAGCTGAAAGGCCTGGAGAGCTTAGCTATACACAGCTGCTATTAAGTCAGCTGGAGGAGAAGCTCTGGGGTAGGCATGATCTTATTGGTCCAGACAATGGTTTAGTTTGTCATGGCCCTTCAGGATAGTTGTAGTATAAATGTAGCTACGAACCATGAATGGAACAAGTAGCAAAGCCCACTGTATTTACAGATAAAAAGACAAATCAGAGACAGAAAGTGACACAGGATAACAATTCCTTAGTGAAAGACAATAGACTTAGGCCTTAAATTGTCTGGGCAAATATTCTAAATCCTTTCACCTGCTAATATCCAAAAAAACAAAACAAAACAAAACAAAAAAAAAACAGACTCATACATTGAATCTTAGACCAGAGAGCATACATAGAAGTAATATTATATAGACAAGGCAGGTTATATTTAGGTTATTGCATGAATTGGAAAGAGAGCAAGGAAGGATATCTGGGAGGATTTGGAGGGAAGACAAGAAAGGGAGAAATTGTGTAATTATGTTATAATCTCAAAAATAAAAGAAATAAATTTCAAATAAAACACTGGAGATGACTTCTTGCTAACTATACCCACAGGTTAGATCATCTCCCAGCCCTCCTTAGAGAGGCTTCTACTGGCAGTGGATGGCAGTTAACACTGAGCCCCTCAAGGTCAGCATACAGAGATCAAGGCTGTGGGGGACTCATCCCTAACTCAGACATTCTTTTGAATCATGACCCTCACCTCAGAGCTCAGAAACCTTTTCAGAAGAGGTTCTAAGAGTCAGAGGTGGTGCTTAACATCCAGGAAACCAATTTCCAGGCACAGCAGGGCACATGCACTTGTACACTCACAGCAATTGTGACAGCATGCACAGGAGCTGTGCAAGTTCCAGCCAGACAATGGGGGTGGGTGGGGCATCGTGTAATCCCATCACTAGCCAAGGAGCCATTAGCACCTGATATTACTTGGGAGAGAAAAGAATCAGTCTTTTTTTTTTCTTTTTTTTCTTTTTTAATGATGTGACCTCTGGTAGGTCAGCCATAGGTAAGGCAGGTCTCAAGACTACCTGGACAACAAAAAAGAGGACTTGATGGGGCAAGAAAAGGAGGAGAAGAAGAGGAATAGGAAACATCAGAGATACAGGAATGTGTGGGAAGTTGAGAACGTGGTAAGAAGAGGGGTTGAAATGGGTGAATGTGTTCAAACTTCATTTAATGAAATTCTTAAAGAATTAAAAAAAACATTTAATTAATTAATTATTCCATTTATTTAACATCCCAAATATTTTCTTCCTTCCTGGCCCTCCCTCCCAGAGGTCTTCACTCCATCCCCCTCCCCTTTGTCTCTGAGAGGGTGCCCCTCCCTGCATTCCCCTTCCCTGGTGCATCAGGTCTCTACAAGATTAAGCACATTCAATAGAACTGAGACCAGACAAGGCAGTCCTCTGTTACATATGTGCCTGGGGCCACAGACCAGTCCATGTATACTCTTTGGTTGGTGGCTCTCTTGGAACTCTGATGGATCTAGGCTAGTTGATACTTTTGGTCTTACTATAGGGTTGCTATCCCCTTCAGCTCCTTCAATCCTCCCCTAACTTTTCCTCTGCCCAATGCTTGGCTGTGAGCATCTGTCTCAGTCAGCTGCTGGTAGAGCCTCTCAGAGGACAGCCCTGCTAGTCTCCTGTCTTCAAGTACAACATGGCATTAGTAATAGTGTCAGGGTTTGGTGCCTGCCCATGGGATGGATCCCAAGTTGGGACAGTCACTGGTTGGTCATTTCTTCAGTCTCTGCTACATTTTTGTTCTTGAATTTAGACAGGAGCAATTTTGGGTTGGAAGTTTTGTAGGTGGGTTGATGTCCCTATCAGTCCACTGGAGATGGTCTCTTCATGTTCCATATTCCTACTGTTGAATATTTTGGTAAGGTCACTCACATTGAGTCCTGGAAGCCTCCCCCCATCCTAGGTCTCTGGGACATTTTAAAGGTTCCCCCGACCCTCCATCCCTAGCAGCTGCATATTTCCATTCATTCTCCTGACCCTCTGAGCCTCTCTGTTCTCTTGCCCCCCATACCTGATCCTGTTCACCTTTTCCCTTGCCCCTCCCCTTTCCCACCCAGGTCTTTCCTGTTCTCTGCCTCCCATGATTATATAAAGCATTTTAAAAACATAAAAGAAAGGAAAACTGCTGAATGTTTTTTTTTCTTTTTTCTTTTTTTTTTCCTTTGGCCTTACACATGGTTTTGGGTGATTGTAGGTTGCCCACTCCATGGATACTACATCTCTCTTTCTGTCTTCCTTCCTTCCTTCCTTCCTTCCTTCCTTCCTTCCTTCCTTCTTTCCTTCCTTCCTCTTTCTCCCTCTCTCCCTCTCTCTCTCCCTCTCTCTCTCTCTCTCTCTCTATCTATCTCTCCCTCTCCCTCTCTCTCTCTCTCTCTCTCTCTCTCTGTCTCTCCTTCTCCCTCCCTCCCTCCCTCCCTCCCTCCCTCCCTCCCTCCCTCCCTCCCTGTGTCAAGTGTAGGATTGGTAAAGATTTTTTCCCCCAATCTGTTGGTTGTCGTTTTGTCCTAATGACAGTGTCCTTTGCCTTATAGAAGCTTTGCAATTTTATGAGGTCCCATTGTTTATTGTTGATCTTACAACATAAGCCATTGGTGTTCTGTCCAGGAAATTTTCCCCAGTGCTAATGTGTTCAAGGCTCTTTCCCACTTTTTCTTCTATTAGTTTGAGTGCATCTGGCTTTATGTGGAGATTCTTGATCTATTTGGACTTGAGCTTTGTACAGGGAGATGAATATGGATTGATTTACATTCTTCTTTATGCTGAACCATCACCATTTGCCGAAAATGCTATCCTTTCCCCAATAGATGGTTTTAGCTCTTTTGTCAAAGATCAAGTGACCATAGATGTGTGGGTTCATTTTTGGATCTTCAGTTCTATTCCATTGATCTACCATCTTGTTTCTGTACCAACATCACACAGTTTTCATTACTGTTTCTCTGAAACACATCTTGAGTTCAGGGATGGTGGATTACCCAGAAGTTCTTTTATTACTGAGAATAGTTTTTGCTATTCTGGGTTTTTTGTTATACTAAATTAATTTGCAAATTGCTCTTTCTAACTCTATGAAGAATTGAGTTGGAATTTTGATGGGGATTGCATTGAATCTGTCTATTGCTTTTGGCAAGATGGTCATTTTTGCTATTTTAATCTTGCCAATCCATGAGCATGAGAGCTCTTTCCATCTTTTAAGATCTTCTTCCATTTCTTTCATCAGAGACTTAAAGATCTTGTCATACAGATCTTTCACTTACTTGGTTAGAGTCACATCAAGGTATTTTATAGTCTTTGTGACTATTGTGAAGGGTTTTCTTCCCTAATTTCTTTCTCAGCCTGTTAATTCTTTGAGTAGAGGAAGGCTACTGATTTGTTTGAGCTAATTTTATGTCTAGCTACTTTGCTGAAGTTGTTTATTAGGTTTAGGAGTTCTCTGGTGGAATATTTGGGATCACTTAAGTATACTATCATGTCATCTGCAACTAGTGGTATTTTTACTTCTTTCTTTCTGAATTGTATCCCTTTGATTCCCTTTTGTTGTCTAATTGCTCCGGCCTGGACTTCCAGTACTATGTTGAATAGGTAGGAAGAGAGTAGGCAGCCTTGATTTTGGAGGGATTGCTTCAAGCTTTTCTCCATTTAGTTTGATGTTGGCTACCGGTTTGCTGTATAGTGCTTTTACTATGTTTAGGTATGGGCCTTGTATTCCTGATTTTTTTCCAAGAGTTTTAACATGATAGGGTGTTGAATTTTGTCAAATGCTTTCTCAGCATCTAATGAGATGATCATGTGGTTTTTTTCTTTGAGTTTTTTTATATGGTGGATTACATTGATGGCTTTTCATATATTGAACTATCCCTTCATCCCTGGCTGGGATGAAGCTTACTTGATTGTGATAGATGGTTGTTTTGATGTGTTCTTGTATTCAGTTTGTGAGAATTTTATTAAGTATTTTTGCTTTGCTAGTCATAAAGAAAATTGGTCTGAAGTTTTCTTTCTTTGTTGGGTCTTTGTGTGGTTCAGGTATAAGCATAACTGTGGCTCCATAGAAGGAACTGGGTAGTGTTCCATCTGACTTTATGAAATAGTTTGGAGAGTATTGGTATTCTTCACTAAACCTATCTCATACTGGGCTTTTTGTGGTTGTGAGATTTTTGACTTCTATTTGAATTTTTTGTAAGAGTAATTTTATACTGGAAAAATATTTATGGAAAGTTAAGAAACTTTCTCCATGGATAAATGGGATAAATTAATTCCATATTCTAGATTTTCTTTTTTAAAGTGCTTAATTTTATATGCTATCTGAAATTAACATTATAATGGCATACAAGTCTAAGTTATTTTACCATTGACTACCCAAAAATTTCATGGAGTATTTATAAAATTATAAAATATGGGTTTAATTTTTTTATCACAATATATGATATAAATGCAATTCCTAAGGAAATCAGCGCTTTTGAGCTACTAAGGTTGAGTTAGTTTCTTGCTCGGCGGCAAGGAAACACAGCAGTATTTTCTTTGAATTAATTATTTAATCATAAGCACTTGCTTTTATACTTACAAAAACTGTTAGTTATACAAAGTCTGAACCTGTCTGACCTTTTGACTTCCAGCCAATAGGATAAGTAGAAGTGATGATGTCTTCATTTTGGGCCTTGGCCTCAAGAGTCTGGTGTGTTTGTAAAGACATGACTCATCCCTGTGGGCCCCACAGCAGACCACAGACTTAAGCAGCCCAACTGACATCAGCCCCGTCCAGCCCAGAAGTCCCCGCCCAGCTGGCCCCAGGCTATATGCCAACCTAGAGAATCCTGCTCTAGAAAATGGCTCTTACTACAGAGTTTCATAATGATTTGTCAAACAATAGTTACTATGACAGAGGCCATTTTTCCTTTTTATTTGCTGCCAACCAAAAGCCAAATTAAGAAAGATTGATTGTTTTGTCCAGTTGTAGAGAATGAGATTTTTTAAAAAATACTTTATAATTCTGAGACTGAAACCAATAAAATAACTTATTATTTTTCTCTATAAAAATACCATGGGGTATACACAATACTTTTTTGGCATTTCTATTGTAAATTTAAATCCTCAATTCAATCATGAGAAAATAGGTGAATCCAAGGCCCAAAGATAGCTCAGTGTGTAGTCATTTACTGCTAAGCCTGATAATTCAAATTCAATACATGGATCTCAAAGGACTGATGCCTGTAAGTTGTCCTCTGACCTCCAAATGGAAGCTGTGGTGGGAGACACATACACACACCCCACAATAAATGAATGTAACAAAATTTAGAAAATAAATCCAAATTAAAAGACATTATTTAATTAAGGCTATAAAGATGGTAGGGGAGAGCAGCAAGAACCAAACCGAGGACATGTGATAGCAAATGAAGCAGGGGCCTCCAGACCCGATCCTTTTAGCATAAAGAGTATTTGGGGGATACTGGACAAATATGGGCACAGTTCATGGTTAATAGCAGTAGGATGTGTGTGGTTATATTGTGATTATGTAAGAAATATTCTTGTATAAACAAGTAATTATGTGCTCAAGTGTTTGGCAGTTTAATGGACTCATGACTTTTTTTCAACAGGTCAATTGAGAAAAGTTAAAAATAAGAACAAAATTTAAAAACATAAATATTAATACCAGAGTAGTTATGGTCCCATAATATAATAGTAGTAGTAATATTAGTAGTAGTAATAATGATAATAATAATAAATAGTTTTTTAATTCAGCAAATTGTTTATGATTATCAGGCTTAGTGGCCATTATTTAGTGCCTAAGGTCTTAGTTCCTATTATTTTCCCACTTATGTTTATTAATTTTATTGGCTTTGTTTTGTTTTGCCTTATTTTTGGCGGGACAGTGTCCCACAGTACCGGCCAGAGTGGCACAAACAGGTCATCCTCATGGATGCTGGAATTATGGGTAGGAGCCCAGCTCTCTTCATTGTTTAAAAAAATGTAAGAAAAATCCTAATAGGCATGTCCAACTGAAGCACTTAGCCAGCTTTCTTTAACCGGAACCAAACACAATGAAATGCCTATGCATAGAAATACCCTATGCATAGACAGATAGGATAAAATGTTTAAACATCATGCTTTGATGACCAAGCATGCAAGGAAATTAGTAAACTGTTCATTAGCTTGTAGCAGGTCAGATACAACTGGTTTTGTTGTCATTGTTTATTTCAGAATGGTCTGCATATGACAAGCATGACCTTCTGCTAACGTTATCTGATTTGAGACTTATTCATTATTCCTTATAACTAATGCCTCATCTTAGATGAGTTTTAAGTGTGTTACTGAGTTTTAAAGGAAAAATCTAAAACTGTTCTATAAAAGAAATGACAAGATAATTATACTGAAAAAAATATGTTGTGTGGTAAAATCCAAGAGACAGTCTAATAAATGTAATTTATAGAGACGTATGGATTGTGCCTTTATAGAGCAGTTATACAAAGCTATAATCACTTTAACTATAAGTCTTTATAAATAGATAACTTAGTAAGATGGCGTGTTGTCTTACATTGTCTATGTAATACACAATTATATCTGTATTATGTAATGTCACAATTATTATTCAGCAAACCAGTGAGATTATTTACCAGCAACTGGGATAACTGTCTGGATTCATACACCATTTATGGATAATAATTTTAGATAACTTGCAGATTTAAACATTTTAAAAGAGAAAATCTAGAAGAAAGAAGATTGGATTTTTTTATTTATGGGAAAGTCTCTTACGGTTAGAAGAGCAAGTCAACAAGAAGCAAGCATGCAGATGTAGATACAGTGAAAACACAGTTCTGTGTGTGTAACTGTAAAAGATAAAGTAAATACGAGACAAAGTGATAGGTGGTAAGTTAACACATACCAAGACGGAAGCTAACGAGAGGTGCAGGAGAAGGACTTTGACATAAGGAGAGAAGAAATATAAACACTGAACCAGTCTCCAGGGAGATTAGCTAGTGACCAGACAGATGAAAATCCTAAGTCTCAGCAGTCAAAGGTGTCTGCTAAACTGGAAATGCCATCTTCAATACCATAATACTTAGTGGTGATGAAGGTGTCATGGACTAGCTAGATGCCCTAAATGTGCACACTGACCCATAAATATGAATATGTTTGTGGATTAACTAGTCCTCCAATGCAAAGGTGGTTATAATGTTCCAAAATTGTTTATAATGACAAAAGCAGCGTCTGTGTCGGAGTCAGGGTGGAAGCAAAAACTGAATACGGTGGCCAAGCAAGCTGTAGCAATAGCACCTTGTGTAGTAGTCAGCAGATGTTAAAATCGGTCACATGTGAGCAGAGGGCAGGGGAGGAGCCTCCAATACAGGACAACATTGCATGCCTTGTGCAATAACAGGTCATTGACCCAGAAGGACCAGTGTGAACAAACAAACCAGAAGATTAATCATAGGGATGTTGACAGATGTAAGTGCTAAGGAATGAGTCTTTTTAAAAAAAGGTTTCCCCTAAAAATCAAGAGGAGAGGTGATGCTTGTGGTTGACTGGAAGTGTTTTCTGTTCAAAGTTTTAACAAATGTCACCTGAAGTTCATGAAGCGCCGATCCACATGTGAATGACACCACACTCCAAAAGCACAGCTGGGTGATTGTAGAGCAGCAGAAGAAGCCAGGACCCTGCTGAGAGTTGACAACAATCCCACAACAGACCAAGTGCCAACCTGCAAGAGGAGATTTTCCATGTGGCCGTGGCTGTGAAACACTGTGAGGCTTTAGGAACTTACCCAATGCTCATGGTCATGAAACCAGCCTCGTTTATCTTCAACACATGTATGCCTCTGTCTTCCCAATCTTTCATACAACTAAGTTCGTGGTGTTCATCCCATTATAGAATTGTTGATTGGAAAGATAAAACAAACAGAAAATCCAGCAGTTCTGCCATCTGCTATGTTTTTTTTTTTTTTGATTGATTGATTGATTGATTGATTGATCCTTCTCTCGTATATTAGACCCAGACCAGTTTTTTTTCCTTCTTTTTTCCCAGTCCCTCCCTGTTGCCTGTGCCCTGGACTACTTACTGCCCACCCTATCTGCCCTTGGGGGTTGGAGGTAAAGTGGTGAGGAGCAGGTGAGAAACACCACACAAGCTCATCTGAGCACTGCTGCAAGCTCCTTTCATACCCTCCACCCACGCCCCATTGGTCCCAAGAAAGCATCTCTTCTAAACAGTAGTTCTAGATTGGCTGGCATTGTCTTCACCAACAATCTCTCAGGCAGTTCTCAGTTATTAGGTCTTCCTGCAGGAGATGCTTTTGAAGCTAAGCAGGCCCCTGGGGGCATTTACATAGAGGTGGCCCCTCTGTTCCTGCTACACCTCCCCTCTTTCCTAGATCCATTCCTCCTCCATTTCCTTCAGAACAAAGCAGGCCTCCCAGGGATAGCAACCAAACAGTGTCGGTTACATAGGACTAGGCACCAAGGCTGGATGAGGCATCCCGGTGGGTGGGAGGAAAAGGCAATGGGGTTAGAGACAGCCCCCATTCCAACTGTTAGGAGTCCCACAAGAACACCAAGCTACAATGAAGTGTAATGAGTAGAAGTCGGACCCTTTTTTCTACTATCTACAGGGAGACCATTTTGAATGTCCACAGTGCATTTGGGCTGGTAGTGTCAACAATCCAGGAAGTACACGGGTAATATCGTTTTACCTGTAGTGTTGCTGCTTCTTGGGGTGGAGAGTGTTTAAAGTGAACGTAATACAGCAGGAGTAATTTCCATTTGGCTTTTAATCCTATCATCAAAATACCAAGGGAGAAAGCATATCATCTTTTCTCTGAATTGTGTCTTTTGCAACTTGAGACTCAAGTTCAGGTTTCTTGACGCACCTCTGGGTATTAAATCTGAATTAATTATTGTGTCCAAGTTCCTCCACTTAGTCCCTAAGACAAGTGCAAACAAGCAAACAAAAGTTACACCATGGCCAACAGAAATAATATTAAGGGAATGTTGAGACAATACAGTGATATCTGCTGGTAGGAATTTGTTCATTGAGAAGAAACAAAAAGGTTCAGGGAGGTCACAAATTAAAACTTGTTGGGTATACGTCATATCCTGTTTAATTCACACTTTCCAGGTATGGATTAAATCATAGCAAGAACAGATTTCCCCTGACTATGAAAGGAGGAGCTTCCTTCTGTCTATTCTTCAGGAGAAAGTGGGTGGGAATGACTGTACTGCAGCAAGCAGTCCAGGTTCTTAGGAGGAAAACTTTTTTCATGGGAGGTGTGAGAAATGACTCATGACAGCAAACAGAGAATTCTCTGAAGCAGGGCCTTGCCAAAGGATGTTAACTTTTCAAAGTGTTTTATTTCTTGTGATAAGTTCCCAGTAAGTAATAATGAAGGAAGAATTAAGGAAGACATTTCATCATTTTGACTTCTAAAAATTATATACTTTCCTTCATGTTGCCTTTTTGTCTTGGACATAATTATCCATGATATATCTTACTGAAGGACAACAAAAGCTGGTTCTAGACAGGAAAACAGAACACAACTGAGCGGTTCCCTCCTCGTAATATAATCTAGGCCAGAAGTTTTGAGAATGACTTGAAAATTACTTATGTAATTTTTTACAACTTTTATTTTAAAAACAAAATAGATATAATTTATTGTCATGAGTAATAACAGAAGTAAACTACAAAGACCACGGCATATTATGTTTGGGGATGTAGATGAGAGCCAGGCATACGAGAGGCCTGAGTTAGTAAACATTATCTCTGGTTAGGAACATTTACTGCCACTCAAGAAGCCATTGGATTTGGTGGGAGGTTTGCTATTTCTTGTATGGCCAAGGTTACTGTGGACTCAGGGATGACCTCTGTCTTATGGGTGCCTTATAGATAATGGATAGGCAGGGATAAGGTTGGAGGAATGTCCTAGGATGATAGAGTAGTCCAGTGAGAGGTTTGGTTTAAATTGATAGCTTATTTCTAAGACTAAATTAATACATTTCATGAAGATATGAAAAAGTTAACCGTATGTATCATTTACAATGAATGTATTATATTTAAATATTTCCCCAGAAATTTGACAGTTTTGAAATAACTAGATAACAGTAAATGGCTGGAAATCTAATGTTATCTTTCATTTTCTGGTTTCGTAAGATGCAGTCACTCAAAATGCAACATTTCGCATTGACTGATACACAATCTTTGTAAAGTGCTACCCACCCAGCATGACAGCTGTCACCTTTATCTGAGCAGCTGTGACTGCTTGAGCCTCAAGAGCCAACCTGCTGACTGCCCACACTCCCCCAGGACAGGAAGGAGTGGCCATGAGGTCACTGGACTCCCATGGAGGTTCAGCTCTACTTCCTTCCCCTCTCAGAGAGCTGTATGTAATTCTGACTTAGCTGCATATGGCATCATGGAGGGTGGAAGGTCAACTGAGCTATTAGAAACATTGACTTTACAAAATTTTTAGGCAAATGGATGGAACTAGAGAATATCATCCTGAGTGAGGTAACCCAGTCACAAAAGAACACACATGGTATGCACTCACTGATAATTGGATTCTAGCCCCAGAAAGCTCTGAATACCCCAGAAACAACTCACAGACCTTATGAAGCTCAATAAAAAAAGGAAGGCCAAAATGTGGAAGCCTCAGTTCTTCTAAGAAAAAAAAAAGGAAAAAGAAAAAAGTTATGTATTCATCATATATTATTATGTAACAAATTTTATGAGCTATGATAGTATTTTATAAAATAAATAAATTAAAAAAAAGAAACATTCCAGGAACAGATTGCCAAGAAGCATTGGCTGTCTTTGTTGAGAAAGTTTCTTCTAAGTCTGATTCTAGTGAAAACTGAGAATCTTGAAACTAAAGAGATGGCTCAGCAGTTCAGAGAGTTAAGAGCATTTGCTGCTCTGGCAGAGGGACCCAAGTTCAGTTGTCAGCACTACATGGTGGCTCACAACTGTCTGAAGCTCAGTTCCAGTGGGGAATCCAATGCCTCTTTTGACTTCTGTAGGCTCACACACATACACATAAAATAATAAAAAGTTTTAGAAATATGTAACAAAAACAAAAACAACAACAACAACAACAAAAAAAAAAAAACAAAAAACAAGTGTACTATGGGATTTGTGTGATTGGATAGCATTTTTTCTTTACGTCAAGAAACTCAGAACCACAATTACAGTGATCAGTTTAACAGAAAAAATATGCTTTTAAAATGTTTTCCTTCAGATTAATTTTGTCTCTAATTTTTTACTTTGAGAAGTAATTATTGAGAGCTAAGCAATGAAGTATGACTTTAAGACTTAGTTCCATTTTAATTTATTAGTCCACTGTTCCGGAACTTATCTTTTGATGACAGTTTTTAAACATGTCTAGGCTTTTTGTAATTTCAAAGAGAATGTTTCTGATACTGTGTTTCCAACTGACGACATATAATTCTCAGAGTTATGAGCCTGATACTGTGTCCACTGACTTCTTCATACACTGCTGAATTCACCATGGTCAGGGAACAGTGGATGTCCGCAGAAGATAAGCGGCTGCCTGGTCCTATGCTGCATTCCTCAGAGTGCTTAATCTCCCTCTATCTTAATCTTACCTAATGTGGTCTAATGCCAACAAGCTAGGTATTCATTCAGTGTCCTAAATATGAGAAAACAGAGACAGAAGCCCCAAGTTTCTTTCTCAGAAACTAGTTTGGGGGCTTGCGGATGGTCTGTTAGGTGTTGGTACCTGCTTTTCCACTGCCTCGTGGTTCCACTCCACGCAAACTGTGTTCCGAGAGCGCAGTCTGTTTGCTATTCCTCAGAACAGCGCATATGTCTATTCTCAAAATTGATTCTTTTAAATGTACTTATTGGTACTAATGATCACACTTTTTTTGGACTGTCCAAGCTGGATCTGTCCTATGAATCATCTGAGACCCTTTGCAGGTCTCAGCGTTTCCATGAGGACATTCCAGTGTGTACTGAGCCGAAGGAAGTGTTCTGTTTGTGAACTCCGCAGTACCAGCGAACTCGGCACCTCTATCAAGTATGCTTCCCACCAGAGGTGCTGACCACCACCTTCCTCACCAAACCGTGAGATAGTAAAGAAAAAAAGGTTAAAGGTTCTGGGCACTTTGTTCCCACCTGCCCACACTCACAGCTACACTTGTGCTCAGCTCAGTTCTGGGGTGTGGTGGCCTTTAAAGAGCTAATGAGAGGGAAGACTCCCTCTCCTCCCCACACACCCTCACTTGCCTTCTCCTCCCCATCCTTCTTTCTATTTCCGTTTTTGAGTTGGCTGTAACTATGGCTGCCTTCTTTATACTCACCGGATTATCTAAGACTGGACTTCGGCTTTTAGGGGCATGTGCCTGGGACTGAAGGAATGGCTCTAGCATGACTAACCTCGTGACATGTGCTGTATTGCAAAGGTAGCTCTATTTCGATCTCTCAGAAAGCAATGTTTTCTCATAAATGCCAGAATTCATTATCTCTCAGGGAAGAAGAATTTTATTTTTATAATAACTTTAACAAAATTACCAATAATGAAACCAAATTGCTCAGATATGCAAAGATACCAATATCATTTGCCTATCTAAGGCAAGCTTGACTCAGCCATTGATATAACTGATGTCTTTTGCTCTCTCTCTCTCTCTCTCTCTCTCTCTCTCTCTCTCTCTCTCTCTCTCTCTGTGTGTGTGTGTGTGTGTGTGTGTGTGTGTGCATAAGTAACTTTAGCAGTTTCTATAGCTGCTGTTCTGGGTTCTAACATCTATAGTTTGTGGGTTGAACAACTTGGCTTGGTACGCCCCCCCCCCCCCCAGCACACTATAAAAAGTGGCACAGCAGAGATCTCCGTGGACTGCTGAAATCCAGGTGAACCTGCTTGTGCTCTCATGATCCCTCGTTTGTGGCGCTCTGTGGCAGCAGCCATTGTGTCCGACTCCAGCGGAGCCTCCCCGCAGTCAACAGAGCCACGGTGTGCTTTCAGAAGACAACTTGTTATTCTAATCTTCTATCAAATTCGATCTTCCTCTGCTCGTTTGCCTCAAGCTTGTCTAAGTGTTAAGGTCGAGGGAGCAGAATGAGCAGCCAATGTGCCCGCATGGGCAGGTGACAGGTGCAGGACCCAGGAGGCTCTAGAGACAGGATTGCTGCCCCCTCCGGTGCACTTCCAGTACATTCAGCATAGAAAATGCGCTCCTTTCCCTCAGAGGAGGGCCGGCAGGGTTTCAGAGCCGTGAAGACTAAGAACTTTATTATAAGCCCCTCAACAAGGATCGAACATCCCAAGGCAAGCAGTGTGAAGCACCAGGTAGCCCAATGCAAACTGGGGATGAGACTCTAGTCTGTGTCACAGCCGAGACAACCCGACAACCACAGCAGCTACTGCCGCCAGGTTCTTGGTGGAAACAAGCAGAGATTCTGAATTGCCTGCGTATTCAGGGACGACTCTCTGGAGTCACTTTCCCACGTGTAGCCAAGTCATATGTGTAGTTAACTCTAAACAGTTCTTGGTCTAAGCAACCCCATCCTCCCTCGTGATCTATGGCTAGGTCCCTCGGTTAACAATCTTCCATATAAATTTTATACGTAAATAGCTAATCTGGACTGCAACTAGCTAACACAGTTTTTTTTTCCCCCGGAGACAGGGGTTCTTTGTGTAGCCACGGCTGTCCTGGAATTTGCTCTGTAGGTCAGGTTGGCCTCAAGCTCACAGACACCTACCTGACTGCTTTCCAAGTGCTGGCATTTAAGGTGTGCACCACCACGACCTGCCTATAAAACTTATCTTAGCGATAAAGATTTATAAGCCCAGAAACTATTCTTAAATTTTAAAAAGGATAGGGACCAAAAAAGGTGAATATAATCTTCCTTATAATAGTGTGACTTGTGAAGTCAGACTCTCAGGTTTGTTTTATTTTTTCCCAAGATTTTGAGCTTCATAGAGTTGGTCTGTACATAGCAGTGGAATCAACTCAAGAGTGCACAGTCAAATAATCAGAATGATTTCTGAATGCCAGTGATCATGTTTTCTTCACATGTACTACTATGTGATGTTCTAAGCAGACAACTTATACCTCATCCTGCTTTTATTTTTAACTAACGGGTTTCATCTTGCAGATGATTATTGCTGTATGTAACATATGACCCCTGAGGGAGTTACATGATCGATCCATTGTCCATGTAAAAGGTATACAAAATATTGCTCCCCAGCACTGGATAAGAAAGGGAAGAAAGGGGAGGGAGAGGAAAAGTAATGACCGTAAGGCATATTATCTGTATGAGGAATGAAATCTATCAGTGCTCTTTGGGGAATCAACTACTGAGGAGAGTAGACCCCCAAAACAACAGCACTAAAGTTCTCATCCAGATTGGAGATTAAAATACAAGACCACAGTTTCTGACATTTTCTGGATTTTTCTAGGTACTTCACTTTGTGGAGAAGTGTATAAAAATCCAGCTGATGCTGGATTTGTTGACGGTAAGGTTGTTTTATGCTCTGGCATGTCCTACAATGAAAGTACGTTTTGCTCAAGGGCCTGGGCAGGAAAGGTGGGCACCAGTGACAACTGACATTTCGGACTCCACTGACTATGGCCCAGGAACCCTGCAGATGAGGAGGACGCTGATGGGGCATTGGATGAGCACCAGGAGCACCAACTCTTCAAACATACACAGACTCAAACTCTTTGCTAAACACCACATTTAAATCCCTCCCACCTTTACCGTTTCCACTCACAGGCTGACCCAGCTCTTGCCCTGTGACCCTGACAAAATGCCTGGATTTCATTTCAATCATTGTTAAGGGGTAACATAATGATACTGCAAAAGGTAGCAGCTATGTGTGCTCAAGTTCATTACATTTTACTATAAGCTTATGTTTGCAGTGTGACAGAGGAGAACACATTTTCCACGTTTTTATTTATCCTTCTGATCTTCACTTAGCCTCTTTCAAAATGTGCTAAAGCTTATTTAGCAATATTTTTAATCTGTAGACTAAATATAACAGAACACCTGCCTCTACTATACACATAACAAATTACAGAAGTGTGTGCCCAGAGCAGGCGTAGCCAAAACAGGGCTTTAAAAGCACACTTGTGTTTAGTCATTAAAGAGGGGCTTCTGAAAATACAATAGTCAAAGTAAATAAATAAATCGATGCTCTTTAAAGATACCAAGTAGTCGCCCACGGACAACCCTGTTGAAAAAGACTCCTCATGACTAATAGGAAGTCTGAAGAGTATACTGTGGGAAAGCACACACACACACTGTGTACATGCTAAACACTGAATCCTAGCCTTTTGTTCTTCTTGCTAAGCCAGAGCACATTCCTGGGATATTGATGACCAAAATGGATAGAAAACCATTTCACCAAGGACCAGAAGTGTGGAGGGTGGAGAGAGGTATGAAGTAAAATGTGGGGGGCACAGTGGTTAGAATGTCTAGGGCAAACATTGTGAGCCGTCACAATTGGGTCTGTAGACTGAATTCTCCCTTGCCAGATTTAAATTTTTGTTAGGTACTAAAACTGAAAGCAGGGTCTCCTACTCTTCCATGGGCTTCAGCCTTAACAACCAAGGTTGTCTGTGGTCAGAAAACTTCTGTTAGTATTTAGCATATCTTGGGCTCCGTTTCCTTACCGGAAGCAATAATCTATATCACAAGTTATCATAAATATTCAACACAATAATACACGTAAAGTGCTACACTTGTGATTTCTCAACCACTCAGTAAATTGACATTTAACACACCCACTCTGCCCTATTATTCTTTCTTTGTTTTTCCCTGGCCGTATAACCCCATTGTAGTGATTATTTGTAAATGTTTTTTATAAGCACCCAACCATTATCATGAAATAATAGCACAGGGGAGTT